>NC_089759.1:984156-999156 GCF_040412425.1 Macrobrachium rosenbergii | reverse complement strand
GGGGCAATTGTAATCTCCCACTCCGCCATAACCAGCAATTGGTATTGGTTGCTAAAAGACAGAGATACCCTGCCCCATGCTCACTTCTAGTCTGAGTTGCCGTGGATGTTGAAGCAGCAGTCATTGCTTGTAAAATATGTAAATGTACTATTGAACATGTAACAAAGTCTCAGTACATGCTTGTTTATAGTTTTAATTTTGTAGGTTAATGCTGTGACTGGGTATTAATAATGCCAATCCCCTGCTAGCTCATTCTCACATTACCCAAACAATTTGCCTAGTTAACATTGAACATTATTTGAGCATTATCTCCCTTTCGGCATTGTACACAGCACAAAATGGAGCATGCAATGTAAAGCTCAAGCCTGGTCACAAAGTGGTGCATGTCTTTGCAAGTTTTTATGCTGCTCATGAACTTTTTCATTGAAGTGTTAGAAGAAAGATGGAAGATTATTTGTTGATACTGTGATACAAACTATCTATAGTGAAGTCTTGGACAGAATTTAGGGATTGAGGAAGAAATTGAAATGAGAGTAGTTTTACGTTGTATAGAATTACACAGTTTAAGTAGTTATGATTGATTCATTGAACAAAATACTATAAATTTATAGACCAGCATTCCCCTGAATGTGGCCAAAGTTTTAGAGTAGCATATTTCTGTCGTAACAGGCTTTGTGATCTCAGTGCAAATGAGGCCAGGGCCTCATTTTTGTACTTCAAATAAATATATAGTTGTATTTATATATTGTATCAAGTTTTCTTTTTGTGAAATGTTTTAAAGTGATAAACAAATAGTGCAATTATTTTTCAATATTTCTGTAGTTGACTCAAATAGTTTTTAACCCAACATAGAGTTTTCAGTTTATCCTTTTCACTTGGGTTTTAAGTGAACAGAAAGTAATAGTTCAAGTTATGACATTGTTCTTTAATTTGAAATATTCAAATATTTTCTTTTTTTTTTTTGTAAATCAAGTTGAACCATCTTAGGAATTTGCCTTTACCAGCAATACATTTAGAAGTGTCCTAGATAATGTTAAGTATATCTTAACCCCAATGCCATTCCCATCGATTAGGTGATTTTATTTTTTCTTTGTGTTTCTCTCATTTTTGAGAGCAACAGTTACTTAACTGCTTGCATTAATGAAACACAGGGAATTTCTTTGTAATTATAGAATGTTGTTTATCTTTAGGCCGTGTACTAACACAAGTTGACATGAAAATTATTTTGGAAAAAACAGAATGTAACCAAACCAATACCATATTAAATGAATTTGAGATTGCACACATCACTACATTCCTATACTTACCTGTGCAATATTCTCTGTGCAGTAGCTAAAACTTATGTTGTAAAGGTTATATTCAACCCTAAAAATCATTTCAACATAAGCTTAGAGTTATGTTTTTAGTAAATCTTTCTTTTAAAGTTTGCTTTTATACCATGATAATATTATATATAAATTATATATTTGATGCTCATTGACATTTATAGTTTTGTAAATAATGTATATGTATGTACCTGTACAAGAAAATTTAGGATTATTTTATGGTTATGTAGTGAAAAGGACTTTTGTATTCTCATGATTCAAATAAAAAATAAACTTATTTTCTTTATAGATTCCTTGGCCAATATTCTGTATAAACACTTTGGCCAATGTCAAGTGTGTTCAAGATTTGTTTTCTTGATGAAACTTATTATAATAACTTGTTCATAGCATGTTTTAACTAATATTTTGCAGACATCTTAACACCTAACAGCAATTCCACAAAGTTCCTTACCTAAACTACTTGTATTTTGCATTTAACATTCAATTTAAGAGATTTATCTAAAAATGTATCGCATCTAAAATGGCAGTTTAGCAAAACATAATCATAATGCAGATAAGTTACAGAAGTCTGAAGTAGAGGTGCCATTGCATAAATATATAGTAGGAATGAAGATAAAGAGTTATATTCAAGGGAAAGCAGAAAAGGTGCAAGAGTACCAGGAAAAGCAAATTGGAAAAAAACTGAGTACAAACAGTCCTGGACTTGTTACTAGGTAGTGAATCAAGTTTTATTTGAATGCTAAACCTTCCCAACCAAGGATAAGGAATGAGAATAACCCAGTAAGCAGTTATTTTACCCAGTGTACCAGCCAACTCACCACTGTATGAAGTGTGTTGTCTGAGACAACAGTGGTTGCTTGCACTAGTAGTGGTTAATTTTATGCAGCATTTTATCTTATTTCTTGAGCTATAAGACTGTAGAGTCTGTGGTTGCGATAGCCCTTGCCAAAGCAGGAAGAGCAACAAATTAAAGTTCTTAGACTTCCTCAGACCAAAATACAGTATGACTTTGTTAAAACAGTGAGCTAATGCCTGTTGTGATGTGATTAACTGGGAAGTGCTAGAGTTCATTTTTGCAACTAATAGCAACATACACAAGGAGGTCTTCAACAAATCCAGAAAGCAATGATTAGTCTGCTTCATTCCATTTGTCCACTCGCCAACATAGGATTTAGGGAGATAGATGTGTGGTAATAAGCATAGCTAGCTTTTGACATTGAATGTTTTTACAGTATATACAAAGAAACTTACATCTTTTACAGATCATACACATAGCGATTTACATCGGTAAGATTATACAAGCACACGAAAGGGCTTGTATCATATATTTTATGCAAATCAAACAAATGAACAACGAGCCTTCAGTAATTGTTTTATCCCATTGTAGGTAAATAAAAATGGATCGAATGTGTATTCAACCATGAGGGACTAGTTTCTCTAAGGATGACAGGATATCTAGAATGACCTGCCGCTGACGAGCGGGTTGCTTTTGTTTGGAGAGGAACAGATGGGCAAAGTTCTTGAACTTCTCTGCCCATTGATCCGAAGGAAATACTCTCGCTGCTATCTTGTCTAACATCATACCCAGGTAAAGAAGTCTTTGACTTGGATTGAGGTCTGACTTTTCCATATTTATCATGGATCAACTTTACCCGAGAATCTGCTAGCACTGGCCAGTCGTCAAGGTATCTTAAGATCCGTATTCCTTGAGAATGTGCCCATGTTGAAATTAAGATGAAGACTTGTGGGGCAGTTGAAAGACCAAAGCAAGAACTTTGGAATGATAAACTCCCAGACTGAAGCGGAGACACTTCCGGGAAGATTGATTTATTGGAATCTGGAAATGCACATCCTTCAGATCAATTGGAGCATGAAATCATTCTACCTGATGGTGTGAAGAACTGTGCGAGGAGTTTCCATTCTGAACTGTCTTTCTGATGAAGAGGTTGAGGGTCAATAGGTCTACTGGTCTTCAATCGCCCGTAGCCTTGGAAAGCAGAAAGAAATGGCTGTAAAATCCTGGAGATACACCCTTCACAATCTCCAAGGCCCTTTTTCCCTCATCATCTTTACTTCGTCTTGAAATGCTAGATGTTTTGCTGAACCTAGAGGGTAAGTTGATTGGTGAAGAGGACACTCAGAGAGTGGGGGAGGAAACTCAAAGGGGAGTAGATATCGCACCTGAAGAACATCTACCCAGGTCTCCACCCCGAACTGCTGCCAAGTTGACCAGTGGCTCGCCAGGCACCCCCCACCAATGGCAGCAAGTGGAGAAGGGCACCCCTGCTATTGTCTACCTCCCCTGGCCTGGAAGAGTGGGGCTGAAAGGGTCACTGCTGAGGAGTTTTCTTGGACAAAGGAGGAGATAGTTGGCAAGCCCTACATTGAACTGTCGTCACCTGAGTCTGTAGCGCCCACGTGTGGGCCTACACACACCTACAATCAAAATCTCCTTTATCCTGCGATGACAAACCCGCAAGAGAAACCATGTGCTCGAAAGAAACACAACTTCTCTTGTATGTCTTTTGTACATATCTCCATTGTCATTATTGTCACGATCTATGTATTATTACCATTGTATGTATTGTTATGCCAGCTTTCCAACTATATATGTATGATCTTCAGTCAAATGTTCTCTAATTTTCTGAAAGGCCGACTGTTGCCTCTCACCCCACACAAACTGCACACCATCCCACAACACATCTGTCAACAGAGACAAAAGGGTGGAAAAACCTTTCACAAATCTCCGGAAAAATCCCACCATCCCCAAGAAAGAACAAATCTGCTTCTTATTTTTAGGAGTAGGAAAATCTACTATCGCCCCAACCTTGTTCCCATTTACCCTGACACCTTCCATAGAAATAACATGACCCAAATATACTATCTGCTTCCTCAAAAAATCACACTTGGCTAATTTAATCTTCAAACCCACTAAGTAGGTCTCCTAAGAACCTCTAAATGTTCCTCTATTGAATCAGTGGCAATCAAGATACCATCCAAAGGGTCACTGCTGAGGAGTTTTTGTGGACAAAGGAGATGGTTGACAAGCCCTACGTTGAACTGTCGTAACTTGAGTCTGTAGCACCCACGTGTGGGCCTACTCGCACGTACAATCAAAATCTCCTTTATCCCACGAGAGAAACCATGCGGTCGAGAGAAATACAACTTCTCTTGTACGTCTTTTGTACATTTATCTCCATTGTTATTATTGTTACTATCTATGTATTATTACCATTGTGTGTATTGTTATGCCAGCTTTCCTACTATATATGCATGATCTTCAGTCAAATGTTCTTTAATTTTCTGAAAGGCCGACTGTTGCCTCTCACCCCACACAAACTGCACACCATCCCGCAACACATCTGTCAACAGAGACAAAAGGGTGGAAAAACTTTTCACAAATCTCTGGAAAAATCCTGCCATGCCCAAGAAAGAACTAACCGACGATCACCCTAACCTTGTTCCCATTTACCCTGACACCTTCCTTTGAAATAACATGACACACATATACTATCTGCTTCCTCAAAAAATCACATTTGGTTAATTTAATCTTCAAACCCACTAAGTAGGTCTCCTAAGTACCTCTAAATGTTCCTCTACAGAATCAGTGGCAATCGAGATATCATCCATATACACAAACACACTTCCCTAACAAACCATGGAAAACTGTATTTACCAATCTCATAAAAGTCATAGGGCTACCCAACAAACCAAACGGCATCTGCTTAAACTCATAATGTCCCTTCAGCAAAGAAAAAGCAGTATACTTGCAACTATCCTCATTGAGGGGAACTTGCAAAAACCCCTGCATCATATCAATTGAAGAGTAGATATTTCTACCCCCAATTTCTACAAACAATTCCGGCAAACGTGCCAAGGGATAACTTTCCGGGATCAACTTATCATTCAACTTACAAAAATCCACACACTTATTGAGCCATCCTTCTCAGGCACTGCTAACAATGGAAAATTAAAAGGTTAGGGACTGGGCCTAATTATACCTCCGTCTTCTCACTTATTGACCTCTTGCTTTACCTGTTCCCTAATCTTAAAAGGAATCCTATATGAAGGGACAAAAGTAGGCTTAGTCTCATCCTCCAAATGAACCATGTGTTCTAATACAGGCAGTCCCTGGTTATTGGCGGGGGTCCCGTTCCTGACAGCGTGACGATAACCAAAAACCGGTGATAATAGCGACGATCCCCGGTTATCAGCGCCGATAACCGGGGAATCAGCGCCGATAACGAGATCGGTGTCGAAAATCCAGTTATCATCGTCACTAGACAAGCTCCATAAAACTGGACTGCCGATAACTGGGGACTGCCTGTACACTAGTTAACCCCAACAGTATCTGCAAACTCAGCCACTGTCATCTTTAATCCCCTTAGCATTTAGAAAATTGTTGTGGCGGAATTCAAAAACACAAAAACAACACACAACACAGGTACATAGAACATATAACCACACACAACACTCACCCTGATCCTCGGTTGCTGGGAGATGGATTAAGGTGTCCACGGTCGCCAACACAGCACACAAAACCACACAAACAAAATTGAAAACAGACTCTACACAACAAGGAAATATAAATAAAAAAAAGGAAATAGAACCATATACACACAATAAAATAGCACACCAACAAGAAAAACTAACAACTCGAAAAAAAACTGTCCAACACGAAACCACTGACCGGCACTAGCTCTGACTAAAGACTCCCCCAAAACCGAAATCTCCTTCACATTTTCACAGACAGACAGCGCCGTAAACAAACTCCAACTAATGACCCTTATCCCTCTTCCAACAACCGAAACACTCACTAACGACAATTACACTCGCTCTCTCTCTCTCACTCAAAACTTACGTTACTTTACAAAACCATCTCAAACGGCAAACTAAAACTCTCTCTCCCTCTCTCTCACACAGAACGTTGGGAAATGCTAAGTAAAAATTCATTCATCCCTCTCTATTGTTAACACTCGATAAAGAACTGCACTGATTGAGAAAGAACCCCATCCACAAAATCTTGGAATGGAAATTCCTGATGCGACGACCATTGTGATTTTATAAAGCAAAGTCTGATCATTGCCGCCTCCAACCATTTTCCCAAAAGGGAACCCATCCCCCCCCCAAAAAATGGATTCTCTCCAAAAATCCCCACACAGGAAGATCCCCACAATATTAATATCCCTTTATTCCAACAATTAACCCCAAAATCAAAAATAAGTACTATTTAAAACCACAATTAATTCATAACCCCACGAGGAAGAAAACACACAGATGGGCTGCGCGCACAGCTGACCGCAAAGTAGGTCAAGATGAACATCGAGTCTTCAAGGGCAAACAAAAAACACACACGGTTGACCCTCCACGAAAGAACACGTGTCTACCCTCAAGTAAAGAAAACAGGACTCGAGCAAATGGAAAAGGGATGAGACAGGCAGAGAAGAAAGAAAAATTGTTCCCTTCCCCTTTGAAACTATAAGTCTGCCCACCCCTACACCCAACAACACCTCGCCTTGCAAGACCAAACAGAAAAATCGCTGAGCGCAAGACCTCTGAGATGCACCCACTTCGACCTCGGTTGCCAAGGCGAAAATCGCAAAGTAAGCTACACCCCCAACTCTGGCCCCAGTTACAACACCCCCTTACACACCCGCACATATGTAACCAAAATAAAACACGTATGTTTGTAACTAAAAAAAGACAGTTTGAAATCTAAGAAATACTGACACAATAGCGTAAGAAATATTTATAACCAATAACCCAACAACTGTCAAGCAATTATCAACACAATAACCCAAGTGCCTCAAAAATAATTAAAATATTAAAACAAAGTATTCCGTAATTCCTAATTAGTTCCTAATCACCAATGCGAACTGCCAGTCATGGAAAAAAAAAAAAGTGCAAGTCGCACCCACTCTAACTACCCCAGTCTACCCCTACATACATAAAAAACAGGCTGTACAGAGAATGGAAAGAAATAAGAAATCACCTCCCAGCTTCTACGTCAGTAGCAATAACGCCCAAGGTAATTGCAATGCCAGCAGAAAACACAACTTGTCCTTAATCCGGCTTATTCCCCACTAAGCCCTATTACAACCAACTGAAAAGAGAACATTTATGTATTAATTCCCCCCCCCCCTTTCTTCCTCCACCGCCTGCACTGCAAAAGAATCCAGAAACAATTCCTAATCTGAAAAGAAATACACACTTCACACACGTCTTTCAACCCATAAACACACCCACTTATCAAAGACCATTAGCAACTGATGATGAATCACATCTTCCAGTCAAATGAAAGAACACCTAGGTCATCAAAGTACTACCAACAGAACATCTCAAAGCTTATTGGAACACACCCTATTCCGGCCTAATGTCCCCGTTACCAGTCTCTTCAGAAGCTGTTAAAGGTCGTAAGGGCAAGCTGCCACCAACTACTTTGCTCTATTATACAAGGTCAGTCAGATAGGGTCATACCTTCCACATCTGTTTTAAGAACGTCATAACTTATATCTCAAAGATTCCCCAGTAGCAACGGCCAGCCTGTGTACTGGATCGACATATCTCTCTCTCTCTCTCTCTCTCTCTCTCTCTTTGCATTGAACAAAGACTAAGGCTCACTGAATTAAATGCCGTGTTATAAAAAACTAGACTTTATTTGGAAATTTAATGAAAGCATAACTGCAAAAACTAAGAGTCATAAATTATGGTCTCACAAAATCAAAGGAAACTACAACTCAGAATTAGAGTGGTGTATTCAAATCAATTGAATCAAAATTCCCAGACCAAATATCACCAGTGACAGGCATTCATGTCACCAAATAGTATATCAGTCAATGGACATGATCACTCTAAAAATAAAAGTCCCATCGGTAAAATACACCATTCTCAAATATTCAATATCCTCACAGGACCCAACCAGAATTCCTGTTAAGAGAAACACAGTTCTTGTTAAATCCTGGTTCATGGTGCATAAAAAAACACGTGAAACAGAATTTTAAAAAATGTATAATAAAATATTCAATGTAAAACATGGACTCTGAATAATGTCTGAAAAAGAAGCAAGTGTTAGTAAGCCATCTTACTCACTTTCTATAGCCATTGGGAAGCCACCCCCTCAAAGTAGGGTCTTGGTCACACAACTCCAAAAGGAGCGATAACTATCGGGCCATAAATCAAAGTCCATAGACATTCTATAGTTCCTCTCTAATAAAGCACATGAGAACACATCAATGCACACATTCACCTGTTATCCCCTCCCTCAGAGACATCGTCATGTTCAATGTTTGATACGAGGGTACAAACCTATGATGACGAGGTGGCCTGACCACATGTGAACTAGTCTTCTGAACACAGGTATCGTGAAGTTTTCATCACTTGATCATGATATTCCCATGCTCCTGGTCATGGCCAGAAGCAATGCATCAGGTGAGTTGAACATCCACTGAATGCCGAACTCGCTTTCCAAATATGCGAGTGAACTCGCACTGTCTCTGTGCAAGAAATGTTAACACACCAACAAAAAAAACCATTTGTTATGGACAGGGCTTCTCGCACATGAAAAGGTACATTTTCATAGGGTAGCAATTAGTCAGCTTAACCAGTTCATGCACCTGTATAAATGCTGACTTAAAAATATATGCCCTGTGTATACTTAATAATTATATGTATAATCTTCAGTCAAATGTTCTGTATCAGTTCGTATGTATATTTCTGTCTGTGAACAAACATATATGCTTGAATTTAGCCCCTTTCTCAACCTGTCAGAGGTCAAGAGCTACACTGAGGTCAAGAGCTACACTGTGGCTCTCACGAGCTATTGACCTGTGTGAAAGTTTTGTAAATAAGTCAGTAAAACTGTAGTCTCCGTATCTTACTCATACCTCGCCTTACATTGGTGACCCCGGAGAGATGCCTGACCAAGCCAGGAGCATTGATCCCAATGTCGTCAGCGAAACCTTTGCAGCCGCCTCCATATCCCTACCGCCCTTCACGCCCCACAACCCAGAGGCATGGTTCTTCAGGCCAGAGATGATTTTCCGCACAAAGAAAATCACCTCGGCAAAGCTCAGAGCAGACACCGTCCTCGAATTCCTGCTGGACGACGTCTTTGAGCAGATAGCAGGATGGCTCGAAGAATTAGATGCCCCCGTCACCTGCGACCTACTGAAGGACCAGCTAAAGTCATCCTTCAGCATGCCACCCGCCCAGAGAGCCAAAAAGTTCATCAACCACATGGGGGCCCCCAATAGGAGAAGAGCAGCTGTCGCATGTGTACAAGCAACTGCAGGAGCTAATCATGCTGCCTGCCAAGGGCAGCCAACCTGAGTCATTCTTGAACTTCATAAGAGAGGTCCTCTTCACTACCCTGCCAAACAGTAGCAGCCATGACCAAAGCCTCCACCATGCCCGTAGAAGAGTCCCTGATCATGGTCGATGAAATACATAGGGACCACAGAGTAGTGGACCCCTCACAACCAGCAGCAGCACCAAGTCAGACCAAGCAGACATCAGACAAGGAATCAGACAGCGAGCCAGAAGTGCCAGCCACCCCCATATACAAAAGAAGCTTCCCCAAACAATTCAGCGAGGGGAAGCCTAAGCAGAAGGAACAAGAACCTCCAGAGGGCAAATGTTTTTTCCACTGGAGGTTTGGAAACAAGGCCCAAAATTAGAACAAAGGCTGCCTATTCTAAAAAAAACACGCAGTAGGGTCACATAAACGACTCATCCATACTACGTCAGCAGTGAGCAGATTCAGTTGCCTCATAAGAGAAGCTGTGCCTGTTCACTGCTGTCTTTCTTCCAGGTATGAAAGAAAAAGACCCATGTGCTTCTTTCTAAAAGATGAAAGATCTGACAAAGAAGTTCTTAGTGGACACCAGAGCATGCAGATCATTCACCCTAACCAGCCTGAATGAATGACTCAACCCCGCTCTCCCCACCAACCTCCATGTATCAACGGTCAGCGGAGCACCACTGACAATGTACGGAAGACGGGAGATGAAAACTGCTTTCAACAGGAAAGAATACAACTGGTCTTTCATCACAGCAGAAATGACGATGGTGTTGTTAGAAGCAGATTTCCTAACAGCGCACAACCTATTAGTCGACATAGCAACTAAACAGCACCAACATCATCTCAAAAGCCAAGCAGACATACCACAACCAAACCATCAACAAGACAAACAAGTGCAGTATGCCCCATCAGAACCAACGACCCACTGCCAGAAATGAGAGAACTTCTACGGGAATATGAAGACATATTCAAGGAATACCTGAAGCACAACTTAACAAAACCAGTAAAACAGCATCCAGCACCACAAAGAGACTGAAGGTCCCCAGATCCACTCAAGATTCAGATGGCTGGCCCCAGAGAAGCTCACCTATGCGAAAAATGTATTAAAATAAATGGAAAAAGTGGGAATATGTCAGAAAGCCCCCAGCCTACGGTATCACCCCTACATATGGTACCGAAATCTGATGGAACATGACACCCCTGTGGAGACTGACAATGGCTAAACATCAAAAGAAAACGAGAAAGATACCCATTACCAAATATAGCACATAACAAACCAAATGAACAGAACCAAAATCTTCACGAAAATTTATCTGCTAAAGGGTATTTCCAAGTCCCAGTGGAAAAAGATGTTGAGAAGACCGCAATCATCACCCCCTTTGGCACCTAAACATTTAATTACAGCTGTTTCAGCCTCCGTAACTCAGGGGCAACATTCCAGAAACTGATGGGCATACTGTTCAGGGACTTTCCATTCTGCATGGTCTATTTTGGTGACATACTAATCTTCAGCCCAAACTTAAAACAACATCTCAAAGATGTTAAAGTGCTACAGAGACTAAAAGAAAACAGACTAATAGTGCGAGAAGACAAGTGTAAATGGGCAAAGAAATTGGTAGAGTTTCTGGAACGCCGAGTGAGCCCAGAAGGCATTAAACCTCTGCCAGAAAAAGTGAAAGCAATAACAGACTTCCCCAAACCAACAACAGTGAAATCAGTACAAGAATTTTCAAGCTTAACAAATTATTACCGTCGCTTTATACCTAACATTGCCAAAAAATAATGAGCCCCATATATGAATGTCTTAAAGGAAATAAAAAGAAACTAACTTGGGCAGAAAATCAAGAAAAAGCATTTATTCTAGCACAAGAAGCAATAACCATTCCAACAACACTAATCTTCCCTTTACCCCATAGGTCCCTCACTCTGACAACTGATGCAAGCAATACAGTGATGGGTGCCGTACTCGAGCAGCGCACTGATGATGGTCATCACCTGCTGGCCTCCTTCAGCAAATAGCTAACGGCAATAGAACAGAAGTATTCAACATTTGATAGGGAGCTCCTTGCAGTCTACAAAGCAGTCCGCCACTTCCACCACATGCTCGAGGGACGATAGTTTGTGGTGCAGACGGACCGTCAGCCACTGGTGCATGCCTTCACGAAGTCAGCAGGTGCATGGTCTGTGCGACAACAACGGCACCTGTCAGTGATAGTTGAGCACTCCTGCACCATCAAGTACCTGAAGGGTTCGGTGAACACTGTGGCAGACACACTGTCGAGAAATTGCATCAACACCATCCAGCTCAGGATAGCCTATCCAGACGCACTGTCGAGAAACTGCATCAACACCATCCAGCTCAGGATAGCCTATCTCAAGACAGCAGAAGTGCAGAAGGACAACTCAGGCCTGCAGCGATTACAGCGGATCAACCCCGCCCTCATATGGAGCGACCTGTCAATCAACAGCGGAACAACGACCATCACCTGTGAAATGAGTACTGGACGACCTCGCCCACACTTACCATAAGGCCTAAGAAGGAGAGCCTTCACTCTCGCCCACAGCCTATCCCACCCATAGGGCCGATCAACCGCCCGAACCATAGCAGAACAATACATCTGCTAAGGAATGAGGAAAGGCATAAAAACATGGACGAGAGAATGCACCCCATGCCATATGTCAAAAGTCACAAGACATGTCGAAAGCAGGATAGAAGAGTTCGAAACAACGAACCAACAACTCACCCACATACACATTGACATAGTGGGACCCCTACTCCCCCTCAGAGGGGTACAGATACCTGTTTACCATCATAGACAGGAACACCAGGTCGCCAAAAGCAATACCAATACAACAGCAGACGGTGGAGAGCTGTGTAAAAGCGCTCGTAGATTGGTCAGTAGGCACAGAGTTCCCCAGATCATCACCAGTGACAGAGGAGCCAACTTCACATCTCCCTTGTGTAATGCCCTCGCCGATAGTCTGGGGACGAAAATAACACATATGACAGCCTACAACCCCAAAGCAAATGGCATCACTGAGAGGCTGCACCGATCGCTAAAAAATCACTCGCTGCCAGATGCCAGGGCGGGAGCTGGAGGAAGGAACTACTTTGGGTCCTACTGGGCCTGAGAACAACGCTGCATGCAGCGTTCAATGCATCTCTAGAAGAAGTCCTGTACAGCCAAGCATTGACGTTACCAGCAGACATCTTCCAAGAACAAACAAATCCGACATCACCATCCAGCACCCAAAAAATGATAGAGAGAATAATGCCAGCAATGACAACCTACTACGCAAACAGAAAGCTGTACTTCCACAACAATCTGCAGAACATCCTCCAGAGACGACCCAAGGCATATCAGATGACAGTAGGTGGAAGAACAACGTGGGTTTCCATTGATCATCTGAAACTTGCGTACATACAAGACACCATCCTACAGCCGTAGGCCTCTCCTTGGGGGGGAGTCCTGTAGTACCCACATGTGCAGGCCTACACACACCTACAATCGAATTCTTTATCCCCAATGACTAGCTTGCAAGAGAAACCATGTGGTCAAAAGAAACACAACTTCTCTCGTAAGTCTTTTGTACATATATCTACCTTGTCATTATTGTCACGAACTATGTATTATTACCATTGTATGTATTGTTATGCCAGCTTTCCAACCATATATGTATGATCTTCAGTCCAATGTTCTGTATCAGTTTGTATATATAGGTCTGTCTGTGAACAAACACAAATGCTTGAATTTAATCCCTTTCTCGACTTGTCAGAGGTCAGGAGCTACACTGCGGCTCGCACCTGTTTGAAAGTTCTGTAAATAAATCAGTAAAACTGTAGTCTCCATATCGTACTCACCTCACCTCAAAAGTCTTCTTTGGTGAGATGTAGGAAGACATTTGAGGTCTTGCTTTGGATGTGCTAGCACGAGAAGAGACAGATGATTTTGAGACAGCCTGATGTACCAATCTGTAATTATCAGCTCTACATCTATTGACTGCAGAGTCTAATTGGTCTCTTGGAAACAGAGATGTAGAAGTTAAAATATCCCCATTCTTTAGGGCTAACACTGAATCCATACTGACAAACTTCGAGAACTTGAAGAGGACAGAATCTCCTCTTTTAAGCAGCCAGTTGGCTCACATATTAGCTATTAGATTGGGTAAGCATAAGATGGTTTTCCCACCAGACTGTAATAACCTCCGAAAGGCTGCACCGTCTGCAGATCTGGCCACAGCGGTGGAGGAGATCTTTGCCACTGCCGTTGACCAAAGGTCTAACCAAGAAATAGCCTGAAAGGCTGAAGAAGTGGATACCTCCTTGTTGCCAATTCCTGAAATGTAAAAGAAGCACCCTCTGCCGTAACTTGGTCCAAGGATATTCTTGTGCCTAACCAGACTAGGTCTGCGCTGACTTGTCTTAATTGTAAAACATCCATTGTAGTAGCATAAAAACGTCTATGCTGGGGAAGAGGTGGAGGTCGTAACTTGAAGGACCTATGGGAACGTTAGGAGTTATCCCAACCAGAAATAAGAGAGTTCACTTTCTTAAGAATTCTGCTGGCAAGTTTGGAGCATGGCAACCCCAGAGATGTTTTCGCTTCTATCTTAGGGCCTAGCAAAGCTTATATACCTGAAGATAAATCCGAATTGGTTGCTACAGCTTCTTCAGTCAAGCCGTTACAACTACGAATTAATTCCAGCACTTCAGTGTAGGAAGATAAGAACTCTCGATGGTCTGCGACCTCTACCTCCTGTCCTTAAGAGTCACGATCTGGTCTATCGGTAAAGTCAGGTACAGGTAAGATGTCCTGATTTAAAACTGGAGCATAGTCTCTTTCAGGGGCTAAAACTCTTTTGGGAGCCTGTAAGTCTCTAGAAGTAAATGGAACTTTGTCTTGGTCTCAGTCACACCCTCGGGAATGGGAACGAGAATCATGATGAAATGGCGAACGCTTAATGGGTTACAAGGCTGCAAAGGACTCCTGTGATGTGAAGATCAGTCACGGTTGCATGAACGAGTGTATCTCGATCACGAACGTGTGAATGAGAGCGCTGCTCATAAGGAGATGAAGAACATGGTTTCCCAATATACCGTGGAGGACTGGGGTTATGTGTAGTTCGGTCACAGCCAGCGCGAACGGGAGCGTGAGTCCCAATCACATACGTGTGAGCAACTCATGTTACGAGTTGCTCGATCATGACAGTGTGAACAGGAGCATGAATCACGGTCATGTCTGTGTGAGCAGGAACACCAAACTTGGTACCTTCTAGGGGAACGTGATCGGGAATGATGAAGTGAAGATGACGTACAAGGAAAGTCTGAAGGGAATGGACAGGGCAGATAATGAAGACGAAGAGGAAGTCAATGAA
>NC_089759.1:686656-976656 GCF_040412425.1 Macrobrachium rosenbergii | reverse complement strand
TTTTTGATTAATTAATAAATTAATTTCTGATTTAATTTTGACTGATGATTAATTCAGATTTAATCCAATTTTGTTTTGTTTTCAAGTAATAATAAATTTCCCTGAGACTGTTAATGTCATGTATAATCTTTGAATTTAGAAATAAATTTTTGTATTTAAAATTATTATATCAGAGTTTCATTTTATTGACCCACCAGTAATTTTTATTTGAATTAGAGATAGTGTGGCAAGTTTTCCTTCAAGTAACTGAAGTGAGCTCGAACCAGGGAAATAAAAATACTTAGATTTTATGTTACTAGAGTGATGCCCTTTGATTTTACCTCACACCTATTTTAATGAACTTTTCATGATTGACAAGTTTTATAAGGGATCACTGTTGCCTTCAGAGAAATCAGTCGTTTTGTGTGTGATGAGGGTTCAGGTGCCTGGCTGTTGTGAGGTAACTATAATTGTCGAATAAATGGTATGTTTGGTAATCAAATATCAAGCACTTAGATACCAGGTTTAATCTGAAGATCAGACACTGGACACTTCCCCCCATATATAAATGGTGCCCAAGACCCCGGGAAAACAGATCACAAATATCACTCTGGTGTATACTGGTGGTGTTAGGAGAGTGACCATATAGTTTTTATTTTATGAGGGGAGTGACCATATAACTGTTTTCTACATTTTATTGTGCTGAATTGTTATCATATTGAATTGTTAATTGAGTAATTGAAAAAATGGCTCTATTCAATGTTCAGGAACTTTTAGCAAGCCCCTCCATCCAAGAGTTATCTGAAATCACTCTGACTAAAGCACAGTGGAGTGAGACAGCAGTAGCATGTGGTGGTCAGGTGTCTGCCAGCATGGTAAAGGCACAAATAAAATTCATTGCAATACAAGCATTGATGGACTCTGGTAAAATAGATGAAGAGTTAGGAGAGGCACAAGAGTTGTTGAACGCAGCTGAGGCAGAACTTATAGATAAACAAGGGCAAGAAAGAGGAAAGTGATGCAGAAGCAGAGCTTAGACGTCTAGAAGCGGAAGGAAATTTGATTAAGCTGAAGATGCAGGCTGAAAGAGAGAAAATGCAGGCAGAAGGAGAAAGAGAAGACAGAGAAAAAGGAGAAAGAAAAGAAAGAGAAGAAGAGAAAGCTGCTGAAGAATTAAGGAAAATAGCAGAAGAAGAAAGAAAGATAGCTAGGCACAGGAGAGAGAGATGGAAAGGTTGAAAGCTACAGCTGAATTGTCCATAACACCATCTAACCCTACTCAAGGTAATTCAGATCCTGTATTTGATGTAGTAAGAGTGCAGAAGTTAATTCCAAAGTTTACAGAGGAAGCTCCAGATGAGTTTTTTGATCACTTTGAAAAAGTGGCTGCAAGTATTGGATGGCCAGAGGATAAATGGTCAGTCTTATTACAGTGTTTTCTGACTGGTAAAGGAAGAAGTGCCTAGTTAGCCTTATCAGCTGATCAGTGTAAAGAGTACAAGGTACTTAAATACAATGTGCTACAAGTTTACCAGATGACCCCTGAATATTATAATGAAAGATTCAGATCTTTGAGAAAGGATGACCAGATAACTTTCTTGAATTATGCCTAAAAAGTAAGACGATGTTTCAAACGATGGTTGGACGCTGCTAAAGTTAAAACATTTGAAGATCTTGAAGAATTAGTTGTTCTTGAACAATATCTTAGGGAAATTCCTGAACACACAAGAGCCTATTTGAGAGAGAGAGGGGTGAATAAACTTGACAAAGCTGCTACACTCAGTGAAGATTACAATATCATCAGTAGCAGAAGGAACTATAATGTCAAGTGCCAGAATCAACGCACAGGTTTTGGGTCTCATCCAAATTTCAGGAGCAGATTTAATGGGAATCCTACAAGTGGTAATACCAAGTCAATGCAGGGTAATATCCCTCAGCAAGCTAATGTAAAATCCTCATATAATAATGTTGCAAGGCAATTACAGAAGCCTAGTGTTGTCTGCTACAAGTGTGGAAGAGCAGGACACTTCAGTTGGGAGTGTCATCAGACACATTGGCAGTCCAAACCAGTTGGTCAAGTAGTAAGAAATGACCAGGTGAAACAGACTACAAAGAACAATGTGGGGAGGAGTCAAACTCCAGTGAAGACTGAGACTAAACAAGCTGAGTGTTTGGCTACCAGTGGAAATGTAACCTCAAGCATGAGAGGCTGAGCAGTTTGGAGGCTTTTAAGCCATATATCTATGAGGGTACGCTGACAACTCCAGGAGGAAGTGTGCAGGTACCAGTCAAGGTGTTACATGATACAGGGAGCAACCATAGTGTGGTAGTCCGTGGTGCTCACCCCCCGTTGGAGAAGAATCTCACAGGAGATTCAGTTATTTTGAAGGGTATAAGAGGTAACTCCTATATGCTGCTTACACCTGTCATGTGAATTAGTGACAGGAGATGTTGATTTTGCTGTAAAGGACTCAATAAACCAGTAAACACCCAGCCAGTATGTCACTCAATTCCCCAGTCCTTACACTGGTGACCCCGGAGTGACCCGAAGGACCCAGCCGACCCAAGATGATGACCCACGCGCCGACAGACCATTTGCCGCCTCGCTGCTTCCCGCCGTTCCTGAGTTCTCAATAGAAGTCTGACCCTCCGAGATGACCCACCCCACCACCGGAGCCCTGGATGCCTCCTCCAGGAAACCTGAAGCCGCCCCCGCACTCGTACTGGACGAGCTGACCAATGAAGGACCAGCTACGTCATCCTTCAGCCGCTGCCGCCCCTCTCGAGCTGGCTACCAAGGATCAGCCGCCGTCATCCTTCAGCCCTCGAGCCGGCCACCGAAGGATCATCCGACGTCACCCTTCAACCCGCTCCCGTCCTCCTCGAGCTCCTGCTGGCCGGCGCCGCCCTTCAGCCTCCTACCTGCCCCTAGCCCAAGCCCTTCGAGCCAACTACAATTGTCGGCAAGACAATTTCCGCATCGATGCCTCGCTTGGGGGGGGGGAACATTGTAAGAGCCCATCGCCGTCTCTTCCAAACAATGACAATCAGATGTTACCCACGTCTTGGGGAGAGTATTTGTAAGAGCCCGACGCTGTCTCTTCCAAACACTTGTGTGTTCGTCAATCGTCGTCATCGGAGTGGACAGGACAAAACAGGAGCGTCTCGTTTTCTTTTCTCTACAGGAACGCGATTTCAACCATACAATATTTCCGTCTGTCTCTCCATTTCACATATATTATGCCCCTGCATTGTATCCATTAATCTGTCTTGAATCTCAAGCAATTGGCCATATGTAGAATTTCCTGGCCTTTCCACTGATGTATGTTTCATCACTGTATGTTAATCATGTCTCTTGATATCGCCATCTGTTTGTCTGCCGACAAACACAGATGTCTGAGCCTTTTATCTCTGTTTTACCTGTCTGTGTGTAGACGCTACATTACTGCTTGCACGCGTCAATAACATCTTCAAAGATTCTGTACATTTACCTCAGTAAGGAACAACCAATAAACCAGTAAACACCCAGCCAGTATGTCACTCAATTCCACAGTCCTTACAGGTCCTTCACTTGATCCTTCTGGTGCAGGTAAATCCTGTTTCTTCATTTTCAGACACAGTTTTCTTCATACTCCTGGTAGTTACACAACTTGGAAGCAGGTGGGGTTTTTTCTTCTCTAAATCTACCATAGGACTAATCCTCAACAGTTTGTCTGTCACTATAGAACAAGGAACAAATAGTACACCACCAATTTCATTACCCAGCAAAACATGCACACCTTCAACAGCTAGCGAGTCCTTTACAGCAAAATCAACATTCCCTGTCACCAATTCACAGGACAGGTGCAAGCAGCATATAGGAGTTACCTCTTCTCCCATACCCTTCAAAATAACTGATTCTTCTCCAACTGTGGGTGAGCACCACGAACTACCAAACTATGGTTACTCCCTGTTATTAACTCTTCGTAGCCTAATGAGGAATCACTGATAAGCTTGTGAGAGAGGTGCAAAATAATGAGCAGGGAGACAAGTACTGCTAATTTATTGATAAAAATTAGCTACTTATAAAGCAGGATGCAGATGTCTGCATAGTGCGCAGAGACCGCGGGTACAAAGATTTACAGGTGACCCGAGGTCAAACTAGTTCCTTAAAAAACAGGGCAAGTTCATACAGAAAACATAGTGATGAACAATGTCTGACATATGAAATAAATAACTTGTTACTTGTACATAATACATGATTGCTTGGAAAGACAACATATACATAGTTTATAATTGTGATGATAAATATGTATTCTGCTCAACCTTAGGTCATGGAAAGGCACTGCAGAAAACGGGATGGTCACCACAGAAAACGTGTTGAGCGGGGACTTTACAATACTCCGCCCCCTCAAGACGGAGGTAACGCCTGATTAAACCTGGTATCTCTTGGGGTGACGAAGGGGGCCTCTCTTTCTTGATGTCAACTGGAGAGGATGGTCGCCTTCCCCGATGTCTTCAGCAGTGGTTTGTTGTGGTGCATTTCCATCAGGTTTCTGGGTTTTCCAGGGACGCCCTCTCCTCCTTCCTGAGACCGGGGTTGTTTGAGGGGCTGCCATATCCTGCAGGAGATCTTGGGGTCCACCTCAGTTGCCCCCCTCCAGGAATGCGGGTTTGAGATGATCTATTGACAGCCAGTCTTCCCCCCATGGGTGGTACATCTCGGGGGGCATGAAGGGGGACGTCCTGTCAGTGAATGTCTTTTGGCAGAGGGCGAACTTTCCAACTCTGTCTCGGAGCCTCTGTACTCCTATGACGTCCCTGTTCTCTGCGACGAGTTTCCCTGGGAATACCAGTCTCTCCCCATAGACATTTTCTGCTGAGGAGGGATCGCCGTTAGCTCTGGGGGCAGTCCTCAACCAGAGGAGGACTCAGGGTAGCTGGTACTTCCAGTTTTCAGAAGAGCAACGAGCCATGAGGGACGCTTTCAGAGACCAGAGGAACCTTTCCACCATTCCGTTGGCTGCAGGGTTGTAGGTGGTGGTGCTGTGGTGAGTGGTCCCCATCAGACATGCCCTGGTGGTCCCCATTAGACATGCCAGGGCAGTCCACAGCTCGGACAGGAAAGCAGGTCCCGTTTGTCGTTATGTCATCCGGGACACCGAACCGGCTGATCCAGCTGGAGAGGAGGGCTTCCGTGCATGCACTGGAGGTGGCTTCTTCCATGGGCGTAGCTTCGGGCCACCTGGTGGAGTGGTCGATGACTGTCAGTAAGTATCTGGCTCCTCCTGATGGGGGAAGAGGTCCTACTACGTCGAAGTGGATGTGCCCACAACGTCTCTTTGGCTGGGGGAATTCGCCCACCCCAATTCAGTGTGCCGCCCCACTTTACTTGTCTGACACTGCATACATTGTCTTGACCAGGCCGTTGCGTCTTTCCGTATGCCATGCCAGACGAACTTCTCCATCAGCAGTCTGGCTATTGTCCTTCCGGAGGGGTGGGATGAGGCCGTGGATGATGTTGAAAACCAACCAGCATCTGGAGGCGGGTACCAGGGGGCGGGGGCGTCCGGTACTGATATCGCTCAGTAATGTTGATCCTTCTGAGCCGAAGGGCACGTCCTTCCACTTCAGCGACGTGATGGCTGTACGGTAGGCTGGGGTCTCAGGGTCAGCAGCTTGTTCGCAGGGAAGGTCCTCGTAGTCGATCCCGAGCTGTACGGAATCGATCTCGATCCTCGAGAGGGCGTCGGCTACTGGGTTCTTCCTGCCAGGAGGTATTTGATGGTACAGGTGAACTTCGCAACGGCTGCGAGGTGCTGCTGCTGCCTAAAGGACCATGTGTCCCCAGCTTCATGAAGGCGTGGACCAGTGGCTGGTGGTCGGTCCAAATCGTGAAGGGCGTCCCCTCCAGGAAGAACTTGAAGTGACGTAGCGCCTGGTATACTGCGAAGAGTTCCCGGTCGAAGGTGCTGTAGCGGGACTCGGTGGGGCTGAGCCTCCAGCTGAAGGAGGCAATGGGCTGAAGGGTCCCGCTGATGACTTGTTCCAGGACGGTTCCACAGGCGACGTTGCTGGCGTCCGTTGTCAGCTGGAGGGGAGCGTTGGGGTCCTGGTGAGACAAAGATGTTGCCTTGGTGAGGGCGGCCTTCATCAGGAGGAAGGCCTTCTGCTGGCCAGGGCCCCACACTAAGGTCTTTGGGCGACCCTTGAGGACCTCCATCAGGGGGGGCATGGTGTGCGCAATCCCCGGGATGAATCTCCTGTAGTAGTTGACCATTCCGATGAATTCTTGTACAGCCCTGATGGAGGTAGGGATGGGGAACTTCTTGACAGCCTCAACCTTCGACGACATTGGGCGGACGCCCCCTGGGGATATCTCGTGGCCCAGGAATTCCACCTTCTCAACACCGAAGGTGCACTTGTCGAACCTGACAACAAGGCCACTCTCCTGCAAGTGCTGCAGGACCTTCCAGATGTGCCGCAGGTGTTCCTTCTAGGATCTGGAAATAATTAGAATATCATCGACGTAGCAGACTCAGAAGTTCAGGTCCCCAAGGATGCTGTCCATCAACCTCTGGAAGGTCGCGCCCGCATTCCTCAGGCCGAAGGTGGAGAAGGTGAAGACGTAGGACCGGAAAGGCATGAAGATGGAGGTTTTGGGGATGTCTTCTGGCGCTACTGGTACCTGAAAATATGATTTTAAGAGATCTAACTTTGAGAATATTTTGGCCCCATGGAAGGAGGCCATTAGGTCCTGCATGTTTGGTAGAGGGTAGTGGTCAGGTTCTGTAGCAAGGTTGAGCCGCCTGTAGTCGCCGCAGGGCCTCCAGGTGCCGACCGCTTTCTGCACCATATGAAGGGGGGAGGCCCAGGGGCTGGGAGCCTTTCTGCATATGCCCATCCTTTCCATCTCAGCGAAGGCCTTCTTGGCCTCCTGAAGGCGCTGTGGGGGAAGCCTCTGGAACTTCGCGTGCGTCAGGGGGCCCTTTGTTTTGATGTGATGATATCCGTGTTTGGCAGGGGCCCCTGGCACCTGGCGAAGCTTGGGTTTGAAGACTTCCAGGAATTCCTTCAGGAGGGAACCATACTGGTGGAGCGCGATGGAACAGACGGCGGGCTCCCTGGGGCCCGGCGACAAGGACGGGGACTGGCAGGACTCAGTGTCCAGTAGGCATTTGCGGCCGACGTTGACTGCCAGTCCGAAGTGGGCGAGGAAGTCCGCACCCAGGAGCAGGGTCCTAACGTCCGCGACGATGAATTTCCGCCTGTACCTCTGGCCAAGGATGGAGATCGACAGGAGCTTGGTGCTGTAGGAGAGGATGGGGGACCCGTTGGCGGTCATCAGGGGGACAGTCGGGTCCGGCGGATGTCTGCAGTCCTCTCTTGAAGGTGGGAACACTGACCGCATGGCTCCAGTGTCAATCAACATCATCCTGCCGGAGATGGTGTCGCGGACGTAAAAGCCTACTGGTGCGGGGGCCCCGGGTGTTTCAGTTGCTGCTGCCATGGCAGCCTGTGTGGGTGGCCGCTCCTCTCCTGTTTTTTGGAGGGAAGAAAAGGCAGGGGGCTTCACATCTCTGGGCAGCTTTCCTGAACCTCTGGTGGTAATAGCAAAGCCCCGGCCTCTCCTTCTGCTGGTGGGATGACGGCCTCCATGGTGGGGTCCTCCGGCAGGAGGCAGTTGATGGGGTGTGCGGGCGTGGATACCCACTTTGCCGCCTTCGTGGAGTCCGTCAGCTGCTGCGCCACCCTGATCAGGTCCTCAATTGGCAGGGTGTATGCCTCTGTGATCAGACCTCCAGCAGTAGCTGCCGTAGGAAGATCTCCCTCAACAGGCTGATTTCTTTGTGCCTGCCGCTGCTGTCAGTCTCGGGGAGGAGGAGGTGGTCCTGGAGGGCATGCCACGTTTCCAAGAGGTTTCCCTCCTGCCGGGGGTTGAGGGCGAGATCGAGGGCGCGGGCAGCTCTCTCGGAGACCGGCAGGGAGCAGGTCTCAGCGAGAGTGGCTTTTAACTCCTGGAAGGTGGCGGGGCTCGACGTCATCACTAACCACGGGGCAATCTTCTTGTATATCCCCTCTGGGAGGGCGTTGATGGCGATGTCCGCCTTCAACACCTCGTCAGTTAGGCCTGCTACCCTGAATTGCCCCTCGACCCTGTAGAACCAGGACGCTGCATTTTGATGGGTGAATGGCGGCATCCTTATGCTGAGGGGTGCCTTTGGTTGGTCCGTCAGGGGGGTCATCGCGCGGGGTGCAGGTACCAGCGTGGAGGAGCGTGTAGGAGGGGGTTGTGCGAGGGAGGCGTCTGCCTCTGAGAAGTTCGCGGTAATTTGTATGTGGTTGGGAATGTCTGCGTCCATGCTCATTCCACGCTCTCATTTGGAGTGTGAGGGAACATTCGCGTCAATACACGCTTGGGAGCGTGCCATGTGGGTCAGCTAATGACGCCGGTGACCTGTCGACGAGGGTCAGTAATGCCCGAACGCTTTGTTAGAGCGCTGTAATTAGTCCATTAGGGGCGTGGGTTGGTTCATCGGGCCAAGACTTAGTCACCGTTTGGGTCCGTTAATGGCTTCTGGGAACCACTGTGAGAGAGGTGCGAAATAATGAGCAGGAAGACAAGTACTGCTAGTTTATTGATGAATAGATCTGCTTATAAAGCGGCGTGTGGACGTCTGCATACTTTGCAGAGACTGAGTACAAAGATATACAGGTGACCTGAGGTCAAACTATTTCTCTACAAAAACAGGACAGGTGCATACAGAAAACATAATGATTAAGTCAAAGAAGGAGGGGAAAACGGAAGATGCAGACGCCGCAGGAAAGACCGGAGCAGAAGAAGAAGAGGCTGGAGAGGAGACTGAAAAGGGAGCAACAGATAACCGAGAAGAAAACTTAGAATGAAAAGGACAGAAGGTACACCGAATCTGCCACCCCTCAATAATCCTGAAACATATCCAACATGAATTATGGACACTACTGTGTCACATACTCTCTAATGTTAAGAGAAAACATTAAAAAAAAAAATAACCTCTCACCATAGGTCTGTACCCATCGAAAAACCCAGCAATCCGCCTCATATTCCGCCACATCCAATTGCAGGTCCCGCAAACTACTTTAGAAGCCAAAAGGACACACCAGAATCTGCCTTACTAGATGGAGGAGTAGAAAACACAGGGAAGGGGGAACTAGAGTAGGAGATTCAGAAACAGTCGGAAGTGAGTTAGGAGCAAAAGCAGAAGGATTCTGCAGCACCGTAACTGAAACATTTGCAATTCTAGGCCAGCTGTCCGCGGTGAGCTAGCCTATGGCAATTGATGTTTTCCTATGTCATTATACCTGCTGAACAAGAATTTAAAATCACAATTTTTAAAAGTAAATTGTATTTTTCTTAACTATATAAACCCGAGGTCCTTTACATTAGGAATTACTTTCAGCGTAGGCTGGAAACGGCCGTTGAACTTTCAAACAAGGTGGTTAGGCAGTTAACTACCGTCCGGGAGGCGGGGGTACCGCCTGCCCGGATGTAAACATTCCAATTTGCCTTTCGGCCCAGGTATCAGATTGAGGGGTGGCATGAGGTGGGCATAAGATGTAAAGGACCTCAGGTTTGTATAGTTTGGAAAAATACAATTTACTTTTAAAAATTGTGATTTGTTCCAACACAATATACAAACCCTCGGTCCTTTACATTAGGAAGACTCACTGGTTGGAGGGAGGAATCTGAGTGAGTCTCCTGAACTGACTGGAGTTCACCACCTTGTCTTCCCTTCCTGGTCAATAGAGCGAGGAAGAGAAAACTGCCCCTGACAAAGTGATCGGGTTGTAAGAAATGCAGGATCGGTTGTCAGACTTCTGGGTCCCTTTGCATGAAAGAGGAATTGTCAGTTCATGTAAAGTAGGCTAGGAAGAACTTGGAGTCAGATGACATTAAGGCAGTCACAAGCATTGGGTTTGTCTTATAGTCATGGTCTCCCTCGCCCCCTTGCCAGAGGAAGGAGTGGGGTTGCTTCTATCAACCTGAACAGAAAATAGACCGGGAGCTCCCATTGGGTGCTCACCTGCATCGACCGCCAGATCCAGCATGTAACGGCACGTCCGCTCCCTGCCCGTAGGAAGAGAGCCACTGCCCGTAGGAAGAGAGCCAGGATAGGGAGAAAGAAGAGAGTCCACTCACTCTACATTCATGCTCCCAATCACAACCGTACATCTTAGGCGAGATGCAACCTGTCCTGTTAGAGGAGCTGGGTAAGCTACACAACTTGTTGAGCAGCCACCACAGGACCCAAGGAAAAAGTGTCCAAGGACTTGTGAGCAACATCCCAGAGGTAGGAGGAGGTGAAGGCGGTATGTTGGGACCACACACCTGCCTTCAGCACCTGCACAACCAACATGTTCTTCCGGAATGCGAGAGACGGACCAATGCTGTGGACTTTGTGAGCTCTCGGACGAAGCGTACTGGTGTCGTCTTCTCCTGCAGCAGAATATGCTCTCCTTATCATCTCATGAAGCCAGAAGGAGATGGTGTTCTTGGACACTTCTTTCTTGGTCAAGCCAGTACTAACGAAGAGTCGTCGACACTCAGGCCGGAGACGTCGAGTCCTCTTCAGATAGCACCGCAGCACTAACAGGACACAGTAGCATCTCGTCTGGTTCATTACCTACAAAGTCCTCTAGGGAGGGGATCGTGAAGGACTTGAACCGTGCGTCAGGGACCGAAGGATTCTGAGTCTTTGCTACGAAATCCGGGACGAAATCGAGCGCAACTGATCCCCATCCCCTCGAGTGTTTAACATTGAAGGAAAATCCGTGTAGTTAGCCAACTCTCTTCACTGATGCCAGAGCCAGCAGGAAGACAGTCTTGAGGGTCAGATCCCTGTCTGACGACTCTCGTAAAGGCTCGTATGGTGCACGAGTCAGGCTCCTTAAAATGAGAGTCACATCCCACGCAGGGGGCCTGAGATCCCTGGGTGGGCAAGACCTTTCGAAGCTTCTCATCAGTAGGGAAATCTTGAAGGAGGAAGAGATGTCTACTCCTTTCAGGCGCAAGGCTAGGTCGAGTGCGGCACGGTAGCCTTTTACAGCTGAAACGGAAAGAAGCTTCTCTCGGCGAAGGAAGACGAGGAAGTCCATGACCTGCTGAATAGTAGCTCCGACTGGAGAGATACCCCGTCGACGACACCAACCACAGAAGATGGACCACTTTCCCTGGTATACCGCTGCGGAGGATCGTCTGAGGTACCCTGCCATCTCTGTTGTTGCGCGACGCATAAAGCCTCTCACTTGCAGGAGATGGTGGATAACCTCCAGCCATGAAGACACTGGGACTGCACTGCCTGGTGGTACCGCTCTACATGGGGTTGACACAGCAGGTTGGGCCAGTGGGGGATCTCTCTTGGCACTTCGGAGAGGAGAGCTAGCAGGTCGGGATACCAAACAGCCTGCGGCCATTTGGGTGCCACCAGAATCATCCTGAGATTCGGAGTGATCATCACTTGGTTGATCACTTGGTGAATCAGACAGAACGGAGGAAAGGCGTACACGTCAAGGTTGTCCCACGGGTGCTGGAACGCGTCCTCCGCAGCGGCCCATGGGTCTGGCACGACCGAGCAGAAGACCTGGAGTTTTCTGTTGTGCCAGATGGCAAACAAGTTGATGACTGGACGCCCCCACAGGTCAAACAGCCTTTCCGTCACTTCCGAGTGAAGGGACCATTCGGTTCCTATCACTTGATTCTGGCAGCTGAGCTTGTCTGCCATGACATTCCTCTTGCCTGGAATGTACCTGACTGACAGCTCTACCGAGTGAGCCACGGCCCACTCATGCACCTGCATTGTCAACTGGTGGAGTGGGAGGGACACTAGGCCCCGCCCCGCTTGTTGATATATGCCACTACCGTGGTATTGTCACTCATCAGTACCACGGAGTATCCCATCACTCGATCCCAGGAACTCTTGGATAGCCAGGAAGTCTGCCTTGAGTTCCAGGATGTTGATGTGAAGGTGCTTGTTGTCTCGGTGCCACACTCCTGAAGTCAGCAACTCCTCCAAGTGTGCGCCCCATCCCTTGGTCGATGCATCTGAGAACAGCAGCATGTCCAGAGGGGGAGTATGCAGGGATACTCTTATCAAGAGGTTCCTGTCATCCATCCACCAGCGAAGGTCCTCTCTCACCTCCTCGGAAAGAGGAATGAGGAAGGACTGGGGTTCTTGGGACTAGGATCAATACTCCTTTAGCCTCCATTGTAGAGACCGCAGGTGAAGACGCCCATGAGGTACTAGCTTCTCCAGCGACGACAGGTGACCGATGACGACTTGCCATTGCCGGGCTGGCTGCTCCTGTCGTGACAGGAACAGCTGTGCTGCCTGCCTGAACCTGCTGATACGAGAGTCCGAGGGAAAGACTTTCGCTGCCACCAAGTCTATCTGCATGCCCAGGTACTTTATCCTCTGCCTGGGGGGTGAGATCTGACTTTTCGAGGTTCACCAAGATCCCAAGATCGCAGCAAAACATGAGGAGTCGATCCCCCTTCTGTAGCAACTGCGAGCGGGAGCTCGCCAGGACGAGCCAATCGTCGAGATACCTCAATAGACGTATCCTGTGTGTGGACCCAAGCTGACACCAGAGAGAAGACTCATGAATACCTGGGGAGTGGTCGAGAGCCCGAAGCAGAGTGCCCTGCATTGGAAGACTGTCTCCCCAAGGATAAAGCGGAGGTACTTGCGAGAGGACGGATGAATGTGTATTTGGAAATACGCATCCTTTAAGTCCGCCGTAAGCATGAAGTCGTTCTCTCTGATGGAAGCAAGCACTGATCGCGCTGTTTCCATCGTGAACCGAGTCTGGCGAATGAATCGGTTCAGGGGAGTGACGTCTATGACTGGTCTCCATCCCCCTGTGGCTTTCTCTATGAGAAGTATACGGCTGTAAAAGCCTGGAGACTGGTCCGACACGACTTCCACAGCACCCTTGCTCATGCTCAACATGGCTTGCACTTCTTGCTACATTGCGGTGTCCTTCGGAGATACTTGGACGTATGTGAGGAGATGGACCGGAGAATAAGTGAGGGGAGGCCAAGACTCGAAGGGTAGTAGATATCCCCTCCCGAAGGACGTCTACTATCCAGGTCTCGGCTCTGTGTCACTGCCATGTTGCCCGATGGCTCGACAGGAACCCCCCCACCTTTGGTAGCATTTGGGGGGAGGGAACGCTGCCCCTAGTGTTTTCCCTTCTTCCCCTTGCCCCCTTTTCCGGATTGGAAAGCGGGTTGAAAGGGGCGGGAAGACCCGCTCTTTCTAGAGGAAGAAAGCTGGGTGTTTCCATGGGACCCCTTCGAAGACTGGGGCTTCTTAGGGGCTGAGGAAGTGCCAGCCTGGCCCAAGGGCCTGGTTGCAGTGGAACGTGAAGAGCCAGAGGTCTTGGCCACCGCCTGGTGGACAAGCCGGTTGCTGTCATTGCCCCGGTGCTTCTCCACCGCAGCGTCCACCAACTCCCTAGGGAAGAGAGAGGCGGAACCCAGCAACAGTCCATTCCGCAGGGTCACTGACGACTTGGGTCCTACAGACCTGGAGAAGCGAGAGAGAACAGCGTCTCTTCGCTTCAGGACCAGGTTAGCCCACAGGTTTGCCGTCTGGTGGGCTAGGTAGGAGATAGCCCTACCCCCAGACTGGTATAGTCTCCCAAAGGCGGATTCCTCCCCGGGTACGACAGCGCCCGGGGAAGCAGCTACCTTCGATACTGTGAAGGACCACAGATCGAGCCAGGAGACTGCCTGGAAGGCTGCCATGGCAGTGGCTTCCAGGGTTACGGTTTCTTGCTGAGAGAGGGAGATGCTCTCTGCAGTAAGTTGCTGCAACCAAAGACCTGGATCCAGACGAACCAGGTCTGGGTCAACCTGTTCAGGCGCCAATGCCCTCTCCAATGGTGCATAGAAGCGCTTCTGGCGAGGCAGAGGAGGAGGAAGAAGCTTGTCCGGGAGGTTCGATCTAAGCGAATTGTCCCGCCCAGACACAAGACCATTCACCTGATTGAGGACCCCTTCAGCAAGCGTGGACCATGGCAGCCCCACCGAAGCCTTGGGTTCCTTCTTGGGTCCCCAGTAGGATTCGAGGCGTGACAGACAATCCACAGATGAGGCCGTGGTCCCTTCCCCGAGGTCACTGTGCTAACAAATCAGCGCAATAACCTCAGCAAACGTCCTCTGTATCTTGGGGGTGTCTGCATCCTGGGGGAGAGGACCTTCGAGTCCTTCCAAGATGCGGTCCTCCCGATCTACTCTCCCTGCAGGTGGGAGAACCTTGGCAGACCCCCATGATCCTTCCTGCACCACGCGGGCGTAAGACCTGGTCGAGCCAAGGACTGAGCCAGGTACATACGCCCCCGAGGTAGAACTCTGGGGAGAAAACTCGCCAGAGTTCTTCCTGTCCGACTCGTGCCCCTTGGAAGGAGCCCAGGAGGTAGAGGGGACAGGCAAGGAGGATTGGGTGCTCCAACTGGCCTTGCTGGTAGAACCAACTGGGGCAGCGGGCCAGGAGCGGTCACCAACCAGCAGTGGTGACGGCAGCCCGGGTCGAGGAGAGTGCTTACGCCTAGGCGAAGCAGTCTCCCAAGGAGAGCAGAGTGGCTCGCGTGAGGCAAGCCGTGCACTTACCTCCCCTGAGCCAGGCTGGCCACGCAGACGTGGCCGGGGACTGGAAGGAGTCGAGCCCGCAGCTGGCTGGGGTGAGCTTGAGCTGTCCTCTAGATACAACCCAGTCTTCTTCAAGGGACCGAAGCACTTTCCCGGGAACCTGGCTTGGCACTCAAGGAAGTACCAGCAGGAAGAGTCAGGGCACCTGCATGCCTGGACTCTTTCTCTCGCCCCACGCCATGGTCTGTACGGAGAGAGGTTTCTCCCGTACCAGACTGGGGTACCCGGGTCTCCTTGGAAACCCGGGTACTCAGAGCGACTCGCGCACAAGTGTCCGACGTGGACCCACTGGCCTTAAAAGCAGGTTTCTTCGGCGCAGCAGGGGGAGTGCGGACCGTGGTCTGCACGCCCTTGGCTCCCGATGCAACTGACCCGGGGGCCAGAGCAGTGGTTCCCTGATCCGTGGATCAGTAAGAGCCAGCAAGAGATCCCACTGCCTCCCCTCTGGAAGGAGGCAGTCCCTTAGAGGTCTCGGTGAGAGACTTCTTTGATGAGGGGGAGAGGCAGGCTTCTTCTTCTTTGGCTGGGTAGCCTCAGAAGAAGAAGAGGAAGAAGAGGTAGCAGACAAAGACGAAGACAACGGCGAAGACGAAGACGACACCTTTCTCGACCTCTCTTCTTTGACTACTTCTTCGCTATCTTCCTCAGGACTGAAGTCAGGTCCCCAAACCATGCAGGAGCAGCCAAAGAGTCAGGAGCAACCCGGGGGGGCACAGCAGCAGGCACAACCCGGGCAACGTAGACAGTGTTCGGGCCAGCAGTTACCGGGGCAGGAACGTCAGCACAGTAGCCAGGAACATGCAGAGGAGGAGCCAGGGATGAAGGCACAGGTGGCGCGCGAGCAGCCAGATCGGGCTGAGAGACAGGGAAGCGAGGAGCCGGAACCATAGTCATGAACGGGCCAGGGTCAGCAACAGGGGCAGGCAAAGTCAGATAGGCTATGGCACCGACGACATCACCATATAGGAGGGCCCAGGTCGTGAGAGCGGGGCCAGGGACCCAGGAGGCAGCGGCACAGGATGGTGAGAGGCAGGAGAAGCCGAAACCTGGGTATCCAGGTGTGAAGCCACCGACACAGGCAGCTTCGCGAAAGCAGACATGGTGACAGTCATGGTGGTGGTAGCGGTAGCCGAATGAGTCATCACTGGAGCACCAGACAGTTGAGACACCAGGCCATCCAGTGACGGAACGCCAGGTAGACCCAAGTGTAACCAGGCCGAGGATAAGTCTGATACCTGGTCCGTATCCACCCCTAAACCTGAGGAAACAGTTGGGTTGAACTGGGAAGTCTTTGCTTGTTCTGGGGGAAAAATTTTCCCCCCAGCTCGAGAAGAGACCTCCAGGAGGATGTCCTGATCAACCGGCCCCCCACGCCCTTCCACACTAGATGAAACGAATGAGGAAGGGGAGGGGGAGTCCTCACCCGAGGGAGAGGGAGCAAGCAGGGGAAGTTCGCAGGGAGGGAGAAACGATCCCGACACATTAGCCACCACTGGAGTCGTCGGGGGTGTGTTACCCTCGGATGATTCCTTGGTAGGCTTCCGACGGTAGCGTTTCCTTCCTTTGAACCTCTTCCATTGCTTGGGAGACCAGGAACAACACTCGCTACAAGGAGCGTCGTGCAAACACACACTTCCCCTGCAAGTTGGGCAAAGGGCGTGAGGACCATGTCGACGCTAGAACGAAAGGTGTTATATTTCTTACCTTCTATCCCAGGACACACACGCTGGGGATAGGAGGGTTTAGAAGGTTATCAACATTCATCCTCAAAAAAAGAAAGGAAATTTCCCACCAAAAAGCTGAAGGCCAGTCAGGCAGAGAGTGAAGAACAACGTCTGCATTCCACGACAGCCTAAAGCAAATTAGAATGTTTACATCCGGGCAGGCAGTACTCCTGCCTCCCAGAGGGTAGTTAACTGCCTAACCACCTTGTTTGAAAGTTCAACGGCCGTTTCCAGCCTACACTGAAAGTAATTCCCTAATGTAAAGGACCGAGGGTTTGCATATTGTGTCGGAACAAATAATATTTTGTCGGTCGGCTGTAACTAAAATGTAATTGACCCTTGAAAACTGCACGTCTGTACCAGTGGGTCGCACACAGTCAAGGGTAAATTACAGTTTAGCAGCAGCCGACCGGCAAAATATTACCCTAAACTCTTGTAAAGCAAGTAAAATAACAGAAAAATGTCAATTGCCATAGTCTAGCTCCACTGCACACTATTCAAAGCTTTCGTAAACGGGAAACAAAACATTACCATTTCCGTTTTCAACTTGGGTGGCCTCTATGGGTCGCTGTGGCAGAACGACGCTGTGCACCTTATCTGCATTTTTAAAGATTCCTGCAAGCTTGTATGTTCTGGCAAGAGGTAATTACTTTAAATTCTCGTTCAGCAAGTAACATAACTCAGGAAAACGTCAATTACCAGTCTCTCGCCAAGTGCAGAAAACCGGCAGCTGCTGATTGGTGAACTGAAAGCTAGCGCATGTGTCTTAAGGCTTAGAATCAGTAGTACTAGTAATGAATGAAAAGTGCCTTTGGAACAGCTCCCACTATCCATTTATTTCTTCTTTTTACACTTGTTTTTCATTCCAAATAACATATATAACAAGAAATACAACAATAAGGTACCCAAACCTATTCCCAAGTTATTTACCCCACCAAAAACTCCGAATTCCCAACGGGCCTCCCCTGACTGTTAGCTATTCTCTAAAGGGTTTTACCACATCAGTTTCTAAGATAATTTACAGCTTAATTACAGCGAAGCAACAAAATATTACTTTAAATTCTTGTTCAGCAGGTAAAGTTCTATAGAAAAACGTCAACTGCCATAGCCTAGCTCACCACAGACAGCCGGCTTAGATCTACCGAAACACTGACTTGCGACTGAGCCAGACCGAAAAGAAGCGATGAAGGAGAAACTTTTTCCAGAGCACAAAAACCACTCGAACCCGAAACCGGAACCCGTCCAGGAGAACGACTCTGCACCCTTAATACCTTCTCCTCACTACCAAACCCAAACCTATCCTCCTTTACCACACCTAGAGCTTGATCCTGACTAACATTATCAACATTAAATTTACCAATACTACAAGGGGGTTGGGGTTGGGGAATCCTTCACTGCCTGCTCCGCGTCGAGGGGGCCGGCAGACCCTACTCACTCGGAGGCTTGCAGTTCTGCCATTACCATCAGCATCCATTAGGGCTGTTTCTGGAACAGGCAGGGGAGCTGAAAAAGAAGGATTGGTAGAACTATATAGTAGCTCTGCGGCGCCGACGGCACTATAACTTGACTTTTTCTACAGTTTTTTGGTTGCTAATTATGAATTTACCTTTCATTTTTGGTGCTCGAGTCTAATTAACCTGTAATTAACCCTGAAGTTCATCCAACAAGTAGGGGACCCGATGGGAAGGGGGGTTATGGGTGGGGTATACCCCAGGGACAGGTGATCTGTACCCCCTCAACCAACAAGCTAGGGCACCCGATTGGAATGCGGGGTTCTGGATGGGGTATACCCCCGGGAGAGTGTTAGATGGCTATGTAACGGCTCCCCCGCTTGTTTCTGCCCTACAATTTAGGGGACCCCTAGGGAAAGTGGGGTTATGGGTGGGGTACACTGCTGGGGATGAGAAACCGACCAAAATCTACATTTTATGGCACCCCAGACATGAGAAACTACGAAATAAACAGAGAACAAACAAGAACATTAAGTGAGCCGACACAAAGACAAACCCCACCATTACTACTGCCTTCCCAAACATTTATAGGGGAGCCATCTGTTCATACCTCAGCCTCCTACTGAGGAAACTCCGAGATTGGGGAGCTAACCCCCCGCAAACCCCTAACCAACCAATCACGTTGCACTGTTAGCGCCTTGCTAAGGAAAACCCCCTAATCTTTACTGCTTAAAATTGCTAACATGCCTTCCTACAAGGGGGGGACTGTCCCATCTTTCCGGGGTTCACATACGCGTCCTACACAAGACACCGGACAATTACGTCCCTTGTGGATGGTCCATATCACGTCTGTCGACTGCAATAAACTGTTGACATGTTTTCCTCACACACTGCACTGACACACCATGCATACAGACCTCCCAAATTATAAGTTAACTCAACAGGTAAGGAGACATTCACAAATCTTTGAGTTTACACTTAACTTTTGCACACCCCGGCTGTGCTTGCTGTCACTTGATGCAACATAGTTGTCCCCCCGAACCAGTACTGAACGTGTCACAGTCAAGTTTCAACGCCCCCTGCCTACTACTGGTCACAAAGAAATGCATTTACCCCCCAACCCAGTACTAAACTCGGCAAAAGTCTATTTGTGCTCCCCCAAAAAAAAAACAATTTCTCCAAACTTATTTTTCACGCCCCAACTCAGTTTCTTTACTTCTCCCCAAAGCCACATATGCATATACCCCCAACCCAGTACTGAACCCGGCGAAAGCGTATTTGTGCCCCCCCCCAAAAAAACAGTTTCCCCAAACTAATTTTTCACACCCCAGCTCCGTTTCTTTACTTTCCCCCCAAAGCCACAAATCTTTGGGTTTACTTTTATAAGTTTCTCCGCCCTTGGTTGCCCTACTGTCACTTGTTGCAACACAGGTATTCCCCCCCTCCAGCCAGTACTGAACGCGGCGCAGGAAATTGCAATGCCCCCTGCCTATATAAGAGGTGCAAAAGAAACGAGCAGGTAAAAGTTACTGCTGATTTATTCAAGGTCCAGGCGGTTTATATAGCGGTCAACTGGCGTCGGGCCGCGGAAGACAATGGAAGCAAGGGTGACCTGAGGTCGATAACAATTAATAAATAAATACAGCAAACGAGTACAATATACAATGTAACAATAGACAGAATTAAAGTTGAGTATAATCTTGATGCCTGCGAAAGAAGAAATACACGGTACACAGTTGATGAACAGATAAATAATTGCATACACAGTTTAAGCAATTGAATTTTTATGTGACCTGGCCCAGCAGCGTGACAAATCATAGGTACAAAGAAAATGGGCCGTCATCAAAGAAAACTTGCTTAGCGAGGACTTTACAAACATGATCAGCATAGACTGTACAACATGGCTTTACACCTATACCAGTCACGGGGAAATGCATTTACCCAGCCAATCCAGTACTAGACCTGGCGAAAGTGTAAAGCTCCGTTCCTTTACTTTCCCCCCAAACCCACAAATTTAGTTTACTTTTGTAAGTTTTCCCGCCCTTGGTTGCACTCACTGCCACCTGTTGCAACACAGGTATCTCCCCCAAGCCAGGATTGAACATGGCACAGGGAAATTCCAATGCCCCCTACCTATACCAGTCACGGGAAAATGCATTTACCCCGCCAACCCAGTACTAAACTCGGCGAAAGTGTATTGTATCCCAGAAAAAAATAGTTTCCCCGACACATTTTCCACACCTCAACTCAGTTTCTTTATCTTCCGTTTAAAGCCAAAGAGCTTCCACCTTCCCCCTCCCCCCCCAACCCAATGTAAGTGTATATGTGGCCCAAAAAAACCAAATCCTTCAAAGACATTTTTCACACCCCAGCTCTGCATCTTTGCTTCACGTCTGAACTGCAAGTTTACCCCATAAATAAGGATTTTCCCCAGGCACACCCTTTAAACAGCAACCTCAGTACTGAACAGGCCAAAAGTAATTCTGTAACCCCACAAAAAAAAAAAAATTATTCTCCCCAACGCAATTTTTCACACCCCGAGTTGGTTTCATTGCTTTACTGTCATAGCCTATGTCAAGCCTTTTCAGCCGAACCATTCCTGTTACCGCCGCCTAAGTTTCCCTCTTCTCCCCCAAGTTCCTCACCCATTCCCTCCCCCCAACACCTATTGCACCAAAACCGCCCACATTTCACCCCCCGTAACCCACCACACCCCTTATCTGCTACCCACGCCTACCCAACATAACACGCTTTTTGCATGTTTAACTTCAGTACAATGGCTGAATCTGTTCCGTCCACTTCGTGCCAATCTGAGCCGTTAACTCGGCACACACTACCACTAACTTGCGGTAACTGCTATGCCAGTTACCGTAACTTTTCCGCACATTACTTAGGCAGGTACGAATGATTAATAAGGCTGTGCCAGGACCATAGACTCCTCAAAACTCAGTGCTTTTGTCCCCACTGCGGCAGGGAGTGCCGCCTTGACCTCCACAGAAGGGCTTTCAGGTGCGACAGGACCTACGGACCAGCGAAGAAGGGCTGGAAGAGGTGCAACTTTTACCAGTCACTGTTCCACAAAAGAATTTTTAAAGTAAATTGTATTTTTCCTAACTATACAAACCCAAGGTCCTTTACATTAGGGGATTACTTTCAGGCGTAGGCTGGAAACGGCCACTGAACTTCAAACAAGGTGGTTAGGCAGTTAACTACTGTCCGGGAGGCGGGAGTACCGCCTGCCCGGATGTAAACATTCCAATTTGCCTTTCGCCCCAGGTATCAGATTGAGGGGTGGCATGAGGTGGGCATAAAGTGTAAAGGACCTCGGGTTTGTATAGTTAGGAAAAATACAATTTACTTTAAAAATTGTTATTTGTTCCGACACAATATACAAACCCTCGGTCCTTTACATTAGGAGACTCACTGATTGGAGGGAGGAATCTGATAAAGTCTCTCTGAACTGACTGGAGTTCACCACCTTGTCTTCCCTTCCTGGTAGTGAGCGCGAGGAAGGGAAAAACTGCCTCTGACAAAAGATTGGGTTGTAGGAAACGCAGGATCAGTTGTCAGACTTCTGGGTCCCTTTGCATGAAAGAGGAGACGTCAGTTCATGCAAAGTAGGCTAGGAAGAATTTGACGTCGGATGACAATAAGGCAAATTCAAGCATTGGGTTTGTTTTGTCTTATAGTCATGGTCTCCTTCCTCCCCTTGCGAGAGGAAGGAGTGGGGTTGCTTCTATTAACCTGAATGGAAATAGCACGGGAGCTCCCGTTATGTGCTTACCTGCCTCAATCGCCAGATCCAGCTTGTAACGGCACGTCTGCTCCCTGCCCATGGGAAGAGAGCCAGGATGGGGAGAAAGAATAGAGGCCAGTCACTCCACATTCAACCTCCCAATCACAACCGTACAACTTAGGCGAGATGCAACCTGTCCTGTTAGAGGAGCTGGATAAGCTACACAACTTGTTGAGCAGCCACCACAGGACCCAAGGAAAAAGTGTCCAAGGACTTGTGTGCAACATCCCGGAGGTAGAAGGAGGTGAAGGTAGTCTGCTGGGACCACACGCCCGCCTTCAGCACCTGTGACACCGACATATTCTTCCGGAATGCGAGGGACAGACCAATGCTGCGGACCTTGTGAGCCCTCGTACGAAGCGTACCGGTGTTGTCTTCTCCTGCAGCAGAGTACGCTCTCCTTATCGTCTCACAAAGCCAAAAAGAGATGGTGTTCTTGGATACTTCTTTCCTGGTCAAACCAGTGCTAACGAAGAGTCATCGACACTCAGGCCGGAGGCGCCGAGTTCTCTTCAGATAGCCGCAGCACTCTAACAGGACACAGTAGCATCTCGTCTGGTTCATTACCTACAAAGTCCTCTAGGGAGGGGATCGTGAAGGACTTGAACCGTGCGTCAGGGACCGAAGGGTTCTGAGTCTTCGCTACGAAATCTGGGACGAAATCGAGCGTAACTGATCCCCATCCCCTCGAGTGTTTAACATCAAAGGAAAGTCTGTGAAGCTCGCCAACTCTCTTCTCCGATGCCAGGGCTAGCAAGAAGACGGTCTTGAGGGTCAGATCCCTGTCTGACGACTCTCGTAAAGGCTCGTATGGTGCACGAGTCAGGCTCCTTAGGATGAGAGTCACGTCCCACGCAAGGGCCTGAGATCCCTGGGTGGGCATGACCGTTCGAAGCTTCTCATGAGTAGAGAAATTTTGAAGGAGGAAGAGATGTCTACTCCTTTCAGCTGTAAGACTAGGCCGAGTGTGGCACGGTAGCCTTTCACAGCTGAAACGGAGAGAAGCTTCTCTCGGCAAAGGAAGACGAGGAAGTCCGTGACCTGCTGAACAGTAGCTCCGACCGGAGAGATACCCCCTCGACGACACCAACCACAGAAGACGGATCACTTTCCCTGGTATACTGCTGTGGAGGATCTTCTGAGGTATCCTGCCATCTCTGTTGCTGCACGGCGCGAAAAGCCTCTCACTGGCAAGAGATGGTGGATAACCTCCAGCCATGAAGACACAGGGAATGCACTGCCAGGTGGAACCGCTCTGCGTAAGGTTGACGCAGGAGGTTGGGCCAGAGGGGAATCTCTCTCGGTGTCTCGGAGAGGAGAGCTAGCAGGTCTGGGTACCAAACGGCCTGGGGCCATTTGGGTGCCACCAGAGTCATTCTGAGATTCGGGGTGATCATCACTCGGCAAATCAGACAGAACGGGGGAAAGGCGTATGTGTCGAGATTGTCCCACGGGTGTTGGAATGCGTCCTCCACAGCAGCCCACGGGTCTGGCACAACAGAACAGAAGACCTGGAGCTTTCTGTTGTGCCGGGTGGCGAACAGATTGATGGCTGGATGCCCCCACAGGTCGAACAGCCTTTCCGCTACTTCCTGATGGAGGGACCATTCGGTCCCTACCACCTGGCTCTGGCGGCTGAGCTTGTCTGCCACAACATTCCTCTTGCCTGGAATGTACCTGGCTGACAGCTCTACCGAGTGAGCCACTGCCCACTCTTGCACCTGCATCGTCAACTGATGAAGCTGGTGGGACACCAGTCCCCACTGCTTGTTGACGTATGCCACTACCGTGGTATTGTCGCTCATCAGTACCACGGAGTGTCCCATCACTCGATCCCGGAACTCCTGGAAGGCCAGGAAGGCCGCCTTGAGTTCCAGGATGTTGATGTGAAGGTGCTCGTCGTCTCAGTGCCACACTCCCAAAGTCAGCAACTCCTCCAGGTGTGCGCCCCATCCCTTGGTCGATGTGTCCGAAAACAGAAGCATGTCCGGAGGGGGAGTATGCAGGGATACTCCTATCAAGAGGTTCCTGTCGTCTGACCACCAGCGAAGGTCCTTCCTCACCTCCTCGGAAAGAGGGATGAGGAAGGACTGGGACCAATACTCCTTCAGTCTCCACTGGAGAGACCGCAGGTGAAGACGCCCGTGAGGTACTAGCTTCTCCAAAGACGACAGGTGACTGATGACGACTTGCCATTGCCGAGCTGGCTGCTCCTGCAGTGACAGGAACAGCTGTGCTGCCTGCCCGAACTTGCTGATACAAGAGTCCGAGGGAAAGACTTTCGCTGCCACCGTATCTATCAGCATGCCCAGGTACTTTATCCTCTGCTTGGGGGTGAGATCTGACTTCTCCAGATTTACCACGATCCCTAGATCCCAGCAAAACTCGAGGAGCCGATCCCTGTCCTGTAGCAGCTCGCCAGGACTAGCCAGTCGTCGAGATACCTCAGAAGACGTATCTCGTGCGAGTGGGCCCAAGCTGACACGAGGGAGAATACTCTCGTGAACACCTGGGGAGCGGGCGAGAGCCCAAAACAAGTGCCCTGAATTGGAAGACTGACTCCCCGAAGACAAAGCGGAGGTACTTGCGAGAGGACGGATGAATGGGTATTTGGAAATACTCATCCTTCAGTTCCACCATAAGCATGAAGTCGTTCTCCCTGATGGAGGCCAGCACGGTTTGCGCTGTTTCCATCGTGAACCGAGTCTGGCGAACGAAACGGTTCAAGGGAGAAAGGTCTATGACCGGTCTCCATCCCCCTGAGGCTTTCTCTATGAGAAAAACACGGCTGTAAAAGCCTGGAGACTGGTCCTACACGACTTCTACAGCACCCTTGCTCAGCATGGCTTACACTTCTTGCTGTAGTGCGGTGTCCTTCGACAATCCTGGAACATAAGTCTGGAGATGGATCAGAGAGCAGGTGAGGGGAGGCCAAGACTCGATGGGTAGTAGATATCCCTCCCGAAGGACATCCACTATCCAGGTCTTGGCTCCATGTTGCTGCCAAGTTGCCTAATGGCTCGACAGGCAACCCCCCCACCTTCGGCAGCTTTTGGGGGGGAACGCCGCCCCTAGCGTTTCCCCTTCTTCTTCTTCTTACCCTTGCCCCCTTTACCGGCTTGGAAAGTGGGCTGAAAAGGGCGGGAGGGACCCCCCTTCTCGAGGGGGACCCCTTCGAAGACTGGGACTTCTTAGGGGCCGAGGAAGTGCCAGCCTGGCCCGAAGACCTGGCTGCAGTGGAATGCGAAGACCCGGAGGTCTTGACCACTGCCTGGTGGACAAGCCGGTCGCTGTCATCGGCACGGCGCTTGTCCACTGCGGCGTCCACCAGCTCTCTGGGGAAGAGAGAGGCGGAACCCAGCAACAGTCCATTCCGCAGGGCGATAGCTGACTCGGGACCTACAGACCTGGCGAAGTGAGAGAGAATGGCATCCCTTCACTTTAGCACAAGGTTCGCAGTCTGATGGGCGAGGTAGGAGATAGCCCTACCTCCAGACTGGCACAGTCTCCCAAAGGCGGAGTCCTCCCCAGGTACAATAGCGCCTGAGGAAGCAGCTACCTTCGATACTGTGAAGGACCACAGATCGAGCCAGGAGACTGCTTGGAAGGCTGCCATGGCGGTGGCTTCCAGGGTTGCAGCTTCTTGCTGAGAGAGGGAGATACTCTCTGCAGTCAATTGCTGCAACGACAGACCCGGATCCAGACGAGTCAGGTCCGGGTCAACCTGCTTAGTCAGTAACGCCCCTTCAACTGGTGTGTAGAAGCGCTTCTGTCGAGGCAGAGGAGGAGGAAGAAGCTTGTCCGAGCGGCTCGAATGAAGCGAACTGTCTTGCCCAGACACAAGACCGTTCACCTGGTCGAGTACCCCTCGGCAAGCGTGGACCACGGCAGCCCCACCGAAGCCTTGGGTTCCTTCTTGGGTCCCCAGAAGGATTCGAGGCGCGATGGATGATCCACAGACGAGGCCGTGGTCCCTTCCCTGAGGTCATTGTGCTGACAAATCAGCGCGATAACCTCCGCAAAAGTCCTCTGTATTTCGGGGGTGTCCGCATCCTGGGGCAGAGGACCCTCGAGTCCTTCCAGAGTGCAGTCCTCCCGAACTACTCTCCCCGCAGGAGGGAGAGCCTCGGCAGACCCCCGTGGACCTTCCTGAACCACGCGGGCGTAAGACCAGGTTGAGCCGAGAACCTAGCCAGGTTCGTACCCCCATGCAGTAGAACTCTGAGGAGAACACTCTCCAGAGTTCCTCCTCTCCGTGTCGCTCCCCCTGGAAGAAACCGAAGGGGCGGAGGGGACAGGCAAGGAAGATCAGGCGCTATCACTGGCTTTACTGGCAGAACCAGCAGAGGCAGTGGGCCGAGAGCGGTCACCAACCCGCGGTGATGACGAGCTCCCGGGTCGAGGAGACTGCTTTAGCCCAGGCGAAGCAATCTCCCGAGGAGAGCGGAGCGGCTCGCGAGAGCCAAGCCGCGCACTCGCCTCCCCCGAGCCAGGCTGGCCGCGCGGACGTGGCCGGGGACTGGGAGGAGTCGAGCGTGCGGCTGGCTGGCGCGAGCTTGCGCTGTCCTCTGGACGCGCCCCAGTCTTCTTCGAGGCCGGAGCCTCTCGGGAAGACTGAGCAGGGGACCTCTTCTCTACCTCTCCTTGCGTGCGGCCCCGCGTGGCCAAAGCACTATCTTGGGAACCTGACATGGCACTTAAAGGAGTGCCAGCAGGAAAAGCCAGAGCACCTGCATGCCCGGGCTCTTTCTCTCGCCCCACGCCCTGGTCTGTACAGCGAGAAGTTTCTCCCGTATCAGACGGGGGTATCTGGGTCTCCTTGGGGACCCGGGTACTCAGAGCAACTCGCGAACAAGTGTCCGACGCGGACTCGCTGGCCTTAGAAGCAGGAAATTTCTTAGGCGCAGCGGGGGGGAGGTGGTGCAGGCCTTGGTCTGCACGCCCTTGGATCCCGATGCCACTGACCCAGAGGCCAGGGCAGCGGTTTCCTGATCCGAGGATCAGGAAGAGCCGACGAGAGATCCCACTGCCTTTCCTGTGGAAGGAGGCAGACCCTTGGAAGCCTTGGTGCGAGGCTTCTTAGGGGGGGGAGAGGCAGGCTTCTTCTTCTTCGGCTGCGAAGCCTCGGAAGGAGAAGCAGAAGAGGCAGCAGACGAAGACGACGATGATGACGAAGATGAAGACGACGACACCTTCCTAGACCTCTTCTTCTTCTTCACCATCTGCTTCAGGAACGCTGTCAGGAGAGCGTGGCCGAAGACTCAGGAACAGCAGGAGGGGCTGCAGCAGAAGGTACATCCCGGGCAGAGACCGCGGAGCTCGAGCCAGCATTTACCTGGGTGGAGGCAGCCACGCATCGGCCAGGAACAAAAGTGGGTGGGGCCGGGAATGCAGGCGCCGCCCCTCCCGCGTGGATAGTCGTGTCAGGCCGCGCCAGAGTCGATGGGATGGGGACAGGAACAGACGAAGGGCCGGGCTGGAACATAAGGAGAGGAACAGTGGATGTAGACAGGCCAGGGTCAGCAACGGGGGCAGCAACAGTCACATACGGGTATGATGTCACCATGTAGGCGGGGCCAGCTCGCGTGAACAAGGCCAGAAAGCCAGGCGGCAGCGGTACAGCGTGTTGCAACGCAGGGGACACCAATACCTGGGTGTCAAGGTGTGATGCTACCGACACCGGGAGCTGTGCAAACCTGGACATGGTGACGGTCGTAGTAGTGGCTGTCGTTGCCGAGTGAGCGGTAACTGGAGCGGGGGACAGTGGAGCCAATCCCTCCAGTGACGTGCCAGGTAGGCCCAGGTGTAGCCAGGTTGAGGTTGGGTTCGTAGCCTGGCTATCCAGCCCGAGACCTGAAGCGAGAGTCGGGTCAGTACAGGAAGCCTCCAACCGCTTCGAAGGAAAAAACTCCCCTCCGGAATGGGAAGAGACCTCCGAGAGGATGTCCAGGTCCAACTCTCCCCCGTGCCCTTCCACAAATGATGAAACAAAAGAGGAAGGGGAGGGGGAGTCCTCACCCGAGGGAGAGGGAGCAAGAAGGGGAAGTTCGCCGGGAGGGAGAAACGAGCCCGACACATTCGCCACCACTGGAGTCGTTGGGGGTGTTTCTCTCGGACGACTCCTTGGTAGGCTTACGACCGTAACGTCTCCTCCCCTCGAACTTCCCCCATTGCTCAGGGGACCAAGAGCAACACTCACTACAAGGGTCGTTGCGTGGACACACATGCCCCCTGCAAGATGTACAGAGGGCGTGTGGGTCCACGTCGACTCTAGACCAAAAAGAGTTACATTTTTCCCCCCTACCCCAGGATATACACGCTGGGGATAGGAAGGCTTGGTTGGTTTATCCATAACAAAAAAAGGTAATTTTCCCACCAAATGATGAAGAAAAGAAAGCTGTCAGGCAGAGAGCGGTGAAGAACAACGTCCGTGCGCTACGACGGCCGAAAGCAAGTTGGAATGTTTACATCCGGGCAGGCGGTACTCCCGCCTCCCAGACAGTAATTAACTGCCTAACCACCTTGTTTGAAGTTCAACGGCCGTTTCCAGCCTATGCCTGAAAGTAATCCCCTAATGTAAAGGACCGAGGGTTTGTATATTGTGTCGGAACAAACTTGGTTTTCTGGTTCCCGCCTCGACGTTGTGACTGTCCTTTTCTTTTGCTTCATATGCGTGTCAAACTGGTTTTCTTACGTCGCTGCTAGATCAGAACTTAACTTGAGCAACACCTCAATTAATGACTGGTCTAGTTTCACGCGTGACGTAATCGTTAACTGGTGTGTGAAGCAAAACAGAGGATTGGTGGGCCGGGCACTACTGTCGAGATCGATGAGGCCAAGTTCGGCAGGAGGAAATATAACGTTGGCAGGGTGGTTGACGGCCAGCCGGTTTTTGGCGCTACATGTTGGGAAACCTGCGACTTTTTCGTTGTGGCTGTTGAAGACAGGAGTGCTGCCACTTTAGTGGCCATCATTAAAGAGTTCATTTTGCCCGGCACTACTGTTATCTCGGACTGCTGGAAGGCCTACGATACCCTCGGCGCCGAAGGCTACACTCACTTGACAGTCAACCACTCCCTCAACTTCGTCGACCCTGAAACCGGTGCCCACATCAACACCATTGAGCGTAGGTGGCAGGAACTCAGAGCCAGCACCCTCAGGTACGGCAGGAGGAAATACAACTTTGTAGGCTACCTGGCTGTAGCTTACTTTAAAATTCACTTCCCCAACCCCAATGCCAGGCTCCACGTATTCCTAAAGGCAGCGGCTGACCTCTACCGTCCCGGGCCCTAGGGTATGGCCACCTGCTTCTTTTCCTCTGAAGGCTTTTTTGCGTGCAAACTATTATTTGTTTACAGGTTGCTGCTTTCAGTTGGCGTTGAGTACCTTCCTGTCCTTGTTTTTGCCTTGGGGGGACTTTTTTTTTTTTCTCCACTTTTAGGTGTCCTGGTACCGGAGGTGAGATTTGTTTGTTCACGTCATATATTTTGCCGCCTGCTTCGTTACTTGGCAGTGTCCCTTCCCAGCCCCCACCCGCTCCCTTACGCTTTTCCCGGACCCGTCCCCAACGTGTTTCCCGCTTGTGTAACTTTCCTCCCACCCTCCCGTTGCACCGCTCCTCAGTTACCCCCGCTGTTGGGGTACTGAGGTAATTTCTTTCTCCCTCCCCCGTTGCTCCTCGCGCTTTCAGCCGCTCCCTCGTTTCTGCGTATGGCTCCCCCTTGTCTTTCCCCTCCACCTTGCGCATCCGTAACGTAAACATTTCCTCCCCGCTTCTTTGTTGTTCCCCACCCGCAACCCCGTGTTCCCGCACTTCCCCCTTACTGTTGAGTTGAGGTAGGGGGCAAATGACACTTGACCGCCAACAAGCAAGTCCATCTCCGCTATCAGGAGACCTGAAAGTGTAGGAAAAACAAGTTCCCATGGTACAAACAGGCGCGGAGCTACTATATAGAATTACCGAAGGATTAGACATCCTAACATTACTACTATTCCCATCTGAGAAATGTTGAAGGAGACTAGCTATTAAATTTTCCATACTAATTGCAATCCTAACCTCCGTCTGTTTTACTACCTCTGAACTCGCTAAATCCATCAACTGATCTGTAGCAGAAGCCTGAGACGTTTGAGGCAACGAGAATCTGACCGACGTCTGCCGCCCTTATAGCCAAAGACAAGGTCTAGAGAATACAAGGTCTTCTCACGGCTGACCCAAAATTGGGATCTAATGCGCAGGTAGAGGTTGTGACGTCACGCGGTCTACTCACGGTCCTTGGTGATCTCTGACTGATCAGTTCGTTTACAAACAAACAGTGTACAATAGGCCTGGCAAATTCCACATATTTGGTACTGATATTGTCCATAATAGCGGCCTTATATTTTCTCTTTCTTGCTGCAGTTGAGGCAGTTTAAGTGATATGAGCCAACTCTTGTGCAGCAAAAGGGCACTTTGAAAATAGGAAAAAAATAGGGATCTAATTCTTCATAGATTTCCTATGGACGACAAGTGTAGTGTCGCAAAAAAGATGGGGTTATGATAAAGGCACAGACGCTTTATATGAACCTAGATCAAAAGTGCAATGTGTAAAGGTCACACCTTGGAAACAACTTATTCATTATAAATTCGACACCGATATAACTAAAATTCTATTTGAATTCATCACTAAGATAGTGAGAGCTGGATTCACTATAGTTGATATGGTTAATGACTTGGGGCAACAAATATAAGGTTATGGAATTCAATAGGCAATGGCGTAACTAACCCAACATTGTTAATCCTGCGGATAATTGCAGGGAAATATATGTATTTGCCGATGCTTCTCATGATAAAACTCATCAGAAACACTTTCTCAGACCATGGATCTAGGTTATCGGACTGTAGGACTGCTCACATTGAGTCAGGGAACTGATTGAGAAAAGTAAGAGTGATCTAATGACAACTCATAAACTATTTGAAAAGCATTTGAGTGTTTCAGATATGGAGGGTATGACAGTGAAATTAGCGTTACAGTTACTCTGTTAATCACAAAATCTCAAACACTTCGGAGAAAAAGGTCTGATTGTGGATAGGCACTGGGAGAGTGCAAACCAATTCATTTGCCTTGTTGATAAGTGGTTTGATTTATTCAGTTCTGGAGTGCCTTTTGATAGAAAGTCTTCACAGAATGCTTACTGGGATAATCTTAGAAACCAAAACAAAACGTTGCAAGAGATGACACACCTATCCAGAACAATGAAAAGTCTGGGGGAAAAGGACTTTACCCTTTCCAAAAAGAATTTGTGATAACTTGCAAATCTCTAACAAACTTGCTAGGATGTTAGGTGAAAATTTTGCAGTATCATATATCTTGACTCAAAGGTTGAATCGAGATGGACTGGAACTCTTTTTAGCTGTATACGGCCAATGGGTGCATGTCATCAGCACTCATCACCTGTTGAATTTAAGCACCGAGTTAGAGCCCATCTCCTGGGAAAAGAGAGAACTCTATGAGGCGCAAAATGCAATGTTGAAAATTGCATTAGCGATAATATGACCGAGGTCTCATTTTCCAACTTGATAACTAAAGAAAGCACTTCTTACGAGGCTGAAGAAACACCTCTTCAGAAAGCGTTAAGCTTACTGGCAATATTGTTTCGTTTGCCAACGGAGGAATTGCAGAATGACAATGAAGACAAAACTGTTGAGAAGAAACGTTAGAAGATGCCACGGAAGGAGACATGCAATTTTTTTTTTTTTTTTTTTTACGTTAGTTTAACCAGACCACTGAGTTAATATTAACTCTCCTAGGGCTTTAAATGAAGGATTAGACACGCTATTTAAACCCTAATAATTTAATTAAACCTAGCGACATATGTTTATCTAAGAACTAATTAAGTTAATTAGGAATATATTAAGGAGACATGCAATATATGGGTGGTTTTGTAGCCCGTAAGTTCCCCCGAGTATGACTTTCTAGGAACTAAAGAACCGAAGGAGATGGCACAAGGATCGGCAATATATAGATAGAACAAATGAGAAGCTAATGAAACTTGACCCGAATTTTTGGTGCCTTTAAAATCGATGGAAAGGATATTTATTTGTTATCATTGCAAATATAATGAAAAAGTTGGTCACATAATTGTTACCCTTATGTATACCTGTACTCGTATATGTGTATTTGAGTGCGAGTTGTATATTATAGTGAAAAATGTTTTTTTTTGTTTTTAAATTCCAGTTGTAATTATTTGGATGAATTTACGTAATAGAAATGAATATGGTCAACAAGCACTTTATTTTCCTAAAAGAATGAATCATAATTTTTTATATTAAAAAGAGTCAACGAGGAAACAGGAGAAAAGTTTTCCCATTTGTACAGAGCTTGGGCAGAGGAGAAAGCAAGTAGACCGCGTGACGTCACGTTTCATAACTCCCATCTCCTTACCCCCGTTAATCCTGCGCGTGAGAAGACCTTGTATTCTCTAGACCTTGGCCAAAGACTTGCGATGACGAATGTAATCTCCATCTCCTGTGCCGCCTTCCAATGGGAACATTCATCGCTATGAGTCTTGACATCACATTTTAACCTTCCTACATACCTGACAATGTTTATCGTTTTTCAAGGTACTCATCCTTCTCTGGCAGGAAGAAGAAGCGATGAGCTCCAGCACCCACAGTCGTAGGGGCAGTCGAGGTCGAAGACGTGGTAGTATACTGAAGGTGAAAGAGTCCATGATGACCAATCGATGCCGGGAACCAGCGAGTCCAATTCTAAAAGACGCTCCACAGGAGAAGAAACCGGTAAATACAATCCAGGCCTTCACCAGAGGTCCAAAATACAAAGAGAAGTCGGACAATAGGATTAAAACCTCGCACTGCAGAAGGAAACAACCTTTCAGCAGCGCGAACAAAGGGCAATTGACGAAAATGGGCGTGTCGGACTGTCGGCGCACACCTGTGTCAGCGTTGCCAACCGTTTGTTATGGTAGCTCGTGACAGATTTTCCCTGCAGCGTTGGTAACACTGGCTGTTAAAATTCCCGCTATAGTGGGGCGGGTAATTAAGACTTGTTCGGGCTAGTGGGATTAGGAGCTAATTCGGGTGTTCAGGGAGTGTATTGCAATACAACATTTTCAAAAGGATATATTTTATCCTTGCTTTTACGTAACTTAACCTTATTTTTCAATTTATCACAATCAGCAGATACTAACATGGTGACTATTGCACCAGTCAGCACAAACTTCCATAGTCACATTATTAATGTTAACATATACCACAGGTCTCTCAATATTACTTATCCTACAAATAGCCTGGTTAACATAAAATACATGACCTTCTTCATCACTTCCACCTTCACTGGTAAAATTATACTTATGCTCATCAATACTTTCAACAGTTTTCCTTTTTGGACACAACCTAGCAAAATGACCTTCCTTACCACATGTGCTTTAATGCTTACCTATTGCAGGGCACGGTTCCCTTTCGTGTGGATACTCAAATCCGCATCTCCATCACGTTCCGTTTATAGGCCTTTGAGTGAAGTCCTGTTTAGGCCTTAATGCTGAAATTCCCCTTTTGCTTCTGTTGTCTCGTTCCATCTGATCCATGCCGTGACTGTATACAAGATCCTTGCTTTGCGATGGGTGAACGTCTTTCTCTGTAATGTGCACATGATGAATTTACTTCATATGACACTGCTGTCCTTTGATTGCTTGAGGTCTGAGCATAACCTGTTTTAGGCTTAGGCCGATGTGTTGCGCTTCTGGCCACATTAACTTCTTTGGCATCCTTATTTTCAATTCTCCTTGCTTGAAATTCTGACTGCTCTTCAGCTTGGATAAATTTCATCATCTCTGAAAGTGTCGTTTCCTTCTTCAAAATCTCCCTACGTGCCGCCTCGTTCCATTATTTGTATAAGAATCTCGTCTTTATCCCCAAACATGCAATTTCTGGCTAATTCCTGCAATCTTGAAACAAGCTTGAATTCCTTCATTAGGCTGCTGCACATACTGGCGAAAATATGAATTTCATAAAACCTATTAACCTGAGGTTTAACATATTCTTCAGTTGCATTTATGACAGTTTCCACATCGTCTTCCCCTCCTTACATGTGCATCTGTGAACAATCCTTGGTAAACCTCTGCCATTACTTTCCCCGCAAGCGAATGCAGTAGGGCTTTTTGCCTCTTCTTGTCCTTAATTAATGTTATGGGCTACTACAACATTGCCAAAATCTGCTGTCCAGTCCTGCCATCTGTTGGCCACGTTGCCATCCTCACTATGAATGAACCCGAAATGGCTGGATATACCCAGCAAAATCTGCCATGCTAGGTTAGGCTGGGCTATACTTAACGTATAGGATAGCTAGGGTATCACACTAGGCCTTATTCCTCGTACTTTCAATGAGAATATATATATATATATATATATATATATATATATATATATATATATATATATATATATATATATATATATATATATATATATATATATATATATATATATATATATATATATATATATATATATATATATATATATATATATATATATATATATATATATATATATATATATATATTATATATATATTATATATATTATATATATATATATATATATAGCTATCCTAAGCTATAACAGCCATAAACATGTTATGACATTATGGAAACGAATATCATGCATAGCTTGTGGATCCTCTTCGTATAGCCTGTAAGGCTAACTCCTCTTTGATCGTCGCCATTATTAAACCTTCTCAGCCTAATGAGGAATCACTGATCTTCTTCCCAGCTTGTTCCCATTTTTATATGGGGTCGCCGTGATGCCTTCTTTTGAAGGACTTTGATTTGGCTTTGGGGTACACTACTGATAAGCTTGCATATTTGTTGAACATTTAATGCCACTTGACTATAGGGAAGAACAAGAGTAGTTTTGGTTAGTTTTTACACACACCTCCTGAATATTGGTTAGGCGGTTCTCCTTCTACACAAACGCCTCCCAAACTTACTACTTCACACAATTATTAGGAGTAATGGTTCTCATATTGTAAGAACAACATCCCTCTTCTCCCTGTGTGGCGGAATTCAAAACCACAAAAAAACAGTACACAACACTCACCCTGGTCCTCGGTTGCTGGAAGATGGAATAAGGCGTCCACGGTCGCCAACACAGCACGCAAAACCACATAAACCAAACCAAAACAGAAAAACACACGACTCACGAACATACAGCAACAAGAACAGCACACTAACAAGGAAAAACAACAACTCTGAATCAGCACACAAACAAACTGTTTAAGACCAAAAAAACGACTGACCGGCACTAGCTCTGACTCAAAACTGCCTCCAAAAGTGGAAAAATCCTCACATATATTCCACAGACAGACAGCTATTTTAAACAAACTAACGACCTCATCCCTCTTCCAACAACCGAAGCGCGCTCACTAACGACAATTACACTCTCTCTCTCTCTCTCTCTCTCTCTTTCTCACAAAACGTTGGGAAATGCTAATAAAAACAAATTTATTCATCCTCTATAATTCTCAGTTTTAGCATTTCCCAACCAATACCTTCCACACTGCATTCAAATCGCATTATGCAACACCCACGGATGCTCACTAGCAGGTCCTCTAGATCGCGTCACTGGGCACGCAATCATTCTCTCAGAATCATTCTCTTCTAGCAACATTCAAACCACATCTTCTCCATTCCATTCTCTCTCAGATTCACGCTATCTTCTTCAAATTCCCACTTCTCAATTTCATCCACAATCTCATCTATACCCTCTAACTGTTCCCGAATACCTCCCCAATTCTTCAACTAACCCATCCCAGGGCTCATTGACCTTTCCAATTCTTGCAACGATTCATTCATGCTTTCAATCACTCAGTATATTACTGCCACGCTTTTCTTACTCTTACACTTTCGCTCACCTCCAACCGTTCACTAACCCTGTAAGGTGTCAAAGAAACGAGCAGGTAAAGGTTACTGCTGATTTATTACAGATCCAGGCGGCTTATATTGCGGCCGACTGACGCCGGGCCGTGAGAGACAATGGAATTGACTGTGACCTGAGGTCGAAACAATAAACAATAATATGCAGTGAACGAGTACGAATTACAATACGAAACATACAGAGACACAATATAGATACAGTCTTGATGCCTGTGAATGAAGAAACATGTGATACACAATGTGTGACATTCGTATAAATACCATAAAGTAAAAATGATTAAAATGCGTGACCTGGCACGTTTTAGGCGTGACTAATTTAGCTTGAAGAAAACGGGAAGTCACCAAAGAAAACAAGCTCAGCGGAGACTTAATTAATGGCGCCGCCGAAACACTATCCTGGCGCCGAATTGGTGACTTTACAAATACTCCCCCCCCAAGACGAGGGACGCGTCTGATTAATCCCTGTACCTGGTGGGACGCTGAAGGGTGCCGCGGCTCCTTGAGGATAACTGAGGGGCCTCCCGCCTGTGAGGCTGCTGTTGGGGCGGTCCCTTCCTGGGGCGGCCGCACCTGCGGTGGTGAGGGCGTGCTGGAGTGCGTTTGGGCGGAAGGGGTGCTGCGACGCTGCCGGGACTCTCCGACAGGAAGGCGGGCTTTAGCCGGTCTATGGAAACCCAGTCGTTCCTGCCTGGAAGTGCCAGCCGGAACGCCTTGCTGTTCCGTTCCAGCACGCGGAAGGGTCCCCTGTAGGGCTTAGTTAGTGGTGGACGGACGGCGTCGACTCTGACGAAGACGTGGGTGGCGGATGACAGCTGTGGCGGCATGAAGGTGGTTGCTCTGTCGATGTATGAGCGCCTGCAAGGCGAACTTGCCGCCACGTCGCGGAGCCTCTGCAGAGATGGGGAGTGGCGATCATCCGTCACGAGCTCTCCCGGCACCACGAGGGGTTCCCCATAGGTTTGTTCAGCTGCGGATGGGGTGCCGTCGGCTCTGGGGCGGTCCTCAACCCGAGGAGGACCCACGGCAGCTGATGTTTCCAGTCCTCGGCGGTGCAGCGGGCCATGAGGGATGACTTTAAGGACCTGTGGAACCGTTCAACCAGGCCGTTGGCCGCTGGGTTGTACGCTGTGGTGGTGTGGTGCGTGGTTCCCAGCAGTTGAGCCAGGGCAGACCACAGCTCGGAGAGGAAAGCGGGGCCCTGTCGGTTGTGATGTGGTCCGGGACGCGAAGCGGCTAACCCAACTGGAGAGCAGGGCCTCAGCGCACGCGCGCTGGCGGTGGCTTCTTGCATGGGTGTGGCCGGGCCACCTCGTTGAACGGTCTACCACCGTGAGGAGGTATCTGGATCCGCCTGATGGGGAAGGGGCCCGACGACGTCGATGTGGATGTGGCCAAGCGGCGCCCTGGTTGTGGGAACTCGCCTACCCCCGACTGCGTGTGACGACCCACTTTACTGGTCTGGCACTGCAGGCACTGTTTTGCCCAGGCTGTGGCGTCCTAATTTTTGCACCCCGTGCCAGACGAACTTTTTGAAAGCAGTTTGGGCGTGGTCCTGCCGGAGGGGTGTGAGAGGCCGTGGATGATGTCAAATACCTGGCGGCGGCGTGAGGCTGGAACCAAAGGGCGGGCTGGCCTGTGCTGATGTCAGAGAGCAGGCTGGGGCCTCCGGGGCGAGGGTCACGCCCCGCCACTTGAGGGATGTGATGGCGGTGCGGTATGCTGGGGTTTCTGGGTCAGCGGCCTGTTCTCTGGCAAGGTCCTGGTAATCTACACCAAGCTGCACTGCGTTCAACTCGACTCTGGAGAGGGCGTCTGCTACGGGATTTTTCTTGCCGGGGAGGTACCTGACGGAACAGGTAAATTCGGCTATGGCTGAGAGGTGGCGCTGCTGTCTGGAAGACCATGCGTCCCCCTTGCTTCGTGAAAGCGTGAACCAGTGGCTGGTGGTCTGTGAAGATTGTGAAGGGCGTCCCCTCCAGGAGGAACTTGAAGTGCCGAACTGCGCGGTACATCGCAGAGTTCCCTGTCGAAGGTGCTGTATCGGGACTCTGCGGGATTGAACTTCTTGCTGAAGAAGGCGATGGGCTGGGGGGCGCCGTTGATGATTTGCTCCAGAACAGCACCGCAGGCAACGTTACTGGCGTCTGTCGTCAGCTGGAGGGGAGCCTTGGGATCCTGGTGTGCCAAGGCGGTTGCCTTGGTGAGGGCGGCCTTCGTCCGGGAAAAGGCCTGCTGCTGGCTGGGTCCCCAAGACAGGGACTTGGTTGACCTTTAGGACTTCCGTCAGGGGCCGTGGTGTGCGCGATCCCGGGATGAAGCGCCTGTAGAAGTTTACCATCCCAAGGAACTCCTGGACGGCCTTGATGGAGGTGGGTGTCGGGAACTTTGCTACGGCTGCCACTTTCGATGTAAGAGGGCGGACGCCTGTCGGAGATACCTCGTGACCCAGGAACTCTGCTTTCTGGACACCGAATGTACACTTGTCAAAACGGACGACGAGGCCGTTTTCTTGGAGGCGCTGGAGGACTGCTTTGATGTGCCTCTGGTGTTCGCTGTGAGACCTGGAAAATATGAGAATGTCGTCGACGTAGCAGACGCAGAATTTTAGGTCCCCAGGATGCTGTCCATGAGCCGCTGGAAGGTGGCCCGGCGTTCCTCAGCCCGAAGGTGGAGAAGGCGAACACATAGGACCCGAAGGGCGTGATGATGGCTGTCTTTGGTATGTCCTCTGGCGCAACAGGTACCTGAAAATAAGATTTAAGAAGGTCCAATTTAGTGAATATTTTGGCCCCGTGAAAGGAGGCCGTGAGGTCTTGCATATTGGGCAGAGGGTAGTGGTCGGGCTCCGTTGCAATGTTGAGCCGTCTGTAGTCGCCGCAGGGTCTCCAGGAGCCGTCCGGTTTCTGCACCATGTGGAGGGGGAGGCCCATGGACTGGAGGCTTTCCTGCAGATGCCCATCCGTTCCATCTCCGCGAATGCTTTTTCGCCTCCTGAAGGCGCTGAGGGGGAAGCCTGCGGAACTTCGCATGTGTCGGGGCCCTTTAGTCACTATATGGTGGTATATGCCGTGCTTGGCTGGGGCCCGGGGACTTGGCGGCTCGGGCTTAAACACCTCAGGGAACTCCGACAGAAGGTGTGCATACTGGTGGGGGCGACGGCGCTGATGGTGGGTCTGGGTCCCGCCGTTAACGGGAGAGACCGGCAGGAGTCGGTATCGAGGAGGCGCTTGCGCCCCACGTCGACTAGCAGGCCGAAGTGCGCCAGAAAATCGGCCCCAGGAGTGGGGTTCCCACGTCCGCGACGATGAAGTCCCAGGAGTAATTCTGGCCAAGGATGGAGATCGACAGGAGCCTGGTGCCGAGGGGAGAGGATGGGGTTCCGTTGGCGGCCGTCAGGAAGGCGGCCGGGTCTGGTGTCTGGTTGCAGTCCTCTCTGGATGCTGGGAAGACCGACTTGAAGGCTCCTGTGTCGACCAGCATCATCCTGCCAGAGACGGTGTCGCGGACGTAGAAACCTACTGTTTTTGAGGCCCTGGGTTCTTCGGCTGCCATGGCGGCCTGTCCTGCTGGCCGCCGCCACCCCCGTTTTTTGAACGGTTGAACGAGCAGGGCGGCAGGCAGTTTCGGGCGTCCTTTCCGAACCACTTGTGATAGCGACAGAAGCCCGGGACCATCCGTCTGCTGTGGTTCGGTGGACGTCTGTTGGCGATGGCGTTGACGGGCTGCTCTACGTCCTCTTCAGGCTGGACGGAGCTGACCGGCTGAGTGGCCGGTTTTAGCCGCTGTGAAGCCTTGACGGAGTCTGTGAGGTGTTGTGCCGCCTCTATGAGGTCCTCGACAGGCATGGTGTAGGGGTGAGCGATCTGGTTGCGTACTTCCGGGAGGAGTTGGCGAAGGAAAATTTCCCGTACGAAGCTTATCTCCTGCCGCTTGTTTGTGCCACCCAAGACTGGTGTTGACAGGAGATCTACGACCATGCCCCAAGCGTCTCTTGGATTGAGGTCGTGGCGTGGATTATTGGCAAGGTCGATAGCACGGGCGGCCCGCTCGGCGATGGGCAGGGAGCAAGCTTCGAGGAGGAACTTTTTGTGGTGCTGTATGTGAGGGTGAGTGTTTCGGGTACCCGCGAGATGAGTTTGTTGTACACGTCCTCCGGAAGGGCGTTGAGCACTGTGTCGGCCTGTAGGATTTCGTCCGTGAGGTCCGCGATTCTGAAGTGGCTCTCCACCCTGCGCAGCCACCTCGATGGGTTCCCCTGCGTAAACGGCGGCAGCTTTAGGGTGAGGGCGGCCCGCGATTGTGTTGCCCGGCCGTCGTGTGTTCGGGGCGCTGGTGTGGAGTTGCGGGAGGGCCTCGATGCGGGGGCGGGCGCGGCTGCGATGGGAGGTAGGTAAACCTCGGAGTCCGCGGGGTCCGCGTTTAACTGCATGAAGGAGGGGATATCCGCGTCCATGCTCGCTCCTTTGACCCCTTACTGGAGTGGGATACTCGCGTCAGTACGCACTTTCGTGCGCCGTGTGGTTCCGCTAGTGACGCTGGTGGGGTACGCCGACGAGAGTCAGCACGCTCAAACGCTGGTTACAGCGCCGTGTTTAGGCCGCTAAGAGCGTTTTTGGAGAAATCCTGGAGCCAAGACTGAGTCGCCGTGTGAGTCCGCTAATGGCTCCGGGATACTCCGGGGGTCACCACTGTAAGGTGTCAAAGAAACGAGCAGGTAAAGGTTACTGCTGATTTATTACAGATCCAGGCGGCTTATATTGCGGCCGACTGACGCCGGGCCGTGAGAGACAATGGAATTGACTGTGACCTGAGGTCGAAACAATAAACAATAATATGCAGTGAACGAGTAAATTACAATACGAAACATACAGAGACACAATATAGATACAGTCTTGATGCCTGTGAATGAAGAAACATGTGATACACAATGTGTGACATTCGTATAAATACCATAAAGTAAAAATGATTAAAATGCGTGACCTGGCACGTTTTAGGCGTGACTAATTTAGCTTGAAGAAAACGGGAAGTCACCAAAGAAAACAAGCTCAGCGGAGACTTAATTAATGGCGCCGCCGAAACACTATCCTGGCGCCGAATTGGTGACTTTACAACCCCTACACGTTCAGTCAACTCAGTTATATCAAACCCGCATATGCTATACGTTCTATCCATACCATCCCATTCATCCGTATTACACGCTTTATCACTCATTTCCACTTTGGCACTCACACCCCTATCACACAACTTACAACCATTCCGTTCACTTAAGTTCTTCCCTTTCTTACGTTTTCTACCATACTCTATCAAAACAAATTGCTGATCCTCCTCATGCAACAACCCCTCACGTACATGCATCACACGCACCGCTTGCATCCTGGAGGATCCACCCATTTGAACCCCCTTCACACTCAGTTTCCCGAATTCGCTGCCACAGTCACCCTCTTTCGTCTACATACACTTGATACATGCCCTTCCATTCCACATTCGTCACACTTCGCTCTCGGTTCTGAACACATTCTATTGCATAATGCCCATTCTTACCACAGTTGCCACATATTACATTCACTCGGGTACCCTACAACCATTAGCAATATGACCCACCTGTCTGCACCTGTAGCATTTAACCCCTATCTTTCGTACACTCCCTTACCAAATGTCCCGATTGCCCACACCGAAACACGCTCCTAAAGCCCACCTACACTCATTCTTTGTATGTCCTTCCTTTCCACATCTAAAACACTTCGCTCGACTTCTACTCATCGACCTTCCCCTTTGTACACTACTATCCCTAACCCGTCCAACCCGTTGTTCCCTTACAAACCCACCATTCATCCTCACTGGCACCTCCACATTACTTGCTCTTACACTCCTATCTATTACACTATCGGCCATTCTCTTTGGGCCCCTCAACACTGCATCCCTAAAGCTTCCAAACTCTGGTACTCTCTCATCTACCCCAGCCCGTTTTACACTTACACTTCTGCTCTCTTTTATAACCCTGTCAAGCTCATAATCTTCTACAATTTCCAAAATTTCTCCCCAAGTCAACCTTTCATTCGTCCATCTTTTCTTCTCCTTACTTCAAGTTCACAAATTCTCTAACTCCATCTGGCACTGTCCCTAACAACTTCCATACTAACTCCTTACATTCATCTATCCCATCATCCCCAAACTTCTTCCTTGCCAACGTCTCCAGCCTACAAGCATACAGTGACAAGGTTTCCCCAGCTTTCATTCTTGCCTCATCAAATTCATTCTTCCTCTTATACTTAACACTCGCTTTCATACGCCTTGCTTGCTCAACTAGTCTAGCTTTCACCTTGTCATACTCAACATCTCCCACACTCATAATAACCCTATACATATCAAGCAAAAAACCCAGTCAAATATTCTCCTAATTCTCATTGCCCACACTCTCTTACTCTCCCCATACTTATCCTGACAAAACCTTTCATACTCCCTAAAGAAATCATGCACATCCCTACTTCCATACTCATTATACTTTTCACACCGGGGTACCTCCCTCACATACATAGCCTTTCTCACTTCTTTCTCACTTTCACTCCCACTTTCGCTACTTTCACTCTGTCCTTTCAAACCCTCTTCCGAATACAAAGAGTCCACTTCCGCACTTACATTCATCTTACTCATTACACTCTTCTTCCCCCTCTTTTTATCCACTTTTATCCACCCACCTCCATCCACCTCACTATCACTGCTGCCTTCACCCTCTCCCTTCTTTCCTGCCTTTCCCACTTCCTTACCCTTCTTACCAGTTTCCTTTCCCTTTCCCTTCTTCCCTTTTTCTTCCCCTGACTTATCTGTTTACTTTCCTCTGTTCCTTCCCTTGCTTTTCATTCCCCTTTTCCTTATCCTGCCTCTCATTCCCTCGTTTCTTACTTCCTATTCCCATATCACTTTCATCACTCACACTTCCATTCACTTCTTCCTCCTTTTCTTTCTCTCTTGCCCTTCACACGTTCCAGAGAACCTGCCTCCAACAGCCCCTTCTCCAAAAATACCCTTTGAACATACCTTTCACCATTTCTTCCACACCTTTCATCATTCCCTCCAACTTTTTATCCACCCTCTCTTCTGACTCTTTCATCTCCCCTTTCATTTCTTCTTTCGCACTCCTTAGCATTCCCCCCATCTCCTCCAACTGACTCCTCAACTCCTCATTCTCACCCCTCAGCCTCTCATTCTCTCTTGCCAGCCGCAACTCCTCTCTCAACCTCCCCAGTTCCTCTTCCATTCCTCCAGTCACACTACTAGCCACTAATCTCAATTGCAGCTGCCCCACCAGCTGCCCCACGTTATGCCAAATATTATGTGGCGGAATTCAAAACCACAAAAAAACAGTACACAACACTCACCCTGGTCCTCGGTTGCTGGAAGATGGAATAAGGCGTCCACGGTCGCCAACACAGCATCAAAACCACACAAACCAAAACCAAAACAGAAAAACACACGACTCACGAACATACAGCAACAAGAACAGCACACTAACAAGGAAAAACAACAACTCTGAATCAGCACACAAACAAACTGTTTAACACCAAAAAAACGACTGACCGGCACTAGCTCTGACTCAAAACTGCCTCCAAAACCGAAAAATCCTCACATATATTCCACAGACAGACAGCGCCGTAAACAAACTAATGACCTCATCCCTCTTCCAACAAATAAAGAAGCACTCACTAACGACAGTTCACTCTCTCTCTCTCTCTCTCTCTCTCTCTCTCTCTCTCTCTCTCTCACAAAACGTTGGGAAATACTAAATAAAAACAAATTTATTCATCCCTCTATACCTGGAAATGAAAATAATCATTATTAAAGCAAAATATACATCACTCTTGAGAACACAACAAATAGGACGTTAGAGTGCTTTGCGGGTGTACTGGGCATTCGGAAGGTCACTATTATTCCCTATACATTAGACTGTGTGGGCTGTGTGAACGAGCAAATAGGAAGGTCATTGAAGTTCTTCGGATGACCGTGGGGGGAAATGATGTAAATTGGGATCGATATATTCCACAGGTGCAACATAGTATAAATACGATGGTTAGTGATACCACTGGAATGTCTCCCAATGAGGAGCTGTTTGATTACCCAGCGTGGGGTGCATTCCATCGGGTGATGAAATGATCAGGGCACTTATTTCCACCGCGAAAGAGAGATATGCGTCTTGCTAAGAATCTTAAAATGAAAACGCGAGACATGGCAGACAGGAGCAATGCAATGCAAAGCCAGATAGAGCTAAAGTTGCTGTGAATGTCAGGAATCAGTTGAACTATAAGCTGGGTCCTAAATTTGAAGGTCCTTTCCGCATTGTAGAGGCAAAGGGAAACATTTGTTGTTCTAGGCGAGAACACGGGTGTCTCGGTTAACACATATATCTAAAATTAAAAAGACAGGGTAATGGGAATCGTATGGGTTAATTCCTGGGTTGTACTATGGTTATGATAATCGTTTCTTTTTTTCTCTCTCTGTTTTTTAATGAGTTTTAAATGGACGTAACTTGTAGTTTTTTTAATGGGGGGAGGGGGAATGTTAGTCCGTAGAGTTATACAAATCTTTAATTGTCCGAGTTCAGTTTTTGCTTTTGAGGTGCAATCATCATCATCATCATCCAGGTGCCATATCCCCAAGGACGTCGGCAATCATGGCTCGCCACTCCTCTCTATTTCCGGCTCTCTGCAGTAACTGAGCTGCAGACATTCTTCCTCCAGTCATTCTCACCAATCCATCCATATATTTTTGTCTAGGTCTTCCTCTCAGCCGACTTCCATTGATTTTACCAGTGAGAGAGAGATGTTCTAGTTCTTGTCTTCTCACTATGTGACCCACAAACCGCATTTGTCTACCTCTCACTGAAGCCGAAAGTTCTCTCTCAATGCCTACTCTGTAATACCTGCTCATTAGTTTTCCTTTCTGTCCATGATATTTTCAGCATCCTTCTCCAAAACCACATTTCTGCAGCCTGCAACCTCTCCTCATCTGCCTTCCTCAAGGTCCAAGTTTCACAGCCATACAACAATACAGACCAAACAAAACATTTCACAAATCTCCTCCTAAGATTCATCGATATTTTTGAGTTGGTGACTAATTTCTTTATCTTACCAAATGCATCTTTTGCCATGGATATTCTCTTCCTGATCTCTTTTTCGCATTTTCCATCACTTGTGACAGTGCATCCTAAATAATTAAAACTATCGGTTTGTTTAACGGTTTCAGCATTAATTCTTATATCTGTGTTCTTGGGGGATTTCATCTTTGGAGATAACCATAACTTCTGTTTTCTTAATATTTATTGACAGACCTCTTTCTCTGCTTGATTCGTGTAAAGTACTGACTAAAGCTTGAAGTTTATCATGAGAGTTTGCAACAAGTGCTGTATCATCAGCATATCTGATATTATTAATATTGACTCCTCCAACCTTAATTCCTTCCATATCTCTGAGATCTCTCATTATCATTTCACTATATAAATTGAAGAGATCAGGTGATAACACACAACCCTGTCTTACACCTCTCTTGATGTGCCGAGTCTCTGATTCGTCATGCAATGCTTTGTTAAAATTAAGTGCAAAATACCATGGAAGTTAACACATATATGAATTTCTTTTTTTCCCCGTTTCGAGCTCGGGTATCTTGGAGATTCTTACTTTTGTTTTTTATGCTGAGGTCTCTCATTCACATGACTGAGAGTCGTGGCATGGGCTAATTTCGTAGTGAGGTTAAGCCCGTGTGTTGTTATGTAAGAATATTATGATGTGTAGTAGTCGTCTGACGCAATATCTTTGAGTATAGAGTTACAGTATAAAATTTTGTTAATTAGGATATTTTTTGTGGGGGGTGGTAACTGGTATACTGGACAGAATCTGTCTGATTTGTTACGGGTTTGGGTAAATCAGTTAGGGATTAGGAAGACTTTAATATGGTCTCCAAATTTACGTGTTTGGATTTTTCAATTCTCTTTTAGAATTAAGAGGGCTATGTCATTCGTAATTGTAATTGTTATGATCACAGGAGCGATTGCCAGTATGTCAAATGCTATTTTGCTGAGAATTGAGCAGTATTTGCTAAGCAGCATAAAACTTTGATGATGTTACGAGATATTTTACCTCTCAGATGATTAGAATTTCCTTTAATGAGTTCAGTATATGGGTAGGGTTCTCAGGTAATTTTTACTGGGAAGAATTTGTATGGGTAGTATCTAAAAGTTAGTGTACCTGATAGAGGGGTGATTGTAGAAATTCCAGTTAGCAACTGGAATTGTTTCACAGTTTTATCATATGACCTTTGTCCTAGTGGGTTTAACATTTCAGTAATAGTATGGCATAGTGCGTAGACTAATTACCTTTTGGGTTGACTGTTGACACGACCAACTTACGTTATACACCACTTCCGCCCAGCAACGCCTGATGAATGACTTCTATGAGCCTCGACTGACACAGGTTAGATATGGGGGCCGTCTACGATATGCCTGCAGGTTTCTATGCCAGCACCTTCATCAGAGGATCCAGGGCTTTTGGAGAGATGTCGGGCAGGATGTCTACAAATCGCCGTTGTTGCTGAAAGCATGGGCTTGCGCAGTTGCAGACCGTTCAGTGTAGTTGGATCACCAGGAATTCAAGATGTGAAGAGTAGCAAGGGCTTGTACAATTGCAAGCCATCCAGAATATTTAGACCATCAAGAATGCAAGATTTCAAGTGTTGCATTCCATAAATGAACTGTTATTGGAAGAACAATCTGTAAAGTCACCACATCGGCGCCAGCTTTTAGTGTTTCAGCGGCGCCATTAATTAAGTCTCCGCTGAGCATGTTTTCTTTGGTGACTTCCCATTTTCTTCAAACTCAATTAGTCACGCCTAAAACGTGCCAGGTCACGCATTTTTAACCATTTTTACTTTATACGTATTTATACAAATGTCACACATTGTGTATCATATGTTTCTTCATTCACAGGCATCAAGATTGTATCCATACTGAAGTTCTGTGTTTTGTATTGTAAATTGTACTCGTTCACTGCATATTATTGTTTACTGTTTCGACCTCAGGTCACAGTCAATTCCATTGTCTTTCGCGGACCAGCGCCAGTCGGCCGCTATATAAACTGCCTGGATCTGTAATAAAGTAGCAGTAACTTTTACCTGCTCGTTTCTTTGACACCTCTTACAAATCATGCACACGAGTTTTGACACCTCTTACAAATCATGCATACGAGACATATGATTTTCATATCCAGTACAGACAGTTTGCTGTGATTTTGGAGCTGGCCCTTACTGAACGTTCGATTGAACAGTTATCGTATCTGGGCGAGGGCGTCCAGAAATCATAGGGTCCCCCCATAAAGTTTGCATAAAAGTCTTTGTAACTATAACCCTAACAGTCCTAGAAGACTCTCAGGGCTTTCTCGAAGTCACTTCCATTATAATGGACAAGGTTAGGACAGCAAAGAAATGGAACCTTGCATGGAACTCAGAAGTGGCTTTGAGATTTGTCCCATTGGGACACCAAACTCATAGGTAGCCACATCGAGTGGGAACTTTTTCCATTCCGAAGAATGGACAAGTGTTTTTCATTCCCTTCTGGAGTTGCCAGATACTGGGATAGTGGAAATAAATAGCTTTATTTCTACAATTTTCTCATGCCTCCCAATATCTGCAGAGTTCTTAATTGAATGTATGCTTAAATGAAGGTCAGTAAATTCAAATATTTGTTGCATCAGTGGCACAGGCCTAGCTTCACTGGTCCATGCTTCATGTTCTTGATGTAAAATATACTGAAGGTTATTTTTCAGTTTACCGACAGATATTACTTAGATATCATAGTAAGGTTATTTTTTATGCATGCAATGAAACTGTGACTTAAAAAGTTTGTGAGCATAGGTCTAAGTGTAGCCTGAGCTATGCCAGTGAGGTAAAACATAACTATTGAAAGCCCATTGTTCATTTGTGTTCTGAGTAGCGTTTGATACAAGCTTGTGTTAGTTTATTATCGACACAAATTGGCATGTTTATAATTCATATAAGAAGGGACAAGGGTTCTTTGTATATACTGTACAGTAAATTTCCCGTATTCGCGGGGGATGCATTTCAGACCCCCCCCCCAGTGAATAGTTAAAATCCGTGAATACTTACTACCGCCCCACCCCTCTAAAAACATTTATAACTACTTATCTTGAAAGTTCAAATACCAAATGTATACTTAAAGTATCTACATCAAATACACCTTAAATTATTATCCTGTTACTGTATTAATCTTTGAAATTATATTATTAATATAATTTCAAAGTCATCTTAAACATTAGTACAGGCCCTTAAAAAAGGATTTTGACAAAGGAAAAATCTATTTCTGGAGAGGGGCCCGTGTCACCCGGTGAAATAGTCCATTCAGCACTTATTTCTAGGTAATTCCGTTGCTAGATACCAGAGAAAGCTAAATGAAATGCTGGAGTTACTACCCCCAGAGCGAGCTCCACTAGATGGAGTCGTGTATGGAAAAGGGTGAACTACAAAAACACGGAACCTTATCCTATAGAGATTCCCAATGTCAAAAGTCCCAACGAGAGAGGTGCCGATACAAGCCCATGCACTACTCGCGGACTGTATACAAGGCAACACTAGTCGCATTCCATGTTAGCACCCACCTCACTAGAATGAAGTTTATGAAGGGAGGGAGAGAATGAAAAACAGGGGTGGGTCACCGGGTGACATGGGCCCCTCTCCAGAAATAGATTTTTCCTTTGTCAAAATCCTTTTTCTGGATCAGGGGTCCCGTGTCACCCGGTGAAATAATAACAGAGAAATAAACATCATTCTTATGCTATTAAAGACTTAAATAGAAACGTTGAAAACTAGGAGAATTCTACCCTGAACATTAGTAAGGTCCTCTAAGTTCATGTAATGAAAATAATGTAAGTGGTCACCGTCTAAGATCATGAGCTTAGAATAGCACCTGAATAGGCTTGTATTAAGAAAATACTTCCTGCCTAAAAGCAGACCCAATGAGCCGGAGACGGAATTTGGCGGAGTGAAATCGATAGGCGTATATGTGAAACCTACCGATTTATCGCCGAAAGAGCGGCCACATGAGGCGGAGCTTGACGGAGGTAAAACCGACAGGTGTATATGAAACCTACGGATTCATCAGGTATCCTGCTCGGGAGAGCATAGCGTACAACGCAATCTGCCGGGTGCCAAACGACTAATAATAAGCCAAAGGAGGCGGCGTTTGGCGGAGATAAAACCGACTGGTGTAAATAAAACCTACGGATTCATCAAGTAGCCTGCTCGGAGAGAGCATAGTGTACTTTACAACCTTCCGAGTCAAGAATAAGTCACATGAGGCGGAGTTTGGCGGAGACGAAACCGACAGGTATATATAAAACCTACGGGTTCATCAAGAAGTCTGCTCGGGGGAGCATAACGCACTTCATAACCTTCCGTGCCAAACTATAAATCCAAAACAGACTGCGCACCGGAATGGGAGCTATAGACTCCGTAACCGCTGGTTTGTTGCAGGATAGCAGAGCATTCCTGCACTTTACAAAACCAGCCGAACACGTATGAGAAAAGGGCATGCTGGAACGGATGCCGGAGCAGAGTACCGTAGCAGCCACTAGCCTAGTCAGACCAGGAAAACCCCCGGAGAAAACCGGGCTAACAGGACAAAACTCATAGACATAAAAACAGAGTCAACAGAACATTCGAATGCGATCATGTTTGAACAAAATGTGGGAAGGTTATGAACTGTTCGGAAGTGGGCGCACTCCAGAGCCAAGAGAGGAAAACCCTGGAGGAGGATATCCTGAACGAAGTGATAGCGGTGGGGAATAAACGCCGACCGCTAAACACTAAAACCGCCGTAGCAGTAAGCAAGGAGAGCGCCCAACAAGATAACAAAACACCGAACAGGTAGTAGCAAAAAGGAGGGGGAACGCCGAAAGTAAATAAAGCAGAAGACAGTTAGGTGGAAAACGCTAACTGGCCTCGTATGAGATCCCAACAGTGAGGTGCGAACATGTAGGAAGCACCACGAAGGGAAATAGTCGACGTAAAAGGAAGGGGGAAGGATAGGCCAGGAGGTTGGTAACCCAAAGCAGCGACCAGGGGTGGGACAGCACTCCCCAGGCGCCCAGAGATTCTCATAGATCCCCTTGCTATGTAAGCTGTGTTGCACGACAAGAGCGAGAGAAAAAGAGAGGAAGGGCAAAAACCTCTACGGCCAGGAGAGCAATGAAAGATAAAAGGAGTGTGAACAGGAGTGGGGAGAGCACTCCCGGTCACCTCCAGGTCCAGGTGGAGTGCCAACTCAGACACACCGAGGGACAATCAATCAATGCAGAGGGAGGGGATGTAGGCTACAACATAAAATAAGGATAATTGCTCTCAAGCCTTGGAAAGTTAACAAACTTTGAAAACAAACCAAGGGGAGAGAGAGAGCAAAGGATAAAAGGGAGAGAAGGGGACTCTCGAAACCACAAAATAACATATATATAGTCGGTAAAAGAAGTGTGAACAGGAGTGGGGAGAGCACTCCCGGTCACCATTGGTAAGCAACCCAAAGAAGGATTGAACTAGGATAGGCCACGCAGGTAAACCCTCGCTATTCCAGCTTAACTTATTAGGAACATTAGCCTAAGTGAAAAGCCGAAACAGGGAGAGGGTGGACGTAGGCAATATATCCAAGCCAAAACCAAACAAAGGGAAGCACCAGACATAAAACACACATGTACAGAACGAGATCACCGACATGAAACTCATACGTACAGATCGAGATCGTCCCCTCCTTAACGATTTTTCCCCGAAGGGAAAAAGTGTTACAGCCAACCCCTAGGCTAACCTAACTGAGGCGATGTAAAGGAAGGAAGCCTAGGAGAGGGGTAAAGGCTAACCAATAACTCAAAAAATCATAATAGAACAAAAATTGTCTATAAGGTACATGTAGGAGGATAGGCAGGCCCAACACAACATGGACGTGAAGGGACATGACCGACCTCCAGTTAAATGAAAGTATCCCAAAATTAACAAAATTCAAAAGCATCCAAGCACAAGGTCAAAAATTAAATGTACCAATGAAAATCATGTTCCCATACACTTAGAGAAGTGAGTCTAAAACAAGGCAAAATAAAGCCAAAATAAGAAGCGAATAGGCCCGAGGGGGAACCACGTAGCCTAAACAGCAAGACAGCACTTGACCAGGAAGGGAACACAAAATTCACAAAATAAACAAAATTATAAAAACAAAGTAAAAACCGTAACAGTACCAATGAAAATAAGATCCCCAAAGGCTAAGAGAAGTGAGTGACAAAAATAAAGCATAATGAGGCCATGATAACAAGTGAATGGGCTCGAGGGGGAAGCTCGTAGCCTAAACGCTCAACAACACTTCTCGTAATGAAGCCATGATAAAAGGCGAATGGGCCCGAGTGGGTAGCTCGTAGCCTAAACGCTAAACATCACTCCCGTAATAAAAATCACTCTCGTAATGAAGCCATGATAAAAAGCGAATGGGCTCGAGGGGGTAGCTCGTAGCCTAAACGCTAAACAGCACTTCTCGTAGTAAATGGGAAAGAACAAACATAAAATTAATCAAACCACTAAAGTTAGGGATCATTAATGGTAAAATATCCCAAATAAAAAGGGATACAAATAAAAAACACAAAACAAACATGCCGACCCAAGACCAAGAGAGGTCAAGAGACGACGTGAGAGGAGATCGAGACAGGCGTTATAAATCCCTTTAATTATTAAACTAAAGGAAAATAAGGAGCCTCAATCGCCTAAAAAACAATAAAACACTGGTACTCAAGTAATTGAAGAAGAACCTTGCGAGGATGCCATAAAAAATCTAAAATAGAGCACAAAATAAGGATCACAACGAAATTACGTGTGAACGAAAAAACGTGCTAAAATGGAATGAGACTAGTGTTGCCTTGTATACAGTCCGCGAGTAGTGCATGGGCTTGTATCAGCACCTCTCTCGTTGGGACTTTTGACATTGGGAATCTCTATAGGATAAGGTTCCGTGTTTTTGTAGTTCACCCTTTTCCATACACGACTCCATCTAGTGGAGCTCGCTCTGGGGGTAGTAACTCCAGCATTTCATTTAGCTTTCTCTGGTATCTAGCAACGGAATTACCTAGAAATAAGTGCTGAATGGACTATTTCACCGGGTGACAAGGGACCCCGATCCAGAAATATGTACATACGTACTTCTAAGCCTTCCAGCCAAAGTAGAGAGAGAGTGAGTTACCACTTCGACTTATATTCAACAAGGCTGGCTGGGGCTAAAGAGAGAGAGAGATTTATCTCTTTAATCTCTGACAAAAAAAAATTTTGTTTTTTGTCTTCCAAATATGAATACCTTTACTACACATTTTTTAAACACTACGAACACATACACACACAAACAGTATCTTTTTCTGAGAGAGGGAGAGAAGAGAATAACACCTTACGGTGTCAAAAGACCGAAATCCTTGAGCTTCTGAGGGCAGCACCCATTCCCCGCCTGCCAATATGTGAAACTGTCAAGTAAATTGACGTTTACCCTCCCCTCTCCTTTCTCAAGTCGAGCATAAAAAGACTGAGAATCACTATTTGTTTGTTTAAAATGTTAAAAAATTTACCACCCAAATGCATGGAAAATATTATTATTATTATTATTATCATTATTATTATTATTAAAAAGGATGGCTGTATTATGCGAATTTATCTTATATAGTGTCTTTTCTATCTTCCTTATGATTTGCTTTTCAGGCTCAGCGATGTTAGTCAGTAACTGGCCGATATTCATGTTGGAAAAGGATAGTGTGCGGAATATAAGAAGTCTTTTATTAAAACATCCAATCAGAAATCGTTCATCTGGGTTCAGGTTCTATTCTAGGTACCGTCGAAATGTTTTGACCAGCTCGTTGGTCATCCTCTGGACGTGGTTGCAGAAGGTCTGAAGAAACGAGGTGCTCGGGTTGGTATTTATAGGGGGGGGGTGTCATGATCGGTGCTGAATTATGATGGGCTGCCCGGGGCATGTACCCTCGGGCAGAGCCTACTCATGCAAGTCGATGTTCGGTTTTCGTCTTGCGTGCGAGCGGCGTTGTAGTGCTGGGGATGAAGAGAATTTCGATCCTCGGATGCCGAATTTTGATTCGCTTGTTCGCTATGGGGATCGCTCGGTGCATGTCTCCTGGCTGCCGTGGGGAGGAGAAAGGTTTCTTGCGTAATGTTGAGTGTTGGTTTCTCCTTCCCAATGTGCAATGCTTCCAAGAGGCGTAGGCGGCGGTGGTCGGTAGTTCGGTCAATTATTTCGATGTTCGTGATTATGTCTTTTCTTGCTATTCTCTGGTTATGGACGGTCCTGGCATGATTAAAGATAGCCCCCTCTTGGGCATAGCAGGAAATCCTCTTGGAGAAACACATGGTAGTCATACTGATGTAAGAACCGAGGCATCCTCGGACGGGGCATGAGTACCTGTATACCACGTTGGTTTTCTTCAAGGGGTCCTGTTGAGGGGGGGCTGGGTTGTTACGCATAACCAGGCTGCTCGTCTTACTGCTCTTGTAATAAATAACCAGATGTATATTTTTGTTGGAGTCAACAGGGCTGACATTATTCTCGATGATGTTTTTGAGGGCGCGTTCGTCTTCTTTATATTTATGGTGAAATTGTCCTTTATGGAAGAGCTCTACGCGTTCAGGAGCATCGAGGCGAGGTTTCTGACGGTACCATCTATCGCGAACATCGATAGACGGTACCGTCAGCAGGACCCCTTGAAGAAAACCAACGTGGTATACCAGTACTCATGCCCTGTCCGAGGATGCCTCGGTTCTTACATCGGTAAGACCACCATGCGTTCCTCCAAGAGGATTTCCTGCCACGCCCAAGAGGGGGCTATCTTTAATCATGCCAGGACCGTCCATAACCAGAGAATAGCAAGAAAAGACATAATCACAAACATCGAAATAATTGACTGAACTACCGACCACCGCCGCCTACGCCTCTTGGAAGCATTGCACATTGGGAAGGAGAAACCAACACTCAACATTACGCAAGAAACCTTTCTCCTCCCCACGGCAGCCAGGAGACATGCACCGGCGATCCCCATAGCGAACGAGCGAATCAAATTCGGCATCCGAGGATCGAAATTCTCTTCATCCCCAGCACTACAACGCCGCCGCACGCAAGACGAAAACCGAACATCGACTTGGATGAGTAGGCTCCGCCGGTACATGCCCGGGCAGCCAATCATAATTCAGCACCGATCATGACCCCCTATAAATACCAACCCGAGCACCTCGTTTCTTCAGACCTTCTGCAACCACGTTCAGAGGATGACCAACGAGCTGGTCAAAACATGTCGACGGTACCTAGAATAGAACCTGAACCCAGACGAACGATTTCTGATTGGATGTTTTAATAAAAGACTTCCCATATTCCACACACTATCCTTTTCCAACATGAATATCGGCCAGTTACTGACTAACATCGCTGAGCCTGAAAAGCGAATCATAAGGAAGATAGAAAAGACACTATATAAGATAAATTCGCATAATACAGCCATCCTTTTTAATAAGACCTGTTTAAAAGAGGATCTACTCCCTTCATTATTATTACTGTTATTATTTGATCTTATTAATATTAATATTTCACAATTAGTACTTATTAGGTAAATCATTTATTTATCATACAAAAGAAACATACAGTATGTACATATTACATGTCGGGAAAATTCTCTCATCTAACTAAGAGAGAGGGAGAGAGAGAGAGAGAGAGAATTGTTATTTTTATTTAAATGTTATTATTCAATCTTATTAAGCTTAATATTAATATTTGAAAATTAGTATGTACCATAAATCATTATTTTATAAAATGTACCCTCTAAAAACGCTTAAAATTTTATCCTGAAACACTTACATATCATTTTAATAGAATTTCAATAGTACTTTAATATAATTTTAATATTTCAATAGTGTCAATTCTGAGCATCTATCTTCGCTTTAATGAGGTCGGGTCCGTTTTGAATGGAGGGGAGAAAACAGTTTCTCTCTCTCTCTTTGAGTTATGTATTACTGTATTTAATCTTACAGTATTATTATTATTATTAATCTTAATATTTGAAAATTAGTAAATCATTATCATAAAAAAATGTAATTAGTCATGAAAATAACATCAAAATACAATAATTAGTGAATATTTCCCAACGAAAAAGTCCGCCAGTTGAATTTTTCTCAAATAATTTATAGATACATTCCACAGGAAATCCCACGGATTGGTGAGTCCATGAATCGTGAGAATGCGAATACGTGGGGTTTACTTATAAACATTCAAATATATTATAGAATAAATTGTTTAATATTTATCACATTAAATCAACAATATCGGAAATGTTGACTGTCAGGCAATCACATGCTACCAATCCATATGTGTCACATCTTCAGCCATTGGACACATGAAATGAAGCTGACTATAGTACTGAAAAATATTTGTTACTTCCTGCTGAAGAGCCAAATTCTATTTCTTATTAAGAAAGAGGTTGTGACATCACTACAGTATCCACTGGAGTAATACATACTAACAGTAGATTCTTTGGAGGCATTTTTTTAATAGCAGTGTTCCTCAAATACTGCTGCCATGACATCATGTGATTTACACCACACTGTGCATTAGAAGGTGGTGTAGTGAATCCCAGTCCTAAAGACACCTTAGTAGAAAGTGTAGGACCTTTTCAATGCCATGATAATTCTGAGATATGGCTGTGGAGGGGGACATAATAATCCTATATCCTAGCATGGCATAATTAGGTAAGTCACTTTACAACCACAAAGAAAAACAGACATATAGGCTCTCGGTTTTTCTATCCCTCATTGTAGATCCCTAATGGGTATCCTGAACAGAACATAAGCCAGGAATAACTTACATGGCTTTACCGTGGACCATTTTTTTTGTCAAGGTTATTAGAATCTTTTATCAGAAACTAGGCCATTTCGTCACCTGTCACTTTCCTTGTGTACTCTTTTGAAGATGAAGAGCCATTACACTATCAAGCAAGTAAAAATGCACCGAAGTTTCTTTGGCGCAATCGCATTTTCTGTACATCACATAATTAAGGCCACTGAAATTGGATCTATCTTTCGGTGGTCCCACGAAACTAACCATGCTCGGTAGTGGCCTGTCCTATATCGTTGCCAGATGCACAATTATGACTAACTTTAACCTTAAATAAAATAAAAACTACTGAGGCTAGAGGGCTGCAATTTGGTATGTTTGATGACTGAAGGGTGTCTGGTGATCATACCAATTTGCTGCTCTTTAGCCTCAGTAGTTTTAAGATCTGAGGGTGGACAGAAAAAGTGTAGATGGACAGACAAAACCGGCACAATAATTTTCTTTTACAGAAAACTAAAAACAGGTTTTGATGAAGGAAAAACTTATTTTTGGTAGCCACTATGAGTCTTCAAACCCACTCGCTTTCACTATCAAAAAAGGCATGTGAATTTGTGGTATTTTTCTTTCACAAGCCTGGCAAGTAGTGGGGATCTTAGCCAACCTCTGCTTTGTTGCCACATCTGTGTGAGAAGGATGAATAAGGAAACCAGGTAGACATGCATTATAGGCAAGGGAAGGACCATCTGGCCTAGAGACCTTTTATACTTTATCACTGTGTCAAATCAAAGGGACTATTCTGGCCAAGAACAACTATGAATATATATATATATATATATATATATATATATATATATATATATATATATATATATATATATATATATATATATATATATATATATATATATATATATATATATATATATATATATATATATATATATATGTGTGTGTGTGTGTGTATATATATACATGCTAAATCTTTTTCTGTTATTCATTTACTGCTGTCCTGCTAGCATGCAATTAATTCTCAAATCATCAGTATTGCTATGTATGGTACAAATATCTAACAGTACTTCTGTAATTATCGAAAAGAAACAACTGGGATCTAAAGGATGTGTAATTGGTGACTTATTACCTCGAGGATCCTGGCTCTCCACTAAAGGCAACTGACCTTAAAGTGTATACTTCTTTGGATATAAAATATTGTTTTCTTACTAATGGGTGCAAATTTATTTGTAGCTATTAATATTCATATACCTTAACAAAACATTCATTATTATTTTAGGTTATCATAGAAAACTGGTCAAGTTGTCTTTAATATAAAAATATTCATACATGATTTTACTTCTTTTTCTTGTTTTGATGGTTTCCTTTGCTTTTCTTGGGTGCAGATTCATTCAATTCACGTTCTAATTCTTGTTCAGTCAGTCTTTTGGGCTTCTTGTTACTGTCAAAAAAGAAAACTGTTGCATTAGTGAGTTAAAATTTACACATTCAAATTATGTTAAATGATCACAGTCTTAAAGATAACTCTTAACAATAAGTTTTATCCTTCCTTGAATACACAGAACATCAATACAATTGTCAATGAATCACTGGGACAAGATATCCTGTTTCAGTTATTCGACAAAAGAAAGAAGTTCCTACACTAAAATGTCTTCAGTTTTAAAAGCAACATCTCATTTCTTGACTGCATTCCAGCACTGCTTTGTTAATTTCATTTAATGAGATACAAAACATTGAACACTTTAAAAATGTACATGTAATAGAACAGGCACTGATAAAGGATATAATAATCATAATTGAAGTTACACTCATAACTGAAATGTTACTGTTAAATCCATATGTATCAAAAACTAGTGAAGGAGATTAAACGATGGAGTGAGAGGGTACTCGGTGCTAACGTTTACACAATATTTGATGAAGTTTTCTATATGTAAACATCACTGTCGCAACCAAAGGTGGCGCAATCAAGGTGGTAACCTATCTGCCATTTTCCAGTACTGTATTATGTTTACTGCATTCAAGGGTAGTGAAGTTCTCTTACATTTGTTAGTAAACTGATATTCTGTTATCCTGTTAAAAGGATCATGTGTTTGTAAACTTGTACATTGTGTGCGTTACATATTATGCCTCACACATCGAGGTTAGAGTGTGTTCATATGATTGTGTGTTAACACCGATACAGGTGTAGTTTGTTTTGCTCAGATTCGTCCTGTCACCATTACGAGACAGACGTTTCACTCTTTCATATTAGTAATAAATTATTTAAGTTCAAGAAGTCTAATCATTCGACTTCCACAGCACGACATAATTTGGGGGGAGTGGTGGGAATCAAACCCATACCTCCAAAGACATACAGATCCCTACAAACATAAAGCTCAACACGCAAATTCAGTGATCCATAATGTTTCTGAAAATACAAAAGAAAAAAAGTTAAAATCTGCAAACTGAAAATTCACATAATAAATAAATACTTGCCTACCTGAGCTGTTACAAGCACACAACTCTCTTACTCCTCGCTCCTTTTCATTGCTGCTAAAATATAAAATCAGCACTGTACAAGTTGCGTTCACTTCAATAGATGACTGTTCATAAGATATTCATAAACTAATATGTATTCAATGAACTGGAACAATAACAATAATACATATTGAATAGCGATCAACTTGCAGACTGGCTAGCTCAGAGTACACTGATGCAAAGCTATGTAACCAAACGAATGTACTGATGGCTAGCACTTGAAATACTGTAGTCAATTCAGCCATCTGTGCAGTGATATTTTGCAAAAGAAATGTGAAATATTGATAAAATAGATATTAGTCATGATTTTGCATGAGCTGAAAAAATTATATTGAGAATCTTGATTATGTCTATGTAATTTCATTACAATTTCTCCATGAACCTCTTGTAGTGTAAAACCTACACTGGGATCCAACCTGTTAGTTTGGTCACATACTGGGCACAAAAAAGAAGACACAATATTCACAAAGAGGCAGTTATAAGTAGATTTTCAAACAACTTTATCTTGGGTAAAAAGTGAAATTAGAGGTTAAAAACTCGTCCACTGAACATCTTACATCACTACATTTGCCTGCAAAAGTTTTACAAGATATAGTATCATAAATTATGGTTTTAAATAGCTTCACATTGAAAAACTTTACCAATGATAACTTAATGGGAGCTGATTAAAAAGAACAATATCTACTACAAGCATCATACGACAATGCTATTACTGTATTTTAATAATTTTAAGCTATTTTTTAGTAATAGTTGTGACATGAATAATGTCCAAGTATTTCCCATTGGGAATAGGGGATGGTATCTTGAACCATGTGATCTGTTCTGGAAACGCTGACTGAAACATCTGTCTTATACTGGTACATAATCATTCAGATGATGTGAAAAAACTTTGTTTTGTTCTACATGTATTCATGGTGTAATACTGTAGACGAAACTATCTCAACTCATATTTCAGGGCAAACTGTGCTTTTTCCTTTTTGAAATCTTTCGTCACTTTTACAGCCTTGAATATGGCCCCTCACTATTTCTACTATTGCTGCGATCAATTATTACTAAAACATTCTTTTTACTATTTACTTGGATATATGAATATACCAATGGTTTTCTTCCATCAAAAGAGAAAAGAATTAATGCTGTGCTTAGATATGCAATGAGACACTGAACATATAGGCACCATACATATGGTCTAAGCCAGTGTTTCCCAAACTTTTTTAGTACATGACCCCTTACAGCAGTACCAAACCTGTCATGACCCCCACAATTATAGGCCTTCTAAAAAGTTTAGCCCCGTTCCAGCAAGCTGAATGTAGTGCATACAGTTGTTAGACCCTCCATGACCCCCAGAAAAGGGCTTATGACCCCTTTGGGGGTCATGACCCCCAGTTTGGGAACCCCTGGTCTAAGCACAGAAAGTTTTGAATTTCTATGAAAAAATCTGGTTTCTTCAAGATTTTATAATTTTTCTTATTTTTTTACCTTGGCCAAAATAATTTACTTGAAAAACAAACATGAATTTCCATACATCTAATTTTATGTCATGGCTCCCATTTTACCATGACCGCTAAAGCAACATTTGGAATGGACTGTAAAATTTTTGTACACAACAAGATTAATACTTAAAAGTATAAGTCCTCATAATCTCTTGATGTATATACAGTGTGTAGCAACTGGTTTCAGCATCATAAGAAAAATATAGGCTAATTCCGTATGTAAATTTCTGAAAATTGTGACACCTCATAAATCAATTACTATTTGATGACACTGTCATGTTGCTGTTTGCATGTTTCGCAACTACGGTCATCATGTCATGTTTTGATGGAAATGAGATGACATCCAACTTTGCCGCAGCGTAATAAGATGGCAATGTATATGACGACTACCTGCATTTCTATAACTCCGTGGTCATCTCCAGTTTCTTGGATGACAAAATTGCCTCATTTAATTTTCAAGAAGAGAAAATTGAACTTATATATAAGTGCTGTACTGATAATATTACTTGCTATATGGGCAATCTCAGTAATAATCCAGAAGTGTTGTAGGGAAATGAAATCTGGAATGGGAAACAAAATGATAAATGTAATGGACCAACCGAACAGTCTGATGTGAGCAGCAAAGGAGGCATACGTATTGTCGAGCCCACATAATGGTTCATTGAACTCTGGTGTTTGACACCGTGACTGGGCATCACAAGTATATGCCTGGCAATTGTTGTGTGATACTGAATATTGAGATGAGATACAGGACCACTGAAGCTAAGATTATTCTTACTTCATATTACAAGTTAGCTGTTGTCATGTGGGAATCGAACTTTTATTTACAATCTTGGCAGTAGCCCATGAATACTATATGTTGCATAAACAAATTATATTCATTATGCTTTGGATACATGTATATTCATTACTGAATTATAATATGCTGTGAATACATACACACACACACATATATATATATTACATAGTATATGTATATATAATATATATAGCACACACATATACACATATATAGTTATAATGTCGGTTCACGAACTTCATTTGTTCGAGGACAGTCTGTGACCCGAAAAGTTTGCGACTTGAATCAATTTTTCCCATTTAAAATAATGTAAATATAAATAATTCATTCAAACCTCAGAAACACTGATTTTTTAGTGTGGTCGCTTGTTTCGTCCTCAAGGAGCTACCCTTCCATGGTCTACCGCTTGTTTCATCCTCAAGGAGCTACCCTTCCATGGTCTACCAGAGTTCCAAGGTGACCAAACTAAAATAAAAAAATTCTCTTTTTGCTGGTCTTGTGGCCAGGTATTGTGTCGTAATGACAAACACATAAAACGTGATGGAGTATGTAATGGAATCAAAGATAAAAGGGCACTTTCCCTTATCCTCAGCAAAGCCGAACCCAGTTTTCCAACATCAAAACCTGCAAGAAGAAGAAGTGAATATTGTGCATGTGTGTCCACCTTATTGTCAACAAACGGACCGACACAGGACCAGATAAGTCATTACCCTTTTGGTCACACAATATTGTTTACTGCAAGCCAGCTTTCCATAAACTTGGCTCTTTGGTTCTCCGATTTCATTAGCGAGGATCATGGAAACATCTAACATTGCAAGTTAAGTGCTTTCTTAATTTTAAGTTCCAGTTAAGCAATGTTAAGTGCTTTCTTAATTTTAAGTTCCAGTTAAAGTTTTAGCGTATCATGAAAATTATTCGAAAACAATTAATCGAAAACAATTATTCGAAAACATTTATTCGAAAAACAGCTATTCGAATGGAAAGTTGTTCGAAAGAAAGTTATTCGAAAGGACAATTATACGAAATGATAAGTATTCGAAATGTTGTTTGAACCTTACTCTAATAAGCAATTGTTCAAATAGGCAAATAACTGTTTGAATGTTTGTTTGAACGTTATCCGATTTTCTTAGTTCAAATGTTTGTTTGAACGTTATCCGATTTTCTTAGTGGTAATAAACGTCGTGAAGGACATCAAGCACCAAGGACTTCATTTCTTCAGAATACTGCAGCCCTTCAGTGATGGCCAAATACATTTCAAGTGAAAAAGGCAAGCCTATGCTTAAAATCGATGGTTTCCTATTCGTGAAAGACAAGCAAGTTGGTAACAAGATATATTGGAAGTGCAATAAGTTCGCATCGTATTGCAAAAGCCGAACAATTACCAATGATGGTGAAGTGATTAAAGTTCCTCGTGAACATAACCATTCCGGTGATGCTGTCAATACAGAAGTGCGCAGTTTTATGAACAAAGTGAAAAGTGATGCGAAAGAAAGCCGTGATTCTCCTCAGTATGTCATTTCTGCAGCTGCATCGCAATTAAGTGAAAGTGCCGAGCAAGCTTTACCACAAATAAGCTCTATAAAAAGATCTATTCACAACGTAAGACAAAAAGAAAGAGCAGGCTTAGCTAATCCAATTCATAGACGGGAAATTGTTTTAACAACTGACCAAACTAAAACTCATAAAGGGGAGCAGTTTTTGCTATATGATTCCGGCCATTACGATGATAGAATGCTTATATTTGCAACTCAGAATAATTTGAGTCTACTTGAGAAGAGTGCAAATTTACAAGTGGACGGAACATTTAAAACTGTACCTCAGTTATTTGAACAATTATATACTGTACATGCTGTGAAGAATAATTACACCATTCCTGTGGTCTACGCCTTACTTCCAGGTAAAAGGGCTGAAACTTATAGAAGATTATTTGCTCAAATTAAGTCTATGGTTCCAAATTTACAAGTTTCAACCATAACTTCAGACTTTGAACTTGCAGCTATGACTGCCGTTAAAGAAGAATTCAGCACAGCTTCTCATTATGGATGCCTTTTCCACTTAGGCCAGTGCTTGTATCGAAAGATATGTGATTGTGGTCTGAAAGTGAGATACGATACAGATTCCGAATTTGCTTTAAAAATTCGAATGCTGTTAGCCCTGGCCTTTGTCCCCGTTGACAAAGTTACTGAATCATTTGAAGCTTTGCTAGATTCAGATATATATCCTCAAGATGTAAATCCTATTTTAGATTATTTTGAAGATTCATGGATGGGTCGTCCTTCAAGACGTCATCGACGTAGTCCTATGTTTGAAATAAGTATGTGGTCTTGTTTTGAGAGAGTCAATACTGATTTGCCTAGGACTAACAACGCACTTGAAGGATGGCACAGAGCTTTTTACAGCAAATGTCATCTCATCACCCAACAATATGGAAGTTCTAGATGCTTTAAAAGAGAGCAGGGTTTACAAGAAATTCACATTGCAAAAGTAAGAGCAGGAAGCACAAATATGAAGAGTTCCATGAAATATCGTGACTTGAATGAAAGGATAAAAAGTTAGTGGCAACCTTTGAAGAGTACTCAGTATTAGAGTATTTTGCGCGCTGTAGCGCATAACTTGCATTTATAAGTAAATCTGTTTTATCATGAATCTATTTTAATAGTTTTAGTAATAACATTCATACTTAAAAGATTTCATCCTTTTTGGTAATTTTACACATTTGTTTAAATAAAGAATTTTACATTTCGAATAATTACCATTTCGTATAATTGTCCTTTCGAATAACTTTCTTTCGAACAATTTTCCATTCGAATAATTGTTTTTCGAATAACTGTTTTCGAATAATTGTTTTCGATTAATTGTTTTCGAACAATGTTCACATAATCAGTTTTAGTTTTAAACCTTTGGAATTGGTAATTAATTTGTGTGTGAAAGCCAGAAACCGGCATTTCTTGCTAGCACTGGGTTGGCACTTACTCACGATTGCTGATCGCTAATTGTAAAAAGCGCAAAATGTTTTAAAGAATTTTTCATTCTAGTTAGATGTTTCAACTACAAGAAATATACCACAATTTATCATTAACATAGATAATCCTTTTAGTCTAGGCAGTAGCTTACATAGATTCAGTGAGAATAATATAGACTAGATTAATAGTGGATGTTGTCTGTAACCTATAACTTAGGATTACATATCCTTGAGTATAACCTCCATTAAGGTAAGTAAGAACCTTTTAAGACATACCCTGAATGGGCCTAGGCAACAGCCTAGTTTATACCAAGGGCCCTAGGATTAGATAATAGCAAGCTACAGATTAGTAAAAAAAAATTTCCTTTTATATAGCCTGTACACTTATGCATGATCTAAATAATCCAAGACTAGGCAGTACCTTATATTAGTTTAAGTGATAACCTTCCATGAAACATCCCATTATTGAGGACTATATGAAATAGTAATCTATACTAGGTGAGATGGTAGCCTAGCTTTAAGAGTACATGTTAAGGTAATTGTGTTTTATTTAAATACAACTGGTTAAACACAAACACATACCCTTTAGTGTAAATTAAATAATCTGGATTAGACAATAATCTAGATTAGGTAAGTGATAGCCTAACTATAAGGTTACACATTAGTAAACCAAATAGCCTAGGACTGGATATAAACAACAACCTGGGTTAGACAAAAATGGTAGCCTAACTATAAGGTTACCTATTAGTAAGTTTCTGTTTTTATACAGCCTATACATTTAAGAGTGATCTAAAATAATCTGGACTAGGCAATACCCTATACTAGCCTTTGAGAGAACAATTTAAGAAATACCCTATTATTAGTCTATGCGGTAGTTTAGTCCAAATAGCCTAGGATTAGATATAAACAATATCCTAGGCTTAATAAAATGATAACATAGATTTTATGACTGGGTAGCCTATCTGTAAGACTACATATTTGTGGAGTTCTTACGTAGCCTATATCCTTAAAGGTGATATAAACCTAGACCAGGCAGTAGCCTAACCAGATTAAGTAGGAACCCCTTTTTAAGGGTTATATCCTACTATTAGCCTAAAACAGCAGTGGCAGAATATTAGATAAAAAGGGTAGTCTCGGCTAGATAAAATATAAAACCAGATTATAAGAGGGTTCTTTTCCGTATAGTTTATATCCTTAAATGTTTTAAATAAGCCTAGAATAGACAGTGGCCTTTAATAGGTTAAGCGAGAACCCTCCAAGAAATCCTCTATTCTTAGATGAACGTAGATTATGCTAGAAGCATTAACCTAAGCCATATAAAAAAGTAGCTTGGGTTAGTTAAACAAATTAGTTTGTAGCAGTTAGTCTGAACGGCATGACATTTAGAATTAAATTTCACATAGCCATTCCAAAAGGACTAACAGTGTATAAGTAATACAGCCATATACTGGTGTCAGAACCTTAGGGGGTTTAAGTTAACACAGATATTTTAAAAAAATGTTACAGCTACACACTTGTAATGAAATTCACTTGTAATATGGCATATACTAACTATATAAGTGAGTACAGAAGTGTCCCTCATGAAAAACAATTAATAATGGCTAGTTTCTAATAATAACTTGTTTTATATCACTACAGGGCCGCCATTGTGCAGAACCCTCAGCTCAAGTGTTCCGCAGCAAACTGCTTGGTTCGCTTTTTGCCAGTGGGTACGGCCTATACCACCTGCCATGAGCATAGTCCCTATAAAAACAAAGAAAATGTGCTTGGTCACCAGATATGGGCGAGATTTGTAGTATGCTCCTGGCAGCAAGTTTTAGAATGAAACAGCTAGTTTTAAGCTGTCTTGATGGGTCCTAGGGTTCAGTAGGGGTGAGGAAGGGGGAGATTATATCTTACCAGCTGAACTCTGGCAGAAGATATTTAACTCTTTCTCAGAATAAGATCTATGTTTAGGCCAAAACCCAGTAACATCAGTCCACAGCACCTCCCAGGTTAACTCTGCGGAGGAAGTAGAGGAATCTTCACATGGGGGTGACATTCTTACAAAGGAATATGAAGTGGACATTGCCACTGAACTGACCCTGCTGAACCTAGAAGGATGAGGAACACAAATTTCAGCTAACCATGGGAGAAACCTGCCATAAGGATTCTATCCCCCATGCAGCTATCAGAGGCTGAACAGGATCTTTCCCCCAAAAGGGATACTAGGATCCACCTAACCCCAACTGAAATAAGGTAACTACATTTTTGGAGGGGTATACTCAACCAGGACTTCTGCCCCCTGGGTAACAGGCAGTTACAGTTCAGTTGTTGATGCTCACAGATTATGCAGGCTCCCCCAAAAAGGGATACACAGTTTGTGGCATCTGATCAATTCTGAAAGGAAATTCTGAGTAACATCAAAGATGTTCTTGTCACAGAATGGCAATATATAATAGACATAACACATGATTCCAAACAGGAAATTAAGTCAGGACGTACATCCCAAAGCGTAAAAGTACTGCATCCTGTAACCAAAAAGTGAGAGTGGATACAAATTCTACCAAAACAAGGTCTAATGTTAGAATTCCGACTGGAAACAACAAAATGGCAGTTCAGACTACAAAACTTCAGATTACAACATAATAGGGGCTCCCAATACTCACCCTTGGTGATACTGATAATCCTTGGTTGGACACCTCAATGAGCATTTTCTCTCCCAATAGTAAGTATCTAGTTAATGAGAGAAAAACTATGATCAAAGTTGTACATGTAGAGTTTAGAGACAGAGCAGCATTCCCTAATAAAGAATGGCGCCTGGTACCACCTTCGCCAAATATGGAGAAACCACTAAAGGCAACGGTTCTCTTACCTGCTCCTATAGCATAAAGAGCTATAGAAGACACCTTTTACCAGGTCAACGGAAAATGGATCTCTACTTCCATACCCAAATTGCTCACCAAGTAGCCCCAACCTTCCATCCCTTCACTTTTAAAATAATTAATCATGTGAAGACAGATTTTCAGAATTTTGTAGTGATTAGAAAACGAGAGTCACTGGCACAATTAAAGCCATTTGCCACGGTCATCCCAACCTCGAAAAATTCCACCAAGGAATGGGCAATACTTAAACTCCCTTTTTGAAAGGAAAAAGCTCCCTTTAGATATAGCTACTCAGCAGTTTGGGACCCCTATGAGAAAAATCTCAAAGGGGACAGCCTCGGCAGAATTTCATGCTAGGATCCACCTCCTTGGTATTATAACCTCTACCACCTTGCTGGAAGCTGCCAACAAAAGGCTTACAGAAGATTCCAGAACAATTTTTGCTGTCATGGCCAAAATTCTTATGAGAACCCTATAGGAAGCACTCTATGACTTTCTAGAATGGAGCATAAAAGCGGGAATGGAAACACTGGAGGACTCAAGTCACTCTCCAATATGACTGCATTATTACGGTCTAACCCCTTCTGTAAGGACTTGTTTGAGGAGTCTGTTGTGGCTCAACTGAGTGAGAAAGCCCACCCATAGAACTGCACAGTACATGTTCTTCTGGGGAAAGTGGAATTCAGAAAACAGGAAACCCGAAATTTCCCTTTACCCAACCCAAAAACGGCTCGCTATTATCAAAAATCATATAAGATTCAGTCACCCCCAAAAATTTCCCTCAAAAACAGGTAGGTGGTCAGAAGAGGACAACTCCCTACAAAGGGACAACACTAACAACAGCAAGGACATCCTTTTCACAAGGTCCAAAAACCTTCTTATAAGGGAAAAGGAAAAGCAACACCTGGAATGCCTATCAAGGGCAAAGGCAGAGAAAGAGGTGGATACCAATAGGAATTGTATGGTTGGGGGTCGGTTTTGACGACACCACAGGCAATGGAAGTCTTGGGGGGACAGCATTATTTTCAATGGACTGGGGTGGAAATGGTCTCATTCCCCCTCCTTTGAAGGGGTTCTCCCAAAAACAAGAACCCCCTCTGGAAGATAATGTGCAGAAGGCCATTTCAAAGGAGGGTATAGGGAAACATGCATATATTCGCCACCAAGCACACTCTTCAGTGTCCCCAAAAAGGATTCCTCCAAACGAAGAGTGATCCTCGTCCTATTGGCATTGAACAAGCACATTGTCTGCCAAAAATTTCAGGTGACTACCTTTACCCACATACATTTAATCATTCCAAAAGGGACTTGGACAGCTTCTATAGATCTGAAATATGCATACTGGCATGTCCCTATCGCCGTTCCCTTCCACCCCTTCCTAGGGTTCTGGATAGGGAAAGATACATATAGATTCAAAGTCATGCCTTTTGGGCTAAACATTGCCCCAAGAATTTTTACAAAATCAGCAATGGTTGTTATTCGAGAACTCAGACAAGAAGGAATACAACTAATAGCCTACCTAGACGACTGGTTAATCTGGGGGCCCACAAGAAAAAGAGTGCTTGAAAAACCTAAGAGCAGTGGTCAACAGACTCCAGTCAAAAGGTTTTATAATAAATTGGAAAAAATCCTGCCTCATACCCAGCAGACATTTTCAGTGGCTGGGACTGTGTTGGGATACCCTTCATGACCTGCTATCTCTCCCCATTAATACTCAAAACAGAATAAGGAAAAACCTCAAAAAATTCCTTGCACAGCCCCAAGTTTCCAGATGGCAATTACAATGTATGATGGGCCTGCTGCAGTTTGCATCAGTAATAGATCCAGTACTCAGATTGCAACTAAAAAATGTGAACAAATTCTGGCTATCGCACGCAAGAAGAAAGATGCGAGACAGACTTCATCAAAAGAATCAAAAAGTTGGGGAGATACTTCTGCCTCGGATCCAGAAGGAATAATCTCTGGCGAAACAGGTCAGATGCGAGACAGACTTCATCAAAAGAATCAAAAAGTTGGGGAGATACTTCTGCCTTGGATCCAGAAGGAATAATCTCTGGCAAAACAGGTCACCCAGACCCTCTCCATCTGTACGAGTGACAATACACACAGGTGCCTCGTTGACAGGTTGGGGAGGGCGTTGGGAGGAGCATCAAGTAGCAGGGAGGTGGTCTCCTACTCTGAGGAATTGTCATATCAATTTCCTGGAGCTGATGGCTGTCTTTTTGTTTCTCAAAAAAACTCAAACCTCCAGAAGAGACACAAATTTGGTTGGTTTTAGACAACATGACTGCAAAGTCCTGCATCCTTCGGATAGTGCAAGCAAGGAAATGAACTTGTCTGCTATTCACCTCACAGGGTCTGTCAGTGTAATAGCAGATTCTCAATCAAGGAAAACAACAGCCTCAACAGAGTGGATATTGGACAACCACTCTTTTCAAACAATAGCCAACATGCTTCCCCAACCAGAAGTGGACCTGTTCACCACATACGAGAATCACAAACTCCCAGTACGTGTGTCTCCGAACTTGGACAGTCAAGCAACACCAAGAGATGCCTTCCTACAAGACTGGAACAAATGGAGGACGATTCCTCCATTGTTCCAGATTTTGAAAGTTTTGAGCAAGCTTCTAACCTTCAAAGGAGCAGCTTACTTAATAGCCCCAAATTGGCCAAACAGACATTGGTTCCTATTACTCCAACAACGGGCGAAAAAATCAATTCCACTACCGTCTGCTGTTCTATCCCAAACACTAGGAGGGAAAGTCGTCTAAGCATCCTACTTGCTGAGCCAAGACCTTCACGAGTGAATTTTTTAAATATTGTCTACCGTAAAAGTTACTTACCCAACATTGGTAGGTAGCTAGTGCAAAAGCTATGGACATCATCTATCTGACAATACCAGTCTGTATGGAAGATATGGTTAGATTATATCCATACTGAGAGCCCAGTTAAGATCTCTATGGAACACTTTTAAATTTTCTTATATACCTTTTGAAGAGAAACGCCTTGAGGTTACAACAATCATGGAATACAAAGCAGCATTAATGGAAACCTTGCTTTATGGATTCGGGACTGGCTCTAGTATAGAAATTGTCACTTCCCTTCAGCAGTCTTTTGCACTACGGAGACCCACTCCCGAAAGGCTTCCAATTACTTGGTCCCTGAACAAGGTGCTTAAACTTCTTTTAATCCCTCAATTCAGCAGACCCAATACAACCACAACTCACATGCTGCAAAAGGTGATCTTCTTGACTGCATTAACACCAGGAGCTTGTATTAGTGAACTGGGCTCTCTTAGACAGGGACGATACATCACGCAAACAGCTGACCATCAATTATTATTGTCCCCTGGCCCATCATTCCTGGCCAAGAATGAGAATCCTTTAAGAAGGAAATCTATTCTGATAAGAAAACTTAATTCAGCAGACAAAACATTATGCCTGGTTCAAGCACTTAAGGTACCCTTTACCTAGATGTCATGGCAAACATCCCAGATCAAATTTTCCTACACCCTAGCACAAATAAATCACTCTCTCTACAAAGGCAGAGAATAATTTTAGTGTCCCTCATTAAAAAGGCAAATCCACACTCCTTTCCTAGGTCACATGATATTAGGAAAGTAAGTACATTGTTGACCTGCCTCAGAAATGTCTCTTTTGAAGTTTCTGAATGTACAGGGTGGTCAACAGAGACAGTATTCTTAAAATATTGACAGAGACAGTATTCTTAAAATATTATTGCCATAAGCTCGAACAAATTCGACTACACTGTATCAGTAGGTGGTAACGGTTAGTCCTGACCCCATGGGCTCTACAGCAGAAAACCAGGGGTCTTCCTAATAGGTGGGTATGCTGACTATCACTGGGGGAAGGTGTGACAATACTACAACCATACCCAGCATGCTTAGGCAAGTCACCCTAAAAACATAAGTTCGTTTTTAGCTTTTGTTCTTCGTTACCAAAACCTAAGAGGTATTTGGAATAGAGAATAGGCCTCGAAACTCATGGTTTGACCTTGGATCAGAAATGTTTTTTCTTTGGGTTGTTGGGATTGAAATCTGAGAGCTTAATCCTTTCGTCACATGTCAGTTTCTTTGTAAAACTCCTTAACCTGTTAAGCGTCACCCACGTAATAATACGTTTGCTGCGATCTACTCGGTAGCACCTTCAACGGGATATTACGTTCACGACTTTAACTGTGCTTTTCAAGCTGTCAGCCCCGTAATAATACGTTTACTCGTATGGAAAATGTTGGAACATCATTTGGTAACACTCTCAGAACACGTAAGCTGTAATTGATGACTTATTTCCTGCCTGGCAACTCTTTTTAGTTGGTCGCTTGATGCCTAGATGACTATTTTTTTCCCAGTACGCGTTAGGCGTTTTCAGAGACAACATGGCTTCGACATCTTCCGCAATGAATGCCACAAAGAGGAGGCGTATGTCTTCAGGTGAGATAAATCATATCCTAGACGAGATGTCTGATACTGAAGACATATTTGATGATGAGAGCTCTAGTTCTGAATCCTCCAGTGATGAGGATATTGAAGAGAGAAACTTTTCTTCCGATAGCGGAAGTGAAGATGACTTCTCATTGCCGAGTGACTGGACTCCGAGAGGGAGAGAGAGAGATCCCTTTACTTTTGTTGCTGATCCCGGCGTGAAATTTTCAGTTGAGGATAAAGAGAATCCATTAGAATATTTTGAGAAATACTTTGATGATGAAGTCATTGATTACCTCGTGAAAGAGACAAACAGATATGCAAATCAGTTTCTGGATGAGAATGTAGAACATTTGTCTCCACAGTCACGAGTACATAGATGGTTTGACACTTGTGCAAGCGAAATGAAAGTCTTTATAGGGCTACTTATTTTACAGGGAATTGATTCTAAGTGTGACAATTCAATGTATTTCTCAACACGAGAGAGTGTTTCTTCTTTTTTTCCAAAGGTAATGAGTGGCCGTAGATTTGACTTGTTGCATAAATTCTTACATTTGGTTGACAATAGTACTATAACAGAAGGACCAGGAAGAAAGTTAGCAAAAATAAAGCCATTCACCGATCTTGTTTTGAAGAAATTTATGAACAATTACATTCCAAGTAGGAACGTTTCTGTTCATGAGTCTTTGTTAGGCTGGAAGGGAAATTTATCATGGATTCAGTATATACCAGCTAAACGTAAAAGGTTTGGAATAAAGTTTTATGAACTTTGTGAAAGTTCTACTGGTTATATATGGAACTTCTTCATTTATGCAGGTAAGGATACACAATACATGGAAAAATATATGGATCTTCCTGTGTCTAATAGAATTGTTTCCTCTCTTATGGACCCTCTTTTGAACAAGGGCTATTGTTTATATACAGATAATTTTATACAAGTCCAACATTGGCAGATGCACTTGCGGATGAAGAAACTGACACTGTCGATACTGTAAGGGTCACTAGAAAGGATGTGCCAGCAAAAATAAAAGGAACTAAACTGAAAAAAGGTGAAAAAGTAGCAGAATTCCAAAAAAAATCTATGGTACTGAAATGGAAAGATAAAAAGGATGTATGTGTTCTGAGTACAATGCATGATGATTCTATGGTGAAGGTGAAATCTAGGAGAGGAAAAGAAATGTATAAACCTGAAAGCAGTTGCAGATTATAATGCAAACATGGGCGGAGTTGATTTGTCTGATAACCTCTTGGTTCATTTTTCGACCCAAGAAACAGACTGAAGAAATATTACAAGAAAGTATTTCGACATTTGTTAGACATGTCTGTTGTGAATTGCTATGTCACATATAGAGCCCTTGGTGGGAAGGTTGTAAGACGTGAATTTATTTTGAGGATTAGTGAAAGACTGATTATGAAATATGCAGAAGAAAGACCTGTTCCCTTACACAGGCCCCCACGACTTGCAGCAAAACCTTCACGGCTAATTGGCAGGCACTTTCCTGAGTATTGTCCACCTACAGATAAAAAGAAGAGGCCACAAAGGACTTGTGCTCAGTGTCGGAAGAACAACATAAGAAGGGATAGCTCATATTGGTGTAAGGATTGTGAAGTAGGATTGTGTGTAGCCCCTTGCTTTAGAGATTGGCATACAAAATAATAGTGCATGTATGTATAACACTTTTCGTTCAGTATTTTGTAGTTTTATGAAATAAAATAATAGTAGTATTAATAGTTTTTTTATCCCATCATTTAATAGAATTCCTACTCTTAACTACAGTATGAATTATAAGCATAAAAATCAATATTAACTTTGAAAAACTATCATCAGTGATATGACCACTAAATGCAAGAAAAAGCGTGACGGTACGTTAGCAGCGAGCTCACCCGCGGGGGACGCTTAACAGGTTAAGGACGAAAAAAGTAACTACACTATCAAAAACAGGTTCTGACATAGGAAAAACCTATTTCCGAGTTCGACCTGTGTCACCCGGTGAAATTACCATGAAGCACTAATTTCTAGGTATTAGTATTGCTAAAAATACCAGAGAAAAACGCTATCAGGAATGCTGGGGCTACTACCCCCCAATCGATCATCTATAATCAAATAGACGTCGGTATAAATAAGGGTGAGTGTATATTGCCACTGTCACAGGCCTCTGCTCTGTAGACATCCCAATGTCAAAAACCCCGGAAGGTGGGGAGCCGACCCAAAGCCAACACTCACCGTCCCGCCAACCAACGACCCCAGCGCCATCTGGACCCATTCCATTCTAGCACGCATTCAACCTATCACGCTTTTCTTGTGACTTTGGGTTTTGTGCCTTATTTTTGGATTTTATCATGTCTTCCGGAGATTTCACCGCTACTAAGTTAAGTACCATCTTCTTGTGGGGTTTTATAGTTATGGAGGCTTTTATTTAATCTCTAATTCAATATTATGGGGTTGAATAATATCAGGCGTTCCTCTGCGTTCGTCTTGCCTCAGCCAGTTTGTCCTTGGGGGATGCCTTAGCAGCGCGATTCTGCGGGTGTCTCACTTGGTCATTCATATTTCTTTTCATATTCTGTTATTATACCCCTTCAGGAAGTTCCCTTTGGACGGTTTGTTCTTCCGTCACGGGGGAGGTGGTGCCAGTATTGTCACGTATTTACTTTTGGGGGAGGCTTCCCCCTATTGTTTTTGTTTCATTATTTTCTCTTTCTTTTGTGGGCACTTTCCTCTCACGTTGGAAGAATATATCCTCCAGGGTGGTGCTGTCTTGCTATCGGTTTATCTGATATATTAAGTGATGGATGACATGTATATTTCGGGATTAAAATTGCCTTTGGCTTGGCATCAGGAGCGGCCATTTTGGTTATTACCCGCTTCCTGTTCGTAGCGAGCTGTTAGGCCATACCCTTAGCACAAGTTCTTTATTATTGTTATGTATAATGCTATTATTTACGTTTATTTACTGTTTTTGGGTTAACTTTTAGCAGTACTACTCGGTGTCATTGGGATTCTAGCCTAGCCCTCTCACCTTTCATCGGGGGGTTAGGCTATTTATGTTAGGCGTATTTCATATGACTCAGCTTCCTTCTCTCCCGACCATGTCGTTTTGAGGCTTGGAGGGAGACGTGGGTTGGTTGAGGGAGTTCCCCGTTCCTTGGTTCCATCCGACCGTACCGTTTTCTTGATGGGTGTCCTTAGGCATCTGAGACCTCCGCCCCCTCCCCTTTCCCCTCCCACCCTTCCTCTGTTCTGGTATATCTGAACAGTCCAGTTGATTTGGGAGGTAGGTTAGTATAGGGGAGGTCTCCTCAGTTCGTAGCCTATTACCGCCCAGTCTGTCGGTTGTTTGGTAGCCTTCTACGCGGGAATTTCTCTCCCACACCCCCCCCCTCCCTCCCTCCCTCTTTCCCTTCCCCCAGTCAAGGCTTTGACGTCGGGGAAGGGTGGAGAGTCAGGGGTGGTTGAAGTTTTCATGTTATTAGCCTAACTTCCCTGACCCTTTCATTAACATTTGGCTGGTGTCTTTAGTTTCTCCCTGTGTGAGGGAAGTCGGTCCTCAGGACAGGCACCCCGTGGGGAGTTTCTATCTGTGTCCAGGGGATTTTCCCATCTACCTGGCCACTGCTGCTCGACCCCGCCATTTTGTTATTCCCTCCCTGCTCTTTAGCGTGTGGCGTGTGATCATCTCCCTTCCCGCGTGCGGGACTTCGGTCTCTTACGACCGTCACCCCGTGGGGAGTCTAGTCCGGCGTCCAGGTAGGTGTTTCCCACCTTTCTGGCCTCCGCATTCAGGTTTCCGCCACTTCGCTAGTGTCTCGTTGGTTCGCTCTCCTCCGGGTTAGCTAGAACTCCGGACACAAGTCCAGGGTTTCTGTCCTACTTTCGCTGGTTGCGTTCCACCGGTTTTTTCGGATCTCCCGTTGCTCTCTTGCCTGTTACCACTCCGTTGGGTTTGGTTCTCAGTCGGTTGGCGTTATTCACTACCCGTTCTCCGCCACATGCGCGGGAGACGATTCAGTAGTGAATTCACCTCTCCGCCCCCTCCGCTGTTACCAGAGGCGGGGGTAGCGGGATGTCCGAGGTCTCCGGGACGGAACATCATAACCAGCTATGTACTGCTGTTCACACACATATTTGTTAACGTTTATGTATCACTGCCGGATTCCGGCAGTATTTGTTTTCATTTATTATTTCATGTTAATTACTATGTTGCAGGATCTTAGGTTAAGGTGTACTATATCTGTCGGATTAACTCCAGCGGTCCTTAACTTATCTAGTCATATATTATATATATTATCTTTTTCAGCCGGGCTACTTCGGCGGGTTCTGTTTTTATCAATAAGCATGTACCATCACCTACACTAGTCTAAGGCTTCTATCTCCGCCGGATCTACTCCGGCGTGCCTTAGTTAGCATACTCATGTACTGTCTATCCACTTACAGATGGTACACTGTCAGGAGCCCGGGTGCACGGCTGTGTTGCACCAACCTTACGGCCACGTAGTCTGCCGTTCCCACTCGGGCTGTGCAGTCCGGGTGGGAGACTTGGTTGTTTGGCACCCGGATGGATGTGAAGTATGCTACACATTGTATGAGCAGGTTTTGGACGAGTCGGTAAGCTTCAAGTCCGCTGCCTTTAGTTTGCTCGACTACATTGCTTATTTTGTTGAATATGACGTTCTTGATCACATGCCTTATGATTGTTGATTATAAAATTTGATGTCTGGTTTAGTAAACCCTCGTTTTTCTCCCAGGCCGACCGCACTTCCCGGGACTCCGCGCTGTCAACAATGAAGGGGTGGGTTAGCGGGTTTGGGAGGAACATCCCGTCGGGGAAGCCTTATGTATTATCTGAGATTATATGCAATCTTCTCTACCCCGGCGCCCGGATCTCTGCTGCTGTTCCTTCGGACGTCGCCGCCCCCTTAATTGAGCAGATCCGGGTAGAGACGCAACCCTCCCGAGATGACAACCTGTGCGGGGAGGTAACAGAGGAAGTGGCGGCCATCAACCTCGATCTGGAACCGATGCACGTGGAACTGGACCAGGGGGTAGGTAGGGAGGTAAGTGAGGCAGGGGGAGCGAGCTCCCTTTTTAACTCCCCTTCTTCTTCTGTGTCTTCTTTTCAGGGGTTCCAGAAGTCTTCCTACCTTGAGGACAGATCAAGATCTGCTGTCCCCAAGGTGAAGAGGACCTTGAAGTCCAAGGGCTACAAGTCCTCTTCCGCCCGTAAGGCTACTCCTCTACCTCCTTCGAAGCAAGGCTACTCCCCCTGTCAAGGGGTCGAGATCAAGGGCAGCTAAGGCGAGCCCCCCCCCTCAGCCTGCGTTTGACCCTGAGGCTTTTGCAGACCTGCTTCTGCAAAAGTTTAATAAGGAGGTAGACCTTAAGCTGAATAAACTCTCCTCTGAGCTTGCCTCGGGCCTGAAGACCTCCGATGAACATTGGAGGTCCTTAACTCAGAGGATTCAGAGCCAGGAGAGCGTGCTCTCCGGGTTTGTGCGTTCCGGAGGTCCAGCGCTGTCTCACCCCATTCCGGATGCCTTCACCCTTCCTCCCTTTGATAAGGGAAATCCTTGGCGTTTGGCTCTTCATGCTCCCCAGCATGAAGATACCCTTACAATCGAGGGTTTAGGGACACGCAGGTTGGAAGAACTGGAGTTCTTCCCACCCGACCTGGTGCCCCCCTTCCCAGGCTACGCCAGGTTGACGGAGGAGGCCTGGATCAGGTCTGACAAGGTCCCCAAAGAAACAGTCATTTTCCCAAGGGACCAGGCTCAGTTTGCCTTGCTGCGCACTCTGACGGAGTGGGAGGCAGACAACACCAAGTTAACTCCCTTCAAAGGGAACTTTACCATGTTCTCTTTGGGGGATAAAGTCCCAACCCCCTGCATGTCAAAGGTGGCCTTAGCGACCGCTCAAGCATGCATAGGGGGTAAGCCGCTGCCTCAGCTCCGGGAGACAGATCCCACTTCACTGGTCTTCCCCGGAGATTCAGAATTTTGGTCGGGTGCTCCAGATACATTCACGGTGGGCAGACTCGAACCGGACTGCACTTCGTCCTTGTTCAGCGAGCAGCTTTCTAAGATCCCGGAGGCTCTTCTGAAGGCAGAGTTCGAGGCCAGGTGCAGACTGAGCCGGTCCATGAATTCCCTGTGCCTAACGGAAGCTACGGCGGTGATCTACTCCGAGGATCAGCTCTTCCAAGTCCTGACGAAATCTCTGTTGGCGGGATTTCAGGCAGATTTGTTTGACTTTATGGTGGCGCGAATGAACTGCCGCAAACACATCTTTGCAGATGCCACCATAAGGCACGAGCCCAATAGGCTCATGAAAAGCTCTTTCTGGGGGGCCAATATCTTCCCCGAGAGCGAGGTCAACAGTGTCCTGGTAGAGGCAACCAGGGCAAATCAGAGTCTCCGCTTCCGCTGGGGTCTTCCCGCCAAGAGGAAGGCCTCCGAGTCTGCCGGGTCCCACAATAGGCCAGGGAAACGCTTTAGGAAGTTCAAGAGACCACAGACTCAGACCGTTATGCAGGCTGTACCGGTCTCCCAGATCGGTCAGCCTTCAACCTCGAAGGCCCAGCCTCAACAGTACGTGCTGATGCAGCCTGCTCAGCATTCCCTTGCTTCCCCAACTTTCGTCACGTCTCCGGCGTTCAATCCCTTGTATGAGAGCCAGGGGTCGTTTCGGGGTTTTAACCGGAACGCAAGGGGAAGTAGAGCAAGAGCCTCCTTCAGAGGCAAGGCTGCATTGCGTTCCCTCTCTCGGGGGAGAGAAGGCCGAGGCAGAGGAAGCAAGCCCTCCCCCTCCCAATGAGCCTCTTCAGGTAGGTGGGAGGTTATACCTCTTTCGAGACCAGTGGACCTTCAGCCCGTGGGCCCACAGCATAGTCTCCAAAGGTCTGGAGTGGAGTTGGATCAAGGACCCTCCCCCACTAGTCAGGTTCCATCAGCCTCCATCCAAAGCCCTACGGGACTTCGCAAGGGAACTGCTTCAAAAGAGGGCTATAAAGAAAGTGAGGCACATGAAATTTCAAGGCAGACTGTTCAGCGTTCCGAAGAAAGGCTCCAGTCAGCAAAGAGTAATCTTAGACTTGTCTCGTCTCAATCTTTACATTCAATGCGACAAATTTCGCATGCTTACAATCTCGCAGGTACGGACCCTACTTCCCCGTGGAGCCGTCACCACCTCTATAGATCTTTCAGACGCATACTATCACGTCCCGATTGCGAGCAACTTCTCTCCTTACTTAGGATTCAGACTAGGAAAGCAAGCCTACTCATTCAGAGTCATGCCATTCGGGCTCAACATAGCGCCCAGAATTTTCACCAAGCTGGCAGAAACGGTAGTGCAGCAGTTACGGTCACAGGGGATCATGTTAGCCGCATACCTGGACGATTGGATAATTTGGGCATCCAACGCCGGGGAATGCCAGAGAGCTACGGCCATTGTGATCGAGTTTCTGGAGTCCCTAGGCTTCCAGATAAACAGGGAGAAATCCCGCCTAGTTCCAGAGGCTCGATTTCAGTGGCTAGGTATCCAGTGGGACCTAGACTTACACAAACTGTCTCTTCCGCCAGCCAAAAGGAGGGAAATAGCCAAAGCCACCAGGCAGTTCCTCAAATGCAGGAAAGCCTCTCGCCGGACTCAGGAAAGGGTCCTGGGTTCTCTTCAGTTCGCATCTGTCACAGATCTGCTGCTGAAAGCCAAGCTGAAAGACATAAACAGAGTGTGGCGGAGACGAGCCAATGTCTTGCTCAGAGACAAGATGTCATTAATTCCACTAGTGTTGAGGAAAAGACTCGGGCTGTGGTCCACAGTCAAGAGTCTTTCAAAGTCAGTACCCCTCCAATTTCCTCCTCCATCTCTAGTGATCCACACAGACGCTTCTTTAAGTGGCTGGGGAGGATATTCCCAACACAAAAAAGTTCAAGGTACATGGTCCACAATGTTCCGCCAGTTCCATATCAACATTCTAGAAGCAATGGCAGTGTTCCTAACTCTGAAAAAAATTTGTCCACCCAGACAGATTCATATCAGGCTGGTTCTGGACAGTGCAGTAGTGGTGCATTGTATAAACAGGGGGGGGGCTCCAAATCGAGCCGGATCAATCAAGTGTTGATAGCTATTTTCTCCCTGGTGAAAAAGCACAGTTGGCACCTGTCAGCCACCCATCTAGCCAGAGTCCGGAATGTCATTGCAGACTCTCTATCCAGGTCAACTCCGCTGGAGTCGGAATGGTCCCTGGACAAAACTTCATTCGAGTGGATTCGCCATCAGGTTCCAGGTCTTCAGGTAGACTTGTTTGCCACGGAGAGCAACCACAAACTTCCATGTTATGTTGCTCCCAACCTGGACCCTCTGGCTCACTCCACAGATGCAATGTCAATAGATTGGAACATGTGGCAGAAAATCTATCTGTTTCCACCAATAAACCTGCTGATGAAAGTTTTGCACAAGCTCAGGTCATTCAAAGGTCAGGTGGCCCTGGTAGCACCCAACTGGCTGAAGAGCAGTTGGTTCCCTCTTCTTCTGGAGTTGAAGCTCCGGTGTATTCAGATACCCAGGCCACAGCTGACCCAAATAGTACAAACTCAGACTGTGTCAGCTTCCTCAAGAATTCTAAATGCCCTGGCTTTGTGGACTTCATGAAATTCGCTGCTCAGAGAGGTGCGGATATTGATCCTGTCAATACACTGTTCTTGGAATCAGATAAAAGGGATTCTACTCTAAGACAGTATGATTCAACAGTTAAAAAGTTAGCATCATTCCTGAAAGAATCTGAAGCTCAAGTCATGACCACAAATCTAGCAATATCATTCTTCAGGTCATTGTTCAAAAAGGGTCTGGCTTCGACTACTATTACCACAGCAAAGTCAGCTTTAAAAAAGGTATTGCTGAGTTCAGTCCCGTGTCAGCCGGTGAAATTCCATTACAGCACGAATTTCTAGGTATAATATGCTAGATATACCAGAGAAAAAAGAGCTTTCAGGAAAGCTGGGGCTACTACCCCCAGTCGAGCGTCTTCTCCAAGGAAGACGTCGGTATAACTAAGAGTGAGTGAAAGATCACTACCACGGAGACTTACTCGAAAGATCTCTCCCTATCAAAACCCCCGGAATAGAGCGGTGAGCCGTTACAGCTCCTACACCCAATACCCGCCAGGACGGCGACACCAGCGCCACCTACCTCATTCCATTTTCTAGCACGTGATCACTATCTTTTAATTTTGTGTGCTCGTGCCTTTTTGTGGATTTTTCCATCTTTCACCATGTCATCGAGCAGCTTTACTATCTCCAAGTTAAGTACCATCTTATTGTGGGGTTTTTCGTTCTATATTTTGGCTGTTTTGGTCTCGTTTATATATAAATATTGAGATCTTATTATGACGCCACGGCGTCCCCCGCCAGCCATGTCGACCGCGAGGCGACCCCATCAGTTCTTTTCTGTTGGGGTTGTCTCCTTGTCGTTATAGATGATATATTTTTGCCCCATGGTTCTCCTCCTGGCGGGTTTCCTGCGGGTGCCCCCCCCTTTTTTTTTTGAATTTTACATAATTTTGGCCTACCGGCCCTTTTGAGGTGATGCCCCGTCCAGGTACCCCCCCTCCAGGTTGGGTTCCCTATTATTTTAGTCTGTATTAGGCCAATTATTTATTTTATTCTTGGCGATAGTGCTCTCGGTTCTTTTATTTTACCATCGTTTACCTCCTCGTGGTAGCGGCAGCCTTAGATCTAACCGTTGCCCCGAGGTAGGCTACGCACCCTATTGAGCACATTTTTATTTCAATATTTTTGTGTGATGGTTTTTTAGTGGAGTAGGTTTATTTGCTTCCATCCCCTTGCCCTCGGTGTGGAGGTCCATCAGGTTGAGGGAGTTTTGGTTGCTGTTTCTTCCGGGGTCGTTTTTTGGTGGGCAGAGTGAGCCCCTTAGTTCTCTTCCTTCCTTTGGGGGAATAGAGTTCTTTGGATGTGTCTCCTCTAGGCTATTCGCCTTCTTGCCCCCTCTTCTCGTTCCCGGTTGGTTCTCGGCACAAAATTTCTCTCCTTGTTTCTTCCTCCTCCCCTCCGCACTCCTTCCATTTTCCTAGCCTATACTAGGTTAGGTCCCTATTAGGCTGTGCCTAGGCAGGAGTCGGGCATCGAGGCTTGGTCGCTTCCCTTCCTTAGTAGTAGGCCACCCTCCTTATCACAGTTCCCAAAAAGACTCAGATCATTCTTGGAGTGGTGTAGTGCAGTTGAGCGGGTTATATGTTTCCCCCATCTCCTGTTCTCTTTCTTCGTAGCCTACCATTCTCCCCTACTCCACCCCCTCCCCCCCCCACCCTTCCAGCCTTGCTCTACTCGTGCGGGTGACGCTAGATGGCGTTTTCTCCGAGTTCAGGGACTTCTCCATTTGGTAGAGGGATTCGCTCCCTCCCATACAGTCCCTAGCATCGCTGTGTTGGTGTTGGTGGTTCGTTCACTCGTAGCTCGAACGTGTTCGAACACTCTATCCCGCACTCCTCCCTCCCCGTCGGGTTACTTGGCTGGGTTATTATACTTGCTCCGGTTTATGTTATGAATATACGAGCATCTTGCCCACCTTGTTTCTCTGGCGGGGAAGTAAGTGAAGAGGGATTTATTTATTTATATAAGGGGAGCGGATCCCTCCGGTCTCCGGAGCATTTACCCTTTATACCGTCACTTGTTTAATGTTATTGTTCATGATATACGTATTTAAATATAAATATCTGTGTTATCTTCGGAGTACTCTCCTTATTTTTATACGTGAGTCCGGTTCTACGCCCGGGGGTTCCGCCGTTAATTTTACTGGCAACCCCTGCGGCGAGTTCCTGTTGTCTCATTCCTTTCATTCCCCGGAGTATTCCGGGGTCTGGAAGTCTTGCCTTCCACTCTGTGTATTTTAGAGCTTATTGGCCTAGTTTATGATAAGGTATTTCTTCTCCACCGGAGTATTCCGGCTGCAGTTGAAATTCCCGGCCTTGCCGGCTTTAGATTGCTTAGAGTGGTAGGTTCATGTTCGTTTTCCACTTACAGACTGTTCGCTGTGAGGAGCCGGGGTGTACCGCGTCACTGCAACAACCTTATGGTCACGTAGTGTGCCGGACCCACGCTGGTTGTGCGGTCCGGCTCGACGATCTGGTAGTCTGGCACCCCGATGGTTGTGAGGTTTGCTTCGCTCTTCTGCGCAACCATCCAGGATGAGTCGGTAAGTGACAACCTTCCTCCGTTTACGCTCCTCATTTTGAATTTTGTTTATGTGGTTTCCGGACTGTTTTTTCCCCCTTAGCTAATTGCTGGCTTTCTTTCAGGCGGACGAGTCCTCTAAGAAGTCGGCCTTGGAATCTCTCCGGGCCTGGGTGGCTGGGTTTGGTAGGAATGTTCCGTCGGGAAGCCCTACGTCCTCGACGCCAGGTTGAGGGACCTGTTCTACCCGCGCGCACGGGTGGCGGCCGCAGTGCCAGAAGATCTTGCCACCCCATCATCCAGCAGATCCGGGATGCGACCCAGCCACCCCAAGTGGATATCCTCTACGCTGAGGTTTCAGAGGACGTCGCCGCCTTGGACTTAGACCTAGAACCTATGGCTACCGAACAGGACCTGGGGGTAAGTAGCGAGGTAGGTGAGGTTGTTGGGCCGGGCCCCCTTTTTGATTCCCCAGCTTCTTCTGTTTCTTCATTTTCAGGTTTTGGGAAGTCTTCCTCCTTGGGTGATAGAGCTCCATCAGCTATCCCCAAGTTAAAGTTGAAGACTTCATGGAAGGCGAAGGGCTATAAGTCCTCGTCCTCCAAGAAAGCATCGCCTTTCCCCCCGTCGAAGGCTAAGGTCTCAGCACCTGTAGCCTCCGGGAGCAAGTCTGGTTCCTCCGGCAAAGGCGCGAGTAAGAGGGCAGCAAAACCAAGCCCACCTCGCCAACCTGCCTTTGACGCGGAGGCTTTTGCGAACCAGATGTTTCAAAGATTCTCTGAGGATATCAACAATAAATTCAATCAGATATCAGAAAAGTTTGCCACTTATGATAATAAGATATCCGAAAAGTTTGCCACTTATGACAACATGCTGGCGGGAATGGCTAATCCACCCCCAGCCGAACCCCAGTATGTCATTCCCGACACAGCGGACCTCCCGCCTTTCGATCTTGGTAACCCTTGGCGTTTCGCCCTCCGGGCCATCCAATACGATGGCAAACTCACTATTGAGGGTCTTGGCACGAGACGGTTGGAGGAGTTGGAATTCTTCCCCGCCGATCTTTTGCCCCCGTATCCAGGCTTCATAAGATTGACAGAAGAAGCATGGATACATTCTGATAAGGTTCCTAGGGAGACTGTCATCATCCCTAGGGACCAAGCTCAGTCGTCTCTCCTGCGCACTCTGACGGAGTGGCAGGCAGACAACACAAAGTTGACTCCTTTCAAGGGCAACTTCACTATGTTTGCCCTGGGAGACAACTTACCAACTCCCTGTTTGAACAAAGTCGCCCTGGCTACGGCCCGAGCGTGCTTTGAAGGTAATCCGTTACCGCAGCTGAGAGAAACAGACCCCACTTCCCTGGTGTTCCCGGGAAGTGATGAGTTCTGGATGGATGCTCCGTCCACCTTCACGGTCGGGAAGTTGGACCCCCTCTGTGCTTCCTCACAGTTTAGTGAGGAACTCCCCAAGCTGCCGGAATCTTTGTTAAAGGTGGAGTTTGATGCCCGGACTAAGCTAGCCTGGTCCCTGAACTCCGTCTGCCTCACGGAAGCCACTGCCGTCTCCTGCGCGGACGAGCCATTTTTCCAGGTCTTGGCTAAGTCCCTGTTAGCTGGCTTTCAGTCTGACCTGTTTGAGTTCATCATGGCCAGACTGGAATGCAGAAAGTTTATCTTCACAAATGCTACTATCCGTCACGAGCCTAACAAGCTCGTAAAGAGCTCGATCTGGGGGCCTAACCTCTTCCCAGAAGAAGAGGTTACGAATGTCATGACTGAGGCTACAAGGGCCAACCAGAGTCTGCGCTCTCGCTGGGGCATCTCCGCCTACAAGCGCAAGACCCCAGAATCTGGCGGCCCCCAGACGAGAGGAGGTAAACGTTTTAGGAGGCATAAGAGGCCCCACCAGCAGACGGTAGTTCAAGCCGTCCCGGTCTCGGCAGTGGCACAGCCCTCCACCTCAAAAGCTCACCCCCAACAATATGTGCTGGTCCAACCAGCTCATTCCCTTGCTGCGCCCTCGTATGTTACTTCACCAGCATACAACCCCACCTATGAGGGCCGGGGTTACTTTCACGGCCTTAACAGGATCGCAAGGGGGGGAAGAGGCAGGGCCCCTCACAGAGGAAAGGCGAACACCACCCCAAGAGGAAAACCTGGACGTGGTAGAGGGAACAAACCCGCTCCCTCCCACTGAGAAAACACAGGTAGGTGGTCGCCTGTATTGGTTCAGGGACCAATGGACCTTCAGCCCTTGGGCACACAGTATTGTGTCCAAAGGTCTGGGTTGGAGCTGGATCAAGGACCCTCCTCCTCCGAACAGGTTTTACCACCCACCCTCATCAATCCTACGAGATTATGTGGCAGAATTGCTCAACAAACAAGCAATAAAGAAAGTAAGGCACCTAAAATTTCAAGGCAGGTTATTCACAGTTCCCAAAAAAGACTCAGATCAGCAAAGAGTGATCCTGGATCTGTCGTGTCTAAATCTCTACATAAAATGCGACAAATTTCGCATGCTTACAGTAGCTCAGGTACGGACTCTACTTCCGCGTGGAGCCGTCACCACCTCTATCGATCTTTCAGACGCTTATTATCATGTCCCGATTGCGCGGAACTTCTCTCAGTTCCTCGGTTTCAGACTCGGGAATCAAGCCTACTCGTTCAAGGTCATGCCCTTCGGCCTAAACATTGCGCCCAGGGTATTCACCAAGCTGGCGGACACGGTAGTTCAACAACTCCGGTCCCGAGGGATATCCCTAGCAGCGTACCTAGACGATTGGATAATTTGGGCACCAACAGTTTTAGAGTGTCAGAAGGCTACGACCATAGTCATCAACTTCCTGGAATCGTTAGGTTTTCAACTGAACAGAGAAAAGTCCCGCCTGACTCCGGAGTCCCGGTTTCAGTGGCTGGGCCTCCAGTGGGATCTGTCTTCTCACACGTTATCTCTCCCGCCTCCCAAGAGGAAGGAGATAGCATCTCTCACCAGAAAATTTCTCAAAAATCAATCGGCATCCCGCCGATCCCAAGAAAGGGTCCTTGGGTCCCTTCAATTTGCCTCAGTGACAGACCTGCTCTTAAAAGCGAAACTAAAAGACATAAACAGAGTGTGGCGGAGTCGAGCCAATGTCAAGCTCAGAGACAAGGTCTCCTCCATCCCTCGAATCTTGAAAACAAGACTGCGGCCTTGGACCACAGTCAGGGGCCTCTCCAAGTCAGTTCCGCTTCAATTTCCCCCTCCGGCACTAGTTGTCCACACAGACGCTTCCCTAAGCGGTTGGGGGGGATATTCTCCAAAACAAAAAGTACAAGGAACGTGGTCCACAATGTTTCAGCAGTTCCATATAAACACCCTGGAAGCTATGGCGGTCTTTCTAACTTTAAAGAAAATCCGCCCCCCCAACCGGATTCATATCAGGCTGGTATTGGACAGCGCAGTGGTAGTTCATTGCATCAACAGGGGCGGCTCCAAATCAGGTCGAGTAAAGCAAGTAATGGTTGCTATCTTCTCCCTGGCGAACAAGCACGGCTGGCACCTGTCAGCTACCCACCTAGCGGGGGTACGGAACGTGGTGGCGGATTCCCTGTCCAGGACTACTCCGTTGGAGACGGAGTGGTCCCTGGACGCGGAATCTTTCAAATGGATTTGCCGCCGGGTTCCGGGTCTCCAGGTGGATCTGTTCGCGACAGAGAGCAACTTCAAGCTCCCCTGTTATGTGGCCCCCAACCTGGACCCTCAGGCGTACGCCACGGACGCAATGACAATAGATTGGAACAATTGGGAGAAAATTTATCTGTTCCCTCCAATAAATTTACTGCTGAAAGTATTACACAAACTCAGGACATTCAAAGGTCAACCAGCCCTAGTAGCCCCCTATTGGCCGAAGAGCAATTGGTTCCCTCTTCTTCAGGAACTGGGATTGCCGAGTCTTCGGATTCCCAAGCCCATACTGACCCAGACAGTACAAACCAAGACTGTGTCAGCTTCCTCAAGAATTCAGAATGCCCTAGTTTTATGGACTTTATAAAATTCGCAGCCCAAAAAGGGGCAAACATTGACCCTGTCAACACTCTATTTCTTGAATCAGATAAAAGAGATTCTACTCTTAGACAGTATGATTCAGCAGTCAAAAAAGTTAGCCTCCTTCCTAAAAGCATCTGAAGCCAAAATCATGACGACTAATTTAGGAGTCTCTTTCTTTAGATCACTGTTTGAAAAAGGCCTTGCTCCGGCCACTATTACCACAGCCAAGTCAGCCCTGAAGAAATTATTTCTATACGGCTTTAAAATCGACCTTACAGATTCCTATTTTTCATCCATCCCCAGAGCATGCGCTCGTCTGAGACCCGTATCACGCCCACATTCCGTTACGTGGTTTCTCAATGACGTCCTTAAGTTAGCATCAGAGATAGATAACTTTCAATGCTCTTATCAGGATCTGTTAAGGAAGACCTTATTTCTGATTAGCTTGGCTTCAGGTGCTAGAATCTCAGAGCTGTCGGCTCTCACTAGAGGTGATAATTTTGTGAACTTCCTCCCTTCCGGAGAGGTCCTCCTTTCCCCTGATCCTAGATTCTTAGCCAAAAACGAAGACCCACAAGACAGGTGGTCTCCTTGGAAGGTGGTGCCCCTTCCACAAGACCAGTCTTTATGTCCAGTTTATACACTTAAATCTTACCTTTTAAGAACTCCACAGAGTACGTCGGGTCCTCTTTTTATCAGGGAGAAAGGTGGTACTCTTTCACTGAATGGTATAAGACAACAAATTCTGTATTTTATTAAACAGGCCAACCCAGATTCAGTTCCTAAGGTTCATGATATTCGAGCAGTTGCTACCTCCATTAATTACTTTCATAATATGGATTTCTCAGAATTGTCTAAATACACGGGTTGGAAATCACCTCTAGTGTTTAAACGCCACTATTTAAAATCGCTCGAAGCCCTGAAATTTTCTACCATAGCTGTGGGAAGTGTCATCTCCCCACCTTAACCAATCATATCCTTATCCTCCTTTCCCCCCGCCCGCCTGCCTTATTTACTTCTCTGCTTATCCTCCTGGTTGATCATGCCTCACTGCCTTACTCCTCATATTGATGTATATTGTCTCTGTTGACTGGAAACTGTAATCTGACATGTTGCGATTGTATTTTCTTGTGGGGTACTGGACGGTTTTTATTTTGCTCCATGTACCCCAGATATATGTATATGCACTGTATATTTTGTTTACCAATTGGTTGATCTCTTACGTGTTTAGCTTAAGTTTGCGTGTGTAGCTTTAAGATTGTGTATACCAATTAAGATTGTATGTGCTGTTGAACCTATCCAATTTTCGTGTGATATTGTGCTTTAGTAGTGTTAAGTGGTTTTGGGGACCCCTTCCCCGTCGTGCTGGGGACTTCCCCTACTCTTTACTGATTTTAAGTCTTTGATGTGCCTTAGGTTTAGTGTTCTTCTCACATGTAAGAGATTCCCTCATTAAACTGCTTTCGTAATTTATGTTTTTTCTTCAGATTACCCTGTTTCCTCGTAGTTTGCAGCCTTGGCATGATTCTCTGTCACTATTTCACCGGCTGACACGGGACTGAACTCAGAAAAGGGATTTTGACAAAGGAAAAATCTATTTCTGAGGAAGGTCCTGTGTCACCCGGTGACCCTCCCTGACTCACCTATAGCTCCCCCCCCCCTTTCTTGCACATGCCAAGTCTGGGGTTAGTGCTAGCATGGAATGAGGTAGGTGGCGCTGGTGTCGCCGTCCTGGCGGGTATTGGGTGTAGGGGCTGTAACGGCTCACCGCTCTATTCCGGGGGTTTTGATAGGGAGAGATCTTTCGAGTAAGTCTCCGTGGTAGTGATCTTTCACTCACCCTTCGTTATACCGACGTCTTCCTTGGAGAAGACGCTCGACTGGGGGTAGTAACCCCAGCTTTCCTGAAAGCTCTTTTTTCTCTGGTATATCTAGCATATTATACCTAGAAATTCGTGCTGTAATGGAATTTCACCGGGTGACACGGGACCTTCCTCAGAAATAGATTTTTCCTTTGTCAAAATCCCTTTTTTACATGGCTTCAATATTGACTTAACAGATTCATACTTTTCATCAATCCCTAGAGCATGCGCTCGTCTGAGACCAGCAATCCGTCCACATACGGTTTCTTGGTTCCTTAATGACGTTCTCAAATTAGCATCGGACACTGATAATGATCAGTGCCCATATTTGAATCTGTTAAGAAAGACATTGTTCTTAATTAGCCTAGCTTCAGGTGCCAGGATTTCTGAACTGTCCGCCCTCTCTAGAGGTGCGAATCATGTTGATTTCCTCCCGTCAGGAGAAGTTCTTCTTTCTCCAGATCAAAGATTTTTAGCTAAAAATGAAGATCCTCAAGATAGGTGGTCCCCTTGGAAGGTTATCCCCCTTCCACAGGATCCATTCTTGTGTCCAGTCACTACCCTTATGGTTTATTTACAGAGAACTTCTCAGGTTTCGTCTGGTCCTCTTTTTATCAGGGAAAAAGGAGGAACACTTTCCTTAAAGGCCATCAGACAAGAGATTCTTATTTCATTAAACAAGCTAACCCGGATTCAGTACCTAAGGTTCATGATATCCGAGCAGTGGCCACCTCCACTAATTATTTTCATAATATGAATTTTGAAGATCTTAAAAAATATACGGGTTGGAAATCTCCATCAGTGTTTAAATGCCACTATCTTAAATCACTGGAAGCTCTGAAGTTCTCTACAGTGGCTGCAGGAAGCGTTGTCCCTTCCGCCCCTGATTAAAGTATTGATCCTTATTACCCTGTCCTCTTCCCCTCTCGCCTGCCTGCCTCATTTATTTACCTTGCCATCTACCCTTAGGTCAGGCATGCTTCACAGCCTGACTCCTGAACATGTGATTTTGTACATTCGCTGTGGTGTTAGTCTTTAAGTTTTTGGGATATTGTACATTTGCTGTGATGTTAGTCTTAAGTTTCTGGGTACCTTTCCATTTTTGTAAACTGTTAGTTTTAAGTCTTGGTACCTTCTAGTTGTTGTTTCATGTTTATCCCTTCTCATTAATTGAGTGTTACTGTTAATTGTTCTTATTAAATAATTTCTTCTTGCTACTGGGATAATTAAACTAAAAAGTTAGTACTGGTGCTTTTATTTATGTCCATCTAACTACTTGTTTTGTTGAAGACTTTCTTTGTTACGATTTCACCGGGTGACACAGGTCGAACTCAGAAAAGGGATTTTGACAAAGGAAAAATCTATTTCTGAGGGAAGACCTGTGTCACCCGGTGACCCACCCGTGTTCCAGAATTTCCCACCCTAGTAGGCATACCAAGCTTGGGGGGTGGGTGCTAGCCTGGAATGGGTCCAGATGGCGCTGGGGTCGTCGGTTGGCGGGACAGTGAGTGTTGGCTTTGGGTTGGCTCCCCACCTTCGGGGTTTTTGACATTGGGATGTCTACAGAGCAGAGGCCTGTGACAGTGGCAATATACACTCACCCTTATTTATACCAACGTCTACTTGATTATAGATGATCGATCTGGGGGTAGTAACCCCAGCATTCGTGATAGCTTTTTTCTCTGGTATTTTTAGCAATACTAATACCTAGAAATTAGTGCTTAATGGTAATTTCACCGGGTGACACAGGTCTTCCCTCAGAAATAGATTTTTTCTTTGTCAAAATCCCTTTTTTTGGGTAGTCGCTGTTGAGTCCTCAAAACCCTCCCACTTCCCTGACAAAAAAGCATGGGATTTGGACAAGAGATCATCCTGTATTATTCACCAACAGAGAGTAATGGCTTCCTGGTCGTCTGCCAGTCCGTTTGTCGACAATATGGCAGACATGCATGGGCAATAATCACTTCTTCTTGCAGGTTTTGACATTGGAAAATTGGGTTCAGCTTTGCTGAAGATAAGGGAAGGTGCCCTCTTATCTTTGAGTCCATTACATACTCCATCACGTGCTATAGTGTTTATCATTACGACACAAGTCCAGCTAAAAGAGAATTTTTTTTATATCAGTTTGGTCACCATGGAGCTCTGGTAGACCTTGGAATGGTAACTCCTTGAGGACTCGACAGCGACTTCCAAAAATAGGTTTTTCCTGTCATAACCAGTTTTTTTTATTTCTCTTTATGTTTTTCTGGGACAATGAATATTGACTTAACTTAAAATAACCTTAATTATATACATATATGGCAGCGCACTGAGATAACGGACCGCAGTATATTGTACTTACAGATATATCGGTGCAAAATGGGAACATCGATTTGAGGGTTTTCACCTGTGGATTGAGCGTCGAACTGTTTGGTCAAATCAGGCGTTCTTAGTAGGTACACTACTCGCTTACCAGCATACCTTGCATTATTGTTACTGTTTCTTTATTAATTTATATTGCTTTCATCTCTAACAATTATGCTGAAGCTATCACTGTCCTGCAGTTTATATTAATAAACAGCTATTTGCTGATGCTATTTACCGCAATTAACACGTTTACTAAGAGTTGCGTTACAGTCGTCTTGTTAAAAACTCTTATTTTCCATGTAATTCCATGCATAAAAATCAAATACATATTTACTCATTCATCATGCAATGAAGGTGTTAAGAAAGTATGCCACTAACTTGAAGCAGCAGGTATTATAGTTGTGGCTAAAGAAACGAATAATGAGCAGACTCCAAAACAATTTGGAGGCAAAAGCAACGCCTGAAACTGACAAAATCACACATGTACTCCATTTAATTAGAGCGTTTAGAAATAAAGTAGTTGCAATTTTTACACCAAGATTTAATAATTTACAAAAGAAACGTCTCTCTGAATTACGATTCATTCAGCAATTAACAACAGTGATGATATTGGTACAATGCAATCAGCTGATGATTTTCAGAATGTAAACAAAACCAGAATGCAAATGGCACATGATTGCTTGTAATACAATAATATGACAATAATACATGCAATATGAAAAGATACAATAAAAAAAACATTATTCAACTTTCGCAAACCGATATATTGGTGTAACAACCTACTGGGGCAATAGTCTCTCTCTCTCTCTCTCTGCATTTCATCAACCATTATACTGATGGTGATGCTCCACCTCCACTAAAAAAATTGGGGTGCTTTCAGTGGACCCTTTTGGGGATGTTTGTGTATTCATGACTTGAAGCACAGTTTGTGAACTGGAACAAAAAATTATATAATATATATATATATATATATATATATATATATATATATATATATATATATATATATAATATATACACACATGTAATATATATGTGTGTGTGTATATATATATAATATTTTCTGTTCCAGTTCGCAAACTGTGCTTCAGGTCATGAACTCACAAACATCCCCCAAAAGGGTCCACTGAAAGTACCCCAATTCTTTTAGTGGAGGTTGGAGCATCACCATAAGTATAGTGGTTGATGAAATGCAGAGAGAGAGAGTGAGAGTGTATATACAGTATACTGTATGTATGTGTATATATATATTGGACAACAGTGAGATATGTGATGACCTGTCAGTGGTTCTCACGGCAGGTGCATTTGTGCTGACATTGGAATTTGCTCAGTCGGATACAACAGAACTATTTGATCATGGTCCGAGCACATGGAAATCGCATGATAGGACATTGAACTGATGCGCCGGAAGCGCCTGATTCCAGTGGGGTATGTGCGTATGTTTAGCCTGGTGTAGTGTTTAAAGACCGCTACTATGAAGATACATTATTTATGGCCATAGAACGTAAGTAAAAACACAGTGACATTTATATCTTTTCCAGACTTTAGAAGGAAAACCCCCGGTTTGGAAGCAGTGGAACTATTTCATGTCTACATAGTGAATTTGCACATTTGGGCATTTTTTTTATTTTTGTCTTGAATATGTACATTCATTCCAGGTTTTTAATATAATGAAATGTTTCTCTCAGCAGGAATCGAACATCGTCCTGGAGGATGAATCAAATACGATACGACTTTTATTGTGGTCTTTATGACCTTATTGCTTTGCTTGATGACAAGGGAGTTATTCACTAGTATTGCTTGGCATAAAATAATGACTATGCTTGTTTGTGAAACAGTATTTTCTCTAGTTATGTTTTCCATTGATAGAGGGTGTGAATCACTCCATTTCATGACCAAAGCTTTTGCTGAGTTACTCTCGTTAAAATTGTCAATAAAGTGTAGTTTTGTATATCAGTGTCTCATTTCAGTAGGCCTTTGTGTAAAGATAGGTTTAGGAGAGAAGTTTTGACAGAGGAGAAGGGATCTGCTGCACAAAGGAAGAGCCACGGCTACCAGAGACATCTCAAGCAAAGTGAGATACTTAATTCTGTTCTTAAAACAGATGCATTAAGATAAGATGGCCCTTCCAAACTCGGGCCATTAATATATATATATATATATATATATATATATATATATATATATATATATATATATATATATATATATATATATATATATATATATATGTATGCATATATGTATATATATACATGTGTATATATGTATATGCATGTATACACAGTATATGTATATATATGTATGATTATTATCACTTTTGTGCGTGATTCATTTATCACACATTACCACAGGTGAAAAATAAGAAACAGGGTGTAGGTCCTGACTGGTTTTGACTTTATTTCCAAGCCATTGACGAAGGACTGAAACAGAGTATGAGAAGTCACAAATATATATACTACAGGAACAGTACTGACGAACATACACAACCATTAGAGGCTACATATCCCCCTTCAGGCTGGTGTCGAGGTAGGAGTCGCCTTCAAAACTCATTTGGCTAAAAATCACAATATACTCTCAGGGGACAATGCTGATAAACAGACCATACACGACCTCAGATCCACACCAGACAGGTGTCAGGGAGGTGGAGTTTGAAAACTCATTAGCACTAATACCCCTGTACTGTGTTTACAAATATGATAATCCTATTTTCATACATCTCTACTGCCTACCTTAAAATTTAAACAATTTACAAATTTCTTTTGATATTAAAGGATCAAGTTTATACATCCCTTGACTGATATTCATATTATGGTTGTAACTTTCTTTTATAAAGCTAGATTCAATGATATTCCTTTCTAGTGCATTATTAGAATATACAATCCTTTTTTGCCCCTTCCCAGTTAACAGCATGATTGTTCTCACTAACATGTACAAATATACCACTGTTCCCCTGTGCATATCTCACACATTTCTTATACTGTTCAATTCTTTTTTCCAGTGCTTTCCCGGTTTGGCCAATATAAAAGTTGTCACAAGATTTACACAGAATTTTATATACACACCCTTTAGTATTGTCAGGGGAGTTCTTGATAAGTACATTTTTCATTGTTTTATTGTTCTTAAATGCGACATTAACACCAAAATTCTTAAGAAGATGAGGGATATCTTTCATATTATTATTATAAGGCAGAACAAGCAAAGTTTTTGTGCTGTAAGGTTCTTTTTGGTTTTGATGCATGGTCTTTTTTGCCGCTTCAAATGCGCTGTTTAATAAACTATCAGGATATTTCAATTTCTTGCCTGCATTTTTAATCTTATCTATTTCATCATCACTATATTCAGGGCTACGTACCCATAATGCTCTTAAAAACATAGATGGAAACACTGACTTTTTAACCTTATTCCTTTGTCCAGAATAGAAATGCACATAGGAAGAAATATTAGTGGGTTTTCTATACACACTATATTTAACCCCATTACTATTTCTTCGTATGAGGACATCCAAAACAGGTAAGCACCCATCATTTTCCATTTCCATAGTGAATTTAATTGATGGTACTAATTGATTTAACTTGGCAAAAGAGTTATTTACATCTTCATTCCCTGGCCATATACAAGTTATGTCGTCAACATACCTAAACCATGTTACATTATGTGGGATTATGTTGTTTAATATTTTCTTTTCAAAAAAATTCCATATATAAGTTACTTAACACTGGGGATAGAGGGTTTCCCATTGCCATACCAAAATTTTGTGAGTAAAATTTACCATTAAATTCAAATTTACAATCTTTCACACATAATTTAATCAGTTCAATTAAAGTACTTTTAGAAAATGGCATATCCAGCTGTGTGTTCTCTAACAATTCAGATAAAAATGCCATCAGATCATCAATTGGCACCTTTGTGAATAGTGGTACTGCATCAAAACTTACAAGCCTGGATTCACTATTAATCTGTTCACTATTTAGTTTATTCATCAGGTCCACATTATTCGTAATATTAGCATTTGAGATGGTACCTACTAATGGGTTGAGAATATCCACTAAGTACTTCGCTAGCTTGTATGATGCGGAACCAACTGAACTGATAATTGGCCTGGCAGGAAAGTTTGTTTTGTGAGTTTTTATTGTACCATACATGTATGGTAGCGATGGAGAGGTCACACACAACTTCTTTATAAGGCTTTCGTTACCTTTTAACAGGTTTTTCACTTTCTTATTGAAACCACTGTTCACATTGTCTAATGGGTCCTTATTTAATTTTTTATACGTGCTATCACATATAAAGTTCATTTTAAGTTTACATTTTAAGTTTTCTTTTATTGGTTCTTTAATGTGTAAATGTATTTAAGTGTGATTGTTTAAGTTCAACTGATTTTCTATTTTAAGTTTTTTATGTTTTGTGTATATTTACTTTTAACTATTTTTGCTGAATGTCCCTTTTTAATTTATAACTGTAGATGATGTCCTGATGATGTGACCACGGGTCAAGAAACGCGTAGACGAATAAATGTATGTACTGGTTCTGTATGTGTTCCTGCGCCCTTTTCCTGCCTACTATAGTGCCCTCCGATGTGTGGATTATGATTGGCGCCTGTATCTGTGACATCTTCGCTCTACTACGCCATGGATTTGAAGCAGCTTCTTTTTGCCTTTCTGTTCATCTTCAAACTTCGCTCTGGCGGACATACCACATTCCAACAGCTAATCATTTCTCGCTACGGACGTGACCTTTTATGGAAGTGCAGACAATTAGAGAAAGTATGCAGAAGAAAGAAAAAACTACCTTGGATTTGGATTTTCTTCGGTACTGTACAATTAATGACACTGTTCCGAATTTTGTCAGATTTAAAGTGTATAAGACGTCTTATACCATTCTGCTTTTTACGACGATACCACTAAATACCTTCTTAATTATGAAATTGGTTGTAAACAGAGGGAATATGATAGATTGTGCAAACATTATTCACTCATTAGGTCTGAGGTACTCGATTCTCTTTCCATCATTGATAGGTTCATTTTTATCCGTCTTTTTAACCAAAGTATTCAGAGTTTTTTTAAATGGCATACAAAACAGACATGCCAAAAAATTGACCAATTTAGGTATCTTGCTTCCCAAGTTCCATAATCACTATGATACTGTTTTTAATTTATCACATTATGTACTGTCAAAAAAGGAAAAATTTCTCCTCTCATTCGGGTTAGACTTCTGCTTGCCTAATTATAAACCCAAGTTTTGTCAATTTTTTCTTCCCTTGGAAATGTTATTCCAACGTATTAAAAGACTCGATCTATGTAAAGATATCTCACGCCTACAAAAAGAACTAATGGTAATTTCTCATAACACTTTTGCCAAATTAAAAACTAACTGGGCTCTTTTTTTCAAGAAAGAGGATTATGATCTACTTAAGAATATGTCAAAACGTGAAGATATTGTAGTTCTTAGACCGGATAAGGGTAGAGGGGTAGTTATTTTAGATAAAACGGACTATTTGAATAAAATGAACACTATACTCGATGATCCCACCAAATTCACTAAAATTGACAACCCAACTATCAAGAAATTTACCGGATAGAAGATAGAATTAATAGGTTTTACGGTCTCTCAAAACGCAAGGTATAATCGGTGAGAAAATTTATGATGACCTTTTTTCCAGCGGATCCTCATTTGGTATCCTGTATGGCCTGCCTAAGATCCACAAACAAGGGGTTCCCGTCCGCCCTATCCTAGCCTCCTACGATACTCCCAACTACAAGCTTGCTAAGTTTCTGGTACCTTTATTGGAGCCGTTGACCCGAAATGAATATACCTTAAGAAACTCCGAAGATTTTAAAACAAAGGTCCTCTCACAGGATTCAGATTTGTATATGGTCAGTTTAGATGTTGAATCCCTCTTCACTAACGTTCCTGTGAGGGAGACCATTGATCTTATTTTAACCAAATTGTTCCCCACCCGTGATTTTATATATTGTAATTTTAATTATGAATCTTTTAAAACACTCTTAGAGTTAGCCATGCTGGACACGGCATTTGTTTTCAATAACCAACTTTTTAAAGAGATCGATGGGATGGTGATGGGGTCTCCTCTTGGCCCCACCTTTGCTAATATTTTCATGTGCTCCCTGGAGGAGCACATAATGGAGGAGTGCCCCTTGTCTTTCTGCCCCTTATTTTACGCCAGGTACATAAACGACACATTCGTTCTACTGAAAAATGAGTATGATGCTGATAGATTTTTAAACCTAGCCAACAACTTTCACAATAATATTAATTTTACTATAGAAAAGGAACAAGACGGTAAGTTGGCTTTCCTTGATGTTTTAGTTACCAAAGATAATGACAATTTTAATACGACTATTTTTAGGAAAAGTACATTCACTGGTCTCGGCTCTAATTTTTATAGTTCTTGTTTTATTAACTTTAAAATTAACTCTGTTCATACCTTACTACATCGGGCTCTATCTCTAACTTCTAACTGGCTTTCTTTTCATTCTGAAATTCCCTTCCTTAAGCAGTACTTTCATAACAACTGTTTCCCTGCCCGTTTAGTATTTAAGGTTATTAGAAAAGTTCTTGATAAAAAACTTGCACCCTTAATGCCTAAATGTAATGTACCTAAACTTACTATATATGCAAGCCTCTGTTTTTTACCTAACAATCAAAATTTTGCTAAGGAGCTTTCTAAAATTATTCAAAAACATATTGGTGCTCTTGACATTAAATTAATACCAAAAAATCCTAAAACCATTGGTTCTTTGTTTCCCTTCAAGGATCGGCTCTGTCCCTTGATGACGTCAGGCGTCGTATATGAGTACAAGTGCCCCGGATGTAGTTCCGGGAATTACGTTGGTTCGACTCGGCGTCTTCTCAAGGTCAGGCCGATTCTCACATGGACGTGAGTTATCGTACGGGTTGCAGATTGTCTAATCCCGAACTTTCAAATATAAGATCCCACGCTAGAGGTTGCAAGACGCCGATAAAATACAACAACTTTAGAATAATTGGCCAAGCTAAGGAACCTGGAGAACTGCTTCTCTTGGAAAGTCTCAACATCAAAGGAATTGTACCGGCGCTAAATTGCCAATCATCGGCTGTTCCTCTATTCATAGCATGATGCGATTGTTTGTTTACATTTGTCCGCCTCCTCCTCCTGTTTTTATGCTGTTTTCTTTTAGTGTGTTTTCCTCTTTCATCCTGAGAGGTGCGCCTTCTGCTCTACCTTTTAAGTTTATTTTTAAGTTCCTTTTTATTAAGCTCAGTTTTTTATTAAGTTCATTTTAAGTTTACATTTTAAGTTTTCTTTTATTGGTTCTTTAATGTATTTAAGTGCGATTGTTTAAGTTCAACTGATTTTCTATTTTAAGTTTTTTATGTTTTGTGTATATTTACTTTTAACTATTTATGCTGAATGTCCCTTTTTAATTTATAACTGTAGATGATGTCCTGATGATGTGACCACGGGTCAAAAACGCATAGACGAATAAATGTATGTACTGGTTCTGTATGTGTTCCTGTGCCCTTCTCCTGCCTACTATAGTGCCCTCCGATCCTGTGCCCTTCTCCTGCCTACTATAGTGCCCTCTGATATGTGGATTATATATATATATATATATATATATATATATATATATATATATATATATATATATATATATATATATATATATATATATATATATATATATATATATATATATATATATATATATATATATATATATATATATATATATATATATATATATATATATATATATATATATATATATATATATATATATATATATATATATATATATATATATATATATATATATATATATATATATATATATATATATATATATATATTAGTAGGTGCATTACGTATACTAATGTTACCCCTAATTCATGGGATGCCGTTTTCTTTGTCACTTAGAGTAAAAGCCGTTTTCTTTGCGTCACTAGGCAAAACGTCATGTGTCACAGTCATAAAATATCGAAAACATGTACAAAATGTTCGTAGAAGGTAGTACAGTACAGGTAAAATTCAATCAATTTAAAATTATATACTTTACAGGTAATGACGTACAGAGAAATAATAAGTTGTAAAAGTATGTTTGAGCGCTAACTACGAATGAGAGAGAGAGAGAGAGAGAGAGAGAGAGAGAGAGAGAGAGAGAGAGAGAGAGAGAGAGAGAGAGAGAGAGAGAGAGAGAGAGAGATACTGTAATAAAGTAACTGTACTGCTTTTGTATCGTATTTATGCGCAAATATTTAAATACAAATTTTCCATTCTGATTTTACACCTAAAAACACAAAAACTTAAATATTAAACACACTTTCTACAGGGGTATCATCTTTGAAAAATGCAGTAACTAAGGATATCACATCTTGTAAAAGTACATCAACTGAACGTGCTGTAATTACATGCACATACAGATTGCACCAGCACTTTTCTGGAGGTGAACAGAGTAATTTTCAAAGAATGACACTTATACAACTCTTAGTTACATCTCTGATATTACATTAATGAATTCATTTCATCAAATGAGTGTGACTGAACAACCTCATCTCAAGGTCATGTAAAGTCCTTGTGACAAAGACTTTGCAAATGGACATAATACTTGTATGATATTTATGTACAAAAATATATATATAAATTTTCCATATTGATTTTACAGTTGAAAGCATGAAAACTTATAAATGTACTTCAAACATCAAACAAGCATTTTCTGCAGGGGTATCATCTTTGAAAAGTGCAGTAACTTTGCAAATGGGTATCACATCTTGTAAAAGTACATTAACTGAATGTGCTGAAATTACCTTTGCATCATATTTATGCATGTACAAAAAAAAAAATAATACATTTTCGAAACAGATTTTACACATGAAAGCATGAAATGCATTTTTCATAGAGATTTTGCACATTAAAAGATGAAATGCATTTTTCATACAGATTTTACACATATAAGCATGAAATCCATTTTTCATAAAGATTTTACACATAAAAGAATGAAATGCATTTTTCATACAGATTTTACACATAAAAGCATGAAAACTTGTAAATTACTTCAAAATTTAAACACCCACTTCTGCAGGGTTTCGCAAAAATTTCGTGTGTGTGTGAAAAAATCGCGTATGCCCATTAGTTCGGTTCCAGTGAAAAGTTCGTGTGTGTGTGAATTAAGTTGCAACTCAATCGTGTAAGATCAAGTATTACTGTATATATATATATATATATATATATATATATATATATATATATATATATATATATATATATATATATATATTTATATATATATATATATATATATATATATATATATATATATATATATATATATATATATATATATATATATATATATATATATATATATATATATATATATATATGTATATATATATATATATATATATATATATATATATATATATATATATATATATATATATATATATATATATATATATATATATATATATATATATATATATATATATATACAGGCAGTCCCGGTTTCTGACGGGGTTCCGTTTTACACCGCGTCGTAAACCGAAAAATCGTTGAAAATCGTCAAAAAACCCTAAGAAAACCTTACTTTTAATGCTTTGGGTGTATTGAAAATGATGTAAACTGCATTTTCATTGAGTTTTTCATCAAAATACCACCAAATTTTGATTATTCTGCCATTTTAATGCCAGATTTCTTCCGTCGGATCGGCGTACGACGCGTCATAACCCTGGAACATGCGTCGTAAACCGGGAAATAATTTCTGATGAATATATTTGAAAAGCGCCAGAACCTCGAACGTCGTAAGCCGGACCCGTCAGAAACCGGGACTGCCTGTATATATATATATATATATATATATATATATATATATATATATATATATATATATATATATATATATATATATATATGTAAATGATATATATATATATATATATATATATATATATATATATATATATATATATATATATATATATATATATATATATATATATATATATATATATATATATATATATATATATATATAATATATATATATATATATATATATATATATATATATATATATATATATATATATATATATATATATATATATATATATATATATATATATATATATATATATACATCTGGCAAATTCAGCATTAACTTATACCTCTCTTTTAGGCTCAGTGTATGTACTTAAAAGCCCTCTAAAAATGCTTATAACTGCCTATTTTGATAGTTCAAAACACCAAAAAACCCTCTAAAAATGCTTATACCTGAATATTTCAATAGTTTTATCACAAAATGTGCATTTAGACACAAAAAATATATGAAAATACAGTAATGTGTGAATATTTCTCTACGAAAAATACTGTGAATAGGTTAATTTTCCATTAATAAAGGGATTTTGACAAAGGAAAAATCTATTTCTGGGTGAAGACCTGTGTCGCCCAGTGAAATGTCCCATATAGCACACATTTCTAGGTATAAATATTTGCTAGATATACTAGAGAAAAAAGCTATACAGCTAATAGGATGCCAGAGTTACTACCTCTGGAGTGATCATCCTTATAGGATGTCGGTATGTCATCTAGGAGCGAGTGGAAGCCACTACCACAGATGCTTAACCCAAATAGATCTCTCCCTTCTCAAAACCTCTCTACCTAAGGGGTGCCGTTACAGCGGTCCTTCTCCGCTCGCTACTACTACTTCTACCCAGAACCACCATCCGAAATAGCACCCAAGCTTTGGCCAGCCTAGGTGGGAAAAAGAGGGAAGGTTCACTGGCGACACAGGTCTTCACCCAGAAATAGATTTTCCCTTTGTCAAAATCCCTTTTCTGGGATCGACCTATGTCGCCGAGTGAAATAGTAGCAGAGAATTGGCCATAAAAGCTTGTAAACATAAAAAGGTTAAATGTCAAAATCTAAAATTTTACTAAGGAAAAAATAAAATTAATTTTGAATATGCTTTTTACTTATCCAAATAGAATAACAAATTATATAAATATGCACAAGTTAAACTTTTTCTTATCCTAAACAATACAAAACAATGTAGCTAAAGATATAGCTTTAACAATTTAACTAAAAAACCATCACCTAAAATAACCAAAATTTTGTGAAAAAATCTTTAACAAGGATGGTATATACAAAGACAGGAGTGGTTTATGAAGCAACCCAAACCCAGTCAACAAGGTAGAAAGGACGGGAATACAAGCGAGGCAGGTAGGTGAGAGGTATACCAATTGGTAGGGCAAGCAAAATACAAATTACAATTACAATTACAAATTACAAAATAACATAATACTAGGCTGACTCTGGGGAAACAATGTTCCCTGCAGCGACAGCAGAAAACTTAAGAGCCTCCAAGGACTTAAGGTAGTGACGTTTAAAGACTCTAGGGGATTTCCAGCCGGTATATTTCTTAATTTCATCAAAATTCATATGTTGGAAGTAATTAACTGAGGTGGCTACAGCCCGGATATCATGGACCTGGGGGATTGAATCGGGGTTGGCTTGTTTAATAAAATAAAGGATTTGTTGCCTAATACCATTCAAGGAGATGGTTCCACCATTCTCTCTAACGAAAAGTGGACCCGAAGACCTTTGAGAAGTCCTTTCAAGGTAAGCTTTTAAGGTAACTACCAGACATAAGGTAAGATCCTCCAGAAGAGGTATAATCTTCCAGGGAGACCACCTAATTTGAGGATCTTCATTCTTGGCTAAAAACATTTGGTCCGGAGAAAGTAGAACCTCTCCTGATGGGAGGAAATCCACATGATTCGACTCTCTAGAAAGGGCTGAAAGTCCAGAGATTCTAGCTCCTGAAGCCAGGCTAATTAAAAAAAACGTTTTCCTAAGAAGAGTCGAATAAGAGCAAGATTCATTATTTGTGTTTGAAGCTAATCTTAGAACGTCATTTAAAAACCAAGAAACCGTTTTAGGACGGGTTGTTGGTCTAAGACGAGCACAAGCTTTAGGAATAGAGGAAAAATACGAATCTGTTAAGTCAATGTTAAACCCCAACTGGAATATTTTCTTTAAGGCGGATTTAGTCGTAGTAATGGTACTAGCAGCCAGGCCTTTATCAAAAAGGGCCTTAAAAAATGAGATTGTGAGAATCGCAGTCATAGTATGAACGTCTGATTCTTTCAGGAAGTTGGCAAGTTTCCTTACTGCCGAATCATACTGATGGAGAGTAGACTCTCTCTTATCTGATTCTAGAAACATCGTGTTCAGAGGATCAATATTAGCATTTTTCTGTGCCATAAACTTCATGAAATCCATAAAGTTAGGGCATTCAGCATTCCTGAGGAAGCTGACACAGTCTGAGTTTGTACTACTTGGGTTAATTTTGGATGAGGAGTCTGAATGGCTCTGAGTTTCAGCTCTAACAGAAGAGGAAACCAGTTGCTCTTCGGCCAGTTGGGGGCTACTAGAGCTATCCGACCTTTGAATGACCTGAGTTTGTGTAGAACTTTCCACAGAAGATTTACTGGAGGGAATAGGTAGACTTTCTGCCATTTGTTCCAGTCTACTGACATTGCGTCTGTGGCGTAAGCCCGAGGGTCCAGGTTCGGAGCTATATAACATGGAAGTTTGTGATTCGATTCCGTGGCAAACAGGTCCACCTGGAGTCCCGGAATCTGTTGGCAAATCCAGTTGAAGGAGTTCTTGTCCAGAGACCATTCTGATTCCAAAGGAGTCGTTCTTGACAGAGAATCTGCAATCACGTTCCTTACTCCTGACAGATGTGTGGCAGACAAGTGCCAATGATTTTTCATTGCTAATGAAAAGATTGCTATCATTGCATGATTTATGTGACTTGTTTTGGAACCTCCCCTGTTCAGACAATGAACTATCACTGCACTGTCCAGGACTAATCTGATATGTATGTTCCTGGCTGGACGCAAGCGTTTCAGAGTCAGGAAAACCGCCATTGCTTCCAGAATATTGATGTGGAAGTGACGAAAAAGATTCGACCAGGTTCCTTGAACTTTCTTGTATTGTGAGTAACCTCCACATCCGGTGAGAGATGCGTCCGTATGGATGATCAGAGCTGGTGGAGGGAATTGATTTGGAAAGACTTTTGGCCGTTGTCCAAGGTCAACGTCTTTTCTTTAAGATTGGAAGTATGAGGGAGACTTTGTCCCTGAACTTGTAATTGGCTCGTCTCCGCCACACTCGATTTATGTCCTTCAGTTTTGCTTTGAGAAGCAGGTCTGTTACTGATGCAAACTGAAGAGAGCCTAAGATTCTTTCTTGAGTGCAACGAGAGGCTCGTTTGCACCTGAGAAACTGTCTCGTTGCTTTGGCTATCTCTTTGCATTTTGCTGGAGGAATTGAAAGTTTGTGGGTGTTTAAATCCCACTGGATACCCAGCCACTGAAATCGGGATGCCAGAATCAGACGAGATTTCTTTGTATTTATGTGAAATCCTAGATACTCTAGAAACTGAATGACCTTTCCGGTCGCCTTCCGGCACTCGGTGTCGTTGGGAGCCCAGATTAGCCAATCGTCTAGATAAGCCACGAGCCTGATGCCTTGAGACCTCAGTTCCTGTACCACAGCTTCTCCTAGTTTGGTGAAGATCCTGGGTGCTATGTTGAGCCCGAGAGGCATTACTCTGAAGGAGTAACCTCGTTTGCCTAGTCTGAACCCTAGATAGGGAGAGAAGTTTCTTGCTATCGGGACATGATAATAAGCGTCTGTAAGATCTATATAGGTGGTGACGGCCCCATGGGGAAGTAAGGTCCGCACCTGACAGACGGTCAACAACAATGGAACTTGTCGCATTGAATATAAGAATTCAGAGTTGATGGGTCTAATATCACTCTTCTTTTGTCTGAGTCTTTGGCACGCTGAACAAGCGTCCCTTGAAATTTTAGATGCCTGACTTTCTTTATTGCCTTCTTTAAAAGAAGGTCTTTTGCGTATTCTAACAGATCCGGTGTTGGGGTCTGATAGAACCTGACTGGTGGAGGAGGCCCTTCTATCCAGCTCCATCCTAGACCCTTTGAAACAATACTGTGGGCCCATGGACTGAAAGTCCAATGGTCCCTGTAGAGGCGTAAGCTCCCACCTACCTGAGGAGGCTCATTTGTTAGAGGGCTTATTGTCTCTGCCTCCTCTTGAGCCTCTGCCTCTAGACTGGGGTCTGGATCCGGTCCTAAACCGAAAACCGCCTCGACCTCTAACGCCCCTAGACTGGCGGTAGCCTTGAAAGGACCCCTGAGATTCATAGGCAGGGTTGAAGGCTGGAGAGGTTACATAAGCTGCTGAACCTGCAGGGTGGTGAGTTGGCTGGTTCAGCAGAACATACTGGGATTGTCCCTTGAAGGTGGAAGGCTGTGCAAACTGAGTGACTGGAACTGCCTGGACAACCGTCTGGGTCTGGGGTGCCTTGTATGGGTGGTACCTCCTTGTCCTCTTTCTACCTTTAGGCTGAGGGCCCGAAAACTCAGAAGACTTCCTCTTAAAAGGAAGTCCCCAACGAATCCTAAGGTTTTGATTGGCCCTGGAGGCCTCGCTGATGACAGTATTGACCACGTCCTCAGGAAAGAGGTTAGTACCCCAGACAGAAGATTTAATGAGCTTGTTCGGCTCGTGTCGGATGGTAGCGTCAGCCAGCACGTTTCCGGCAGTTCTGTCTTGCCACCACAAAATCGTATAGGTCACTCTGGAACGAGGCCAGAAGTGACTTAGTCAGGATCCTAAAGAGAGGTTCGTCCTTGTATACCGCAGATGTCAACTCCGCCGAGGTGACGGAGTTGATGGACCTGCTGAGACGGCACCTAGCATCATATTCTGCTTTAATCAGAGACTCCGGAATCCTGGGCAACTGCTCGCTGAAAAGATCCGAAGCGCACTCCGGATCCAGCTTACCTACTGTGAATGTTTCAGGAGCCCCAACCCAGCAATCCAGGTCTCCCGGAAAGAGAAGAGATGTAGGGTCCGTCTCACGAAGCTGTGGCATCGGCTTCTCCTCTATTCCAGCCTGTAGAGTCAGTTCTGCTATCTTGGATGTACAAGGGGTGGGAATGTCCTCATGGACCACGAACATCGTATACCGCCCCTTGTGTGGAGTTAGCTTAGTATTAGCGCACTCCCAGCCAGAGAGTATTCTGACCCATGCCGACTGCGCTTGATCCCTGGGGAAGATCACCGTCTCCCTGGGAACCTTGTCTTCCCTTACCAGGGCTTCCTCCGATAAACGGGCGTATCCCGGGAAAGGAAAAACAAGATCCGCCGGGAAGAACTCGCAGTCTTCCACAGGGCGGGTGCCACAACCTTCAATGGTTAATTTACCATTCGCAAAGGGGGCATTAAAGGCGAGACGCCAAGGGTTACAGTCCTCATAAGCAGGCAGCTTCGAGGCGTCCTGCTGCTGTACCGGACTGGAACTAACTAGTCCAGCAAGTGACTCCTCCTGGGTTTTCAGCCTCTCAGCCAAAGACTGAACATACTTGCCTGATGTCTCAAGACTCGAGGCGAGATCTCGAGACATCGTCTCAAATTGGGAGTTGACCTGCTCAGATAACTTTTTCATCAGCGCTTCCGCGATGGCCTCAGGGTCAAAATCAGGTTTCTTAGACCTGCTCGCCTTGGGTCTCGACCCCTTAGAAGGGGGAGTAGCCTTCTGGGAGGAAGTCAAAGGTTTGGGAGCCAACGACGACCCGGCGGAACTCGGCATGGCCGGGATCTTCGGGGGTTTGGACACTTTAGGTAAAGTCTTCGTCTTCATTAAGGACTTCACCTTGGGGATCACCGACCCCGAATGGGCCCCATGGGTGGAGACCTTAGAGAAACCTTGGAAGGATGAAGATGAAGACGCAGGAGAACTAAAAGACATTGAATTTTTAAAATTACCTGCCTCACTTACATCCCTACCTCCTTCCTCCGGATCGATGGCCATCGGTTCGACATTGATGTTGATGTTGGCCACTTCCTCGGCCACTACCCCGCACAGTTCTTGTTGTTCCTCCGGCGAGACCTGGGTCTCGAACCTAATCCTGCTAATCAGGGGCTCCGCCACTTCGGGGGCTACTGCTGCAGAGGACCTGGCCATAGGGTACAGGACATTACAAATGTCTTCTGCCAGTACATAGGGGCGCCCCTGACCAACGTTGCGACCGAAGCCGCTGACCCAGATCTTCAAGGTAGCAAGAGATGAGGCTTGGCGGGACCGAGGGACCTGAAACCGGATATAATGTCAATATAAGGAATTGACGAATAAATACTTTCATTATAGGAGGTGTACTTCAAAGCTGTTTGAAACATTCATGGGAGTATGTCAAAAGGTTAACGTACCGAAGCATCAATCACGTCTTGATAAAGGGCGTAGCATACGTCGCAGCCATCTGGATGCCAGACGAGATGATCATCCACCTCGACTGCGCAGCTGGCATGCGACCTGCATGCTACGTGGCCACAGGGTTGCTGTAGATAGGCATTACAGCCCGGCTCCTGACAATGAACCACCTGTAAGAGGAATTGATACATGAGTATCAAAAAGATAACGCTGGAACAGCTTCACGGCTGTGGTAAAAACTAAACTAATAAAACTTAAAGTAATAATATTCCCCCCACGCCAGAGTTGAGATCTGGGGTAAACAATAAGGTTACGGCGGAACGTTCCAGTACAATCTGAACAGGGAGGCCAAGCCTGAAGTCGATCACACCAGAAAGCAATTCCGATGACGCCGGAGCATCTCGTAAATTAACCACACAGAAATCAACAACTGGGGAGGGCTAGTCGCCGGAGCGAAGGTTCCGGGACTGATTTCCCGGAACCCAGCTTACGGAAACTACATAATAATAGCATTAAAAATAGCATTCAGCCCGGTATCTCCACAATTCCGCCATAAAAAGAAGGCAACGACGCTCAAGCTATTGTTCCTACTAGGAACTAAACAGCGAGCTAACGATATCCGCCGGAACGGATCCGGATGGTGGAACGGCGGAGAAGCAGGGGCAAAGAAAACATGGCGACTGCAACAGGTCAAGTGCCTAAACACCTTCCACGAAGCGTCATCTCAACCGAAAGGGGCAAATGAGCATTGCTCTAAAATGCCCCAAAGGGAGAGCAAAGTAGACCACGTCTGATAAAATGGGAGTGAGATAAACACGGGAAGGCGAAATAGATAATATCTATAGCCTAGCCTAACCTTCCGAAGTTAACACCTGGCCAGGTAGGCTAGGGTACGCCAGAGAGACGAACGAGAAAGGGGCACTAGCGCCAAACCAAACCTTCAGAGATTTGATGAATCAAACTGGTCAGGGAGGACGGGCAGGCACCCAAAACTCGAACGAAGGCCACCCAAGAAAACCTACCTTACCTAGGCCTAGAAGCCAGGGTAGGAAGTAAAACTGGGGCCAGCTTAGCCTACCTTCCGAGATTCGACAGAGCCGAACTGGTCAGGTAGGCTAACAGATAACACTACCAAATATCAGACGAAAGGAATATATGGATACGTAATTAAATTGAAATAATATAATAACAAAATATTTTTAAAAATGCACCTACATAAAGAACATGAAGGAAAGGCTAGGCTAGGCCTCACTTTCCACTAATCTAAAAAATAATAATAGTCGAGCGCGTCAGAACGAGCGAAAATTGAAACTATCATTATAAAAGAGGAGCATATATAAAAAATCTTCAACTGTCCAAGAGGACAGAAGATATGAGAGCATTATGAGGCTGGGACTACGGCCACGAACGAACACGAAAATGGCGGCTCCGAGCCGACCAGGCGTAAGTAATTAAACGGGACATAATTAGTCCAACCGAGTCCCAAAACAACAAAATTGAATACTCAACTTAGATGAAGATGCGTCCTGATCCATCGAAGCCATAGTGAAAATCCAGTAAGCCAAAATAAGGCAAAAAGAAGCAAAAATAACACCAACAAAAACAACGTGTGTTAACGAGAAAGCGTGCTATGAGAGGATGGTGGTTCTGGGTAGACGTAGTAGTAGCGAGCGGAGAGATCTATTTGGGTTAAGCATCTGTGGTAGTGGCTTCCACTCGCTCCTAGATGACATACCGACATCCTATAAGGATGATCGCTCCAGAGGTAGTAACTCTGGAATCCTATTAGCTGTATAGCTTTTTTCTCTGGTATATCTAGCAAATATTTATACCTAGAAATGTGTGCTATATGGGACATTTCACTCGGCGACACAGGTCGATCCCAGAAATGTGTATATATGTTCCACAGAGAAATCCGCAAATAGGTGAAGCCATGAATGCAGAACTGCGAATGAGTGGGGGTCAACTGTACAGACAGGTAGATATAGATATATCAGTAGATATATATATATATATATATATATATATATATATATATATATATATATATATATATATATATATATATATATATATATATATATATATATATATATATATATATAATCAAAGCTACAAACGTCCTTTAATATCAATTCACTCTACCTCCCGGAAATAATATATTTTCATATATGTTCGAAGGAATTTTTAGTTGATAATAAGTCCACCGTCCCGTGAGGTCGAACCAGCGATTTTGACGAGGAATCAGGACTACAGTGGCGCACTAAAAAAATCGGCCGATTTCGTTAGTGCGTCACTAGTCCTGATCTAGATCGTCCGCTGGTTTAACCTCACGGACGGTGGACTTATTATCAACTAAAATCCCCTTGTAACATATATGAAAATATATTATTTCCGAGGTAGAGTGAATTGATATTAAAGGACGTTTGTAGCTTTTTGATTAATATATGAATCACGGTGATGTGATAAATAGTCATATATATATATACATATATATATATATATATATATATATATATGTGTGTGTGTGTGTGTGTGTGTGTGTGTATGTGTATGTAATAACCACTTTTATATATATATATATATATATATATATATATATATATATATATATATATATATATTATATATATGTGTGTATGTGTGTGTGTATGTGTGTACACCAATAACCACTTTTAAAATCTCTCAATTGAGCTCTTCACAAAAAAACTAAAAATGTTTTTTCCCACATGCCAATGAAATGAGGTAAGAGTCTTTTCTCTTTTCAATAACCACCTCCAACATTACACTATGGAAATTAGCTTCCAGCTCTGGACAGAAATGGGCCTGATGACCTTAAAACTGCCCCTACACCTTAGTTTCTAAATCCTGGGGCACAGGACCCTGGGTCCCTCCAGGTGCCGACATCGTGAGATGTCCCCCCCGCAGGAAAGGAAGGCCCATCAGAACTCTTAAGGGATTGTTCCACCGCTCGCGCATATGACCTGTTCAGTTCTAAGACCAATCCTGTTACTTATACCTTCGTTAAAAGGCTCAGAAAAAAAACACAAATGTTCTGTATCCTAGCCCGGTGCCTATTCGACCCTTGCATCTTGAAAATATCCTTAGAAGCAGGCAAACGGTCCCTAACACTCTTGACCAGTCTGATATAAACTGAGCCTACACCAGGTGAGCAAGGCCATGGGTGGTCATCAACTGATGTTGACAATGCATTCACAGGTTGTGGAAAGTGAACTCGCTCGCATGAACAGGACAAGGGCTGTCCACAAACATGCCACAGCCTTCCTAGAAGCCAAAGCTTCTACAAGAGGAAGAATGGATAGCAAACATCCTCTTACTAGGCCAGGGTGATGGTGCTGCTCAAGCCCTGCCAAAATCCTGGGATCCATGACCTTTCCTAGAGAAAGAGCAAGGAAAGGGAATAAGAGCACCCTTGCTCACACTTGGCCTTGCTGACAGAGTGCAAAGCACCTTGGCCAGTCTGACTAGCCCCGCTAGCCAGGGTGGCACCGGTATTCCTGGGTCCTGGGGAACCTCATAACAGTTGCATCTGTGCTACAGTAGCAGTGCATGAGGCACTACTAGTGTAAGCCCCTTCCAGTCTACCACAGAAAAGACCAAATGCATGAAGTCCAGCCAGGCTTCTCATGGGAAAAACCAGGCTTAGCTGCGTCTTCCTCCACTTGGAAGTTTTGGAAGAGGAAGGGGAGAAGGTATGGGAAAAAGGCACACCAATACCTTTTGCCACCAGACAACCCAGTTCGAAAATCAGGTGCACTGATGGTGAACAAGTTGTGCAAGTCCCTCGCTGCAAGCTAATGGGTTGCACAAACCTTTCTTATGAGACCAAAATTCGCCGTAAAAGAGGCAGAGAGAACCACTAGTTAACTGCCCCAAGAAAACCAATTCAAGACCAAGCACACTGAAAGCGAACAAGCCACACACCCGGATTGCACTAACTCCTCTTTGTGCGAACCCTTACTGCATTTAGCCCTGGATCAACAGAGAGAACACTACAACCCTCTTGCCACCCAATAAACCCCACCCATAGGCCAGGCAAACAGGATGCAAACAAAGCATGCAAATGGGTCTTTAAACCACATCTCTGTGCAAGCCTGATGAGTTATACGAGTAGTGAGAAAAGTTGCAGCACTAACCTGCTATCCCGGCCTTGTGGCCCTAGATAAACAGAGAGAACATTACTAGCCTGTTGCTACCCACAGCTCAATCCGCAGACCGGGTAATAGGTTACTCGACTCCCTCTCTGTGCAAGCCTCAAGAGCTGCAGTGAGGGGAGTAGTTGCGCTCCCTTGTCACCATGGCCACATAGTCCTGGATAGAGAGAGAGAACATTATTAACCCTTGTTCCTGTAAACCCAACCAGTAGAGTGATAACAGGAAGTGAACAAACCGGGCAACTGGGCCACATAAACCTTTCTCAACTCTGGGGTGTCAAGAAAGAAAGGTAACTTGACTCATTGCAAGCTCAAACGCTTGAAGACAGATGAGGTGAAAGAGAACCTGAGTCTAGGGGGAGTCTAGGAGGGTCTGCCCTAGCATCCATTCAGACAAAGCTGCATTCTGCCTCAACAAGGTGGATTGCTGATAAGTGCCACTTCCTTGCCTGAGCCACCCATACGATAGACATCATGACTAGGTCGAGACGGGCTGAGAGGGACCCTAACCTCTTGCTTCAATTTTCTGAGAGAAAGGATTAGCTCCAGGAAACTTATGCGACGCCTCCCTAAAACAGGTAACCGTTTTCCTATCATCTAATGATCCTCGTAGTGGCTCACCAACCTGCCAAGGAGGCATCTTGTTTATTTCTACCAACATGAACCGTGGAGCCAGTTTGACCTGTTTTGCAGAGTTCCCTTTCAGGACCATGGATGGAATACCTTCCTAACTACCTAACTTCAAGGGTGGAGACAATCACAAAGTTTGTTCCATGCATGCAAGAGCCAGACTCTGCCTTTCCTTAATTCGCTGACTGGGGATTGGATCTACTCTAAAGTGAACTATAAATGGCTCAGAATTCATTGCAAATGTCGTTAGGAAAACCTGGATTGGGTAAGAAACCTTTGCAGATCCTTCCTTATTCTGGTTTGAGTCTGGCTGGGAAGACAACTAACCACAGCTTTTTTCTAGTTGGTGTGCTATATACCTGACTGTCTCAATACACTGAAGTGCCGTGGCTTCGACAGCTACACAATATTGATAAGTTCATTTATTTTATAAATACTTAGTTTTATGTTTTTTTTTTCAAGTTGACTGATAATACTTAATAAGCTTAAGTTGACATACCAGAAAACTCTAAAACTTGAACAGGTTAGTAAGTAACGTATACAGTATAAACTGCCCATCCGTGTGTTTCTATACTTAACTTTTTTTTTGTAGAAACTTTCTTGGCAGTATTTGATCACAAGGATTTGATTTAATGGACGGAGGCTTATGCAACAAATTTTTTAATGTCAAAAGAAAAGCTATGCACCACAATGAGAAATATTATAAATAGGAACAACAATTTATTTTACAGCTACACTTGCCAAAACACCTTATAAATGCTACATCCCAAACAGAAAAAAAATAAAAAAAGAACAAAGATTAAAATCCATGCAATACAAAAATAAAACACAAGAAAAAATCTTAATTAGCACCACCTGAAAAAATTTGGTATATTACCATCTGTAAAAGTACTGCACAAAAATGGCATGAATATTTAATTTGGACAGTCTTGCTATAGTAAGATTTACCACAACAGGATTGAATCTTTGTGACAACAAATATTTTTTTTAAAGGTATTTTTGTGTACTTACTCTTTTAACCAAGTATATTTCATAAACTTCATTCAGAGTTCTGATTACTGTTAAGCAAAGGTAACCTTCCTCTGGGGTTAGGGTAGGCTTATGAAAAATGTAACTTTCAGCCTCCAGGATGCATGGTAAATATCTGAAAATTATTTCACAAAAATATGGTATGCATCAGACAAAGATCCCTGTCTAGGGTTGACAAGGGCAATAGCAGTGCTTATCTGGCAGATCTGTGCAAGTTCTCTGAGGCACCTTAAAGAAAAGTGAGGGATGGCAAGGAAATATATATAATACAATAATACAATAATCACACGCAGACCATCACTTGCACCCACAACACAAAGGCAGTAGTGGAGTAACTGAGGTTAACACATTCATGGCAAATACAAAGTAAATAATTATGAAAACCTTAGCCTTGAAACTGAAGCAAACAATATAAAAAATATTAATACAATAATCGTAATAAAATAAATGTCTACCAAATAAAAACCACAGCAAAGGTCACCATCTGCAGCTCATTAGCTTTTATGAGAAGTCTAGAATAAAAAGATGAAAAAGTTACAAAAGTTAAGAAAATCTACACTCACTTTTTGCATGCAACAAGGAATAAAATAAACCTAAATTATCATGTACATACTAAAAGCCTAAAGTAAGCTCTTCTTACAATGAACTCGAAACTGTTACCTATTTCAGCACTAAACCTAATTTACAGACATGAAAACCACAGATATACCTGAAACTCTAAAAGGTACAGTGGCACTAATGCTGACATAGCTGAAAAAAATGTGTACCCATAGAACATTAAAGATAATGAAAGAAAGGCACTTGAAAACTTGAAGATGGTAACTCTGCAGAACAGAATTCTTCCTAGCTGTTCACAGCTCTGCACATACAAAAATGAGGTGGGCTCCAGGTATGATTGCACTAAGCTACCACTCTTCAATCTGTACGACAAAAGAACGCAGTCTGGATATTCAAAGCCCACACGTGGACATACAGGAGGGATGAGATTATCCTTTAACAAAATGAAATCCAAGAGCTCTAGGTCATTTTAACTTATTCACAAATGACCGTTAGAGTGAGAAGATTCTTCTGATTACTGTACTGAATAGCACTGCAGAATATTAGAGGACTAACACTGTGACATAATTATGATTAAATGACCTGGCAAAACAGTTCCTTGTAACTATGATAAACTTGATGGAAAGAATACCAGGAGTCTGACTTCACACGATAACTCCCTTGGATTTAGTGCTCATTTTAAATGAAACCATTCTTATCACCATCTACTGGGTTAAGAAATCTCTACTGGGTTAAGAAATGTCTCTCTCTCTCCCTCTCTCTCTCTCTCTCTTTCTGCCATACTTTCCATCTGACCCATGTTTTCATCTCTACCCTTCTCCAATGATCTGAATTTCCCCCCCTTGCTTGTATGCCAATTCCCCACCAATTACTTCTCTAATTTATCCTTCCACCTTGTAATCATATGTCAAAATATCAATCTGTTATCCAAGTCTATTGTCCATCCCCTGGGAACCTTATTTCTCAGTTACTTTTTCACATGAAACATGATCTAACCAATTCATTCCAGCAGTAAATCTCGAAAGTTTACATCTTTACATAATTCTCCCAATTTCCACTGTAAGTACCTCTATCACTGCTACACTGATACACACTTACTCTGCCAGTAGTCCAACAATCTTTTCCCAACTATCCATGTTGCTGCTCCTCTTTTTCCTTGCTATCTTTTCAATACCAGCTCAAAATCTAGTATGTCACCAAGATAACAAAATGTTTTGCCTTCTACAAGGTCTGGCCTCCCACAATAATATAAGCCTCATCCATTTCTTCAGCATTATATACACTTGGATCCTATATGCCTTAAAAATTCCTTACTCCTCCTTTTACATTTTGTAAATTGGGGCATCATTTATTTGCAGTACATAGTACTGAATTCACCATTCCTTCCCAACTGCATCCACACTGAAACGGTTCTTGCCTTATGATATAAAAAAATTATATTTTTATGATAAAATAAAGTTTGTTCATACTTACCTGGCAGATATATATATAGCTGTATTCTCCGAAAGGGACCGACAGAAATTCAAAAACTTACGGCACATGCAGATGGGCCAGGTGGTTAGTACCCATTCCCGCCGCTGGGAGGCGGGTATCAGGAACCATTCCCATTTTCTATTCAGATTTTCTAGAAACTAGAACTACTGTCTCCTGAGGGGAGGAGGGCAGGTACAATGATTATATATATCTGCCAGGTAAGTATGAACAAACTTTATTTTATCATAAAAATATCATTTTGTTCATGACACTTACCTGACAGATATATATAGCTGAATCCCACCATTGGAGGTGGGAAGAGACAGAACAGGATTTAGGAAACAAACCTATGTAGGCGATTGACGCCTTGGTTCCTTACCTGTTAGCATTGCTGACTTCGTGATTACTGTCACCCAAGTCTGCTTCTGCTTTACTAGAGAACTCCAGCGAGGTAGAGACCTATAAAGCTTGTGAAATCTAGATGATCTGTCAACGGGGGCGAGACCACAATGTGACTAGACCATATGACCTTACTTTGAGGGTAAGCGACAAACTAAACAACCACCTGACCAAGCCTAGTTACGTCAATAAAGATTAACATAAACTAAGGTCTGGGGCGACCACCACTGGTGGAGACCCAACAACCATAAAAAACAACACATAAAGTATTTAAAAAACACACAAAAACAAAACTAAAGGAGAGGATGAGAGTTGCTTTCTGTTCCCAAGATCGTATTTGCGGAAACGTAAGGCCCCAGCGCACAGCAATTCTCATAGGACGTTTTCACTTCTGTGAGATAATGAGAAGCAAAGACAGAATTGCTTCGCCAAAAAGTGGCACCCAGAATGTCATTGAGAGACTGGTTTTTCTGGAAGGCCACTGAGGTAGCAATGGCTCTCACTTCGTGAGCCTTGACCTTCAAAGTTCTCAAATCCTTGTCTAGCACACTGGAATGGGCGTCTATGATGGTGCTCAGAAAGAAAAAGGACACCAGGGCATTTTTCGAGAGAGGTATATCAGGCCTCTTAACCGAGCACCAAAGATTGCTAGAAGGACCTCTACAATCCTGGGTCCTCTGCAAATAAAATTTCAGAGCCCTGACAGGACACAGGGTTCTCTCAGGTTCTTGTCCAGTGATGTTCGTCAAGCCCTTAATTTCGAAGGACCTGGGCCAAGGGGAAGACGGGTTTTCATTCTTGGCAAGAAACATAGGGCTCAGAGAACAGACAGCATCAGGGCCTCTGAAACCTATAATCTTGCTGATCGCTTGAAGTTCACTAACTCTCTTCGCGTCGCCAGAGCAGTTAGGAAAATAGCTTTCTTGGTTACATCTTTGAAGGAAGCAGAATGTAAAGGTTCAAATCTCTTGGACATCAGGAATTTTAGAACGACATCTAAATTCCACTTAAGGTAACTTAGGGAGGCTACCTTAGACGTCTCAAAAGACCTAAGAAGATCATGAAGGTCTTTATTGTCCGATAAGTCAAGGCCTCTATGCCTAAAGACCGTTGACAGCATACTCCTATAGCCTTTGATGGTAGGGACTGCCAGCTTCAAATCCTTTCTCAAATAAAAAGGAAGTCCGCTATCTGGGACAGAGAGGTTGTGGTAGAGGAAATTCCCTTAAGTTTACACCACTTCCTAAAAATGACCCACTTAGACTGGTACACTGCGCTGGAAGAGGCTCTCCTGGCGTTAGCGATCGCCTTAGCCACTGGTTTAGAAAACCTCTCGCTCTGAGCAACTTCTCGATAGTCTGTATGCAGTCAGACTCAGAGCGGGGAAGGTTTTGTGGTACCTCTCGAAGTGGGGTTGTTTGAGAAGATCTGTTCTCAAAGGAAGCGTTCTTGGAAAATCCACCACGAGAGACATGACCTCTGGGAACCACTCCACTGAAGGCCAAAAGGGGGCGATTAAAGTCATTCTCGTCCCTTCTGAGGCTACAAACTTCCTGACGACTTCCCCCAGAATCTTGAATGGGGGAAAGGCATACAGATCTAGACCCTTCCAGTCCCAGAGAAAGGCATCTATTACTAGGGCTCCCAGGTCGAGAACGGGAGAGCAGTAAAGGGGCAGCCTTGTGGTCCTTGAAGTTGCAAAAATGTCCACCAGGGGACGTCCCCAAAGCTTCCAAAGTTCCTGACACACCTCGGCGTTCAGAGTCCATTCTGTTGGCAGAAGCTGATGCTGCCGACTGAGAAGGTCCGCGCACATTCTCGACCCCTGCTACAAAACGAGTGAGAATTGTCACCCGACGAGAATGTGCCCACAGCAGGATCTCCTTGGCGATCAAGAACAGGGACCGAGAATGAGTACCTCCCTGTTTCTTGAGGTACGCCAGGGCCGTGGTGTTGTCTGAGTTGACTTGAATTACCCGGCCTGTAACTTGATCTTCGAAGAACTGAAGAGCCAAGAAGATCGCTTTCAGTTCTTTTAGATTTGTGTGCCAGGACACCTGTTCCCCTTTCCAGGTGCCTGACACTTCCTCCCCCCCTAGTGTTGCTCCCCATCCCGACATGGACGAGTCGGAAAACAACACTAGGTCGGGGGTTCTGAAGAGAGAGAGACCCCTTCTGCCAACTTTTAAGGGATCGAGCCACCACCGAAGATGGTCCTTGACAGAGAGAGATCCTGAGAGACTCCTCCAAATCCTCCTTGTTCTTCCAGTTGTCCGCAAGAAAGAACTGTAGGGGTCTGAGATGCAACCTCCCCAGGGAAACAAACTTCTCCAGTGATGAAATGGTCCCCAGCAGACTCATCCATTCCCTCACCGAGCATGTTTCTTTCCCCAGGAAGGCCGAAACTTTTACGAAGCAGTGCTGCTGACGTTCCTGGGATGGAAAGGCTCGAAAAACCGCTGAATCCATCTGAATCCCCAGATAAAGAATGGACTGAGAGGGGATCAGATGCGACTTCTCTAAATTCACAAGAAGTCCCAGGGACTTTGTCAGCTTCAAAGTTGAATGTAAGTCCTCCAGACACCTTTGTTCCGATGTGGCTCGGATGAGCCAGTCGGCCCAGATAGAGCGAGATCCTTATACCGGCAAGATGAAGCCACCGGCAACGTTCCTCATCAGGACTGTGAACAGCATAGGAGCTGTACTCAGTCCGAAACAGAGAGCTCTGAACTGGTACACTCTTCCCCCCAGGACAAATCTCAAATACTTTCTCGACTGAGGATGAATGGGGACATGAAAATAAGCGTCCTGGAGGTTGAGAGAGACCATCCAATCGCCTGGTCGCAGCGCATTGATAACAGACTGGGGCGTTTCCATTTTGAACTTTTCTTTGACGACAAAATTGTTCAGTCTGCTGACGCCCAGGACTGGTCTCCACCCCCTGACTGTTTTGGAACTAGAAGAGACGATTGTAAAAACCTGGAGACTCCAGATCCAGGACTCGCTCTATGGCCCTCTTCTCGATCATTTCTTCCAGCAGATCTAAAAGGATCTGTTGCTTCTCGGACGGTAAGATGGCGACAGATCTCTGGGAGTTGAGGACAGGGGGTTTTTGAGGAACGGGATCCTGTAACCTTTCTTGATTACACTGAGGACCAGGAATCCGCCCTCTTACTTTCCAGGCTTCCGAAAACAGGAGAAGCCTGGCTCCTACTGGTGTCTGGAGGTGGAGAAAGTCACTTCTTGCCCCTTTGGGAAGAAGGGGCTCCACCTCTGAGAGACCTCTTCCTCGCGAAAAGGGTCTAGAGGAGGAAGATCTCCCACGAAAGGGCTTCTGTCTCTTCGAGGGAAGTCCTTTGGGATGACGTGGGAAGGGACACTAGGACGTCTAGAAGACTGAGCAAGGAGATCCTGAGTAGCCTTCTCCTTAAGGCTGGAGGCGAGATCCTTGACAAGCGGCTGGGGAAGAGATGGCTGACAGAGGGGCAAAAGTAACTCAGCCCTCTGAACAGGAGAAACTGACTTGGCAGCAAAATTGCAGTACAAAGCCCTCTTCTTTAGGAGGGTTGTACCAAAATGAAGCCAGTTCATCTGCGCCATCCCTGACGGCCTTGTCCATGCAAGACAGTACACTGGACAGCTCCCCAGAGAAATAGAATCTGGACTACGAGTCCTTAAGTCCAAGGCCCCCCAAGCACCAGTCCAGAAAGTTAAAAACCTCCATAGACTTGAAAAAGGCCTTTCAGATGGTGGTCGGTCTCAGAAAGAGTCCAGGACACTTTCGCGAAGAAAGAAGAGACCTCCTTGAAGCATCAACGAGGCTCGCAAAGTCGCCTTGAGAGGAAGAAGGAACTCTTGAGCCAATTTCCTCTCCTGTCTCATACCACATTCCAGCTTTCCACACAATCTAGACGGGGTAGAGCGAAGGAAGATTTTCCTTGAGACTTCCTATCTTCCATCCAAGAGTTGACTCTCTTGAGAGCTTTTCTAGTAGCCAGAGAAGTCTTCATTTGTAGGAACCAGGCGATTTCCTCAAGAGGAAGCTAACTGCGAAGGAGGGGAAAGAGGAGCAGTAGGCTGAAATTTATCTGGAAAAAGTTCTTTCAGCATGCTAGCCAAAACCCGGTAGTCGGAGAAAGACGACAGAGGGGGCTGCTCCTGTTCTGCAGAGTCCGACTCCTGAGACAAACCAGCCTCTTCGATAGGAGCGACAGGAGAGTCTTCGGGGCCAGAGGGAGACTAAGACCTTGGGTCCACCGGCCCAGAGACCTCTTCTCGTGGGAAGAAGCAGCAGAAAAATCCGGAACAACTCGACAGAAGCGTCCTGCCGGCGGCCCTGACGAGCGCCCTGACGAGCGCCCTGACAAGCCGCCCTGCTTCACAAGCAGCCGTGCGTCCTGAAGAGCGCCCTGTCTCACAAGCTGCCGGCGCCCTGACGAGAGTCCTGACGAGCGACCGCAGAGCTTCTTGATGAGAGTCCTGAAGAGCGCCGTGCAGAGATCGGGAATAAAGAGAAGCGTCCTGGGAGCGCCCCTGCGAACGCCAAAACGAGAGCGAGAAGCAGGGAGGAGAGTCAAGAAGAGCGTCTTGGCGCGAACTCTTACTAGCGGCAAGCCGAGCCTGCAAGAGGAGCGCCCTGATCAACCAGCGCGTCACGACGGGGCAAGGAGAGCTGATGATCCTCAAGAACGATAAGGGCGACTACGAAACCGCAGGGGAGAGAGATGAACGAAGAGAAGGAGAGGGAGACCTCTTAGATCTCTTAACTGGCAGCGACAAATCCCACCGGCGCCTACGAGGCTCCTTCTCCTTAGCAGCAAGAAGGGAAGCTAACTGCCGCTGCATATCCTGGATAAGACGCTTCGAAGGAGAGGAAGCCCTCTCAGGAGAAGGGCTGCTCTTATGAGAAGAAGAGGGGGAAGGAGACGTCCTCCTCCTTCTACCAAGGGCGACAGGAGCTCTCTTCTTGGTGCGGCTGGGACGTTCAGCAACGTCCTCCTCCGAAGAAGTCCTGGTCCTCTTCTGCGGCGGCAAATCTCGCAGCCAGTCGGGAGAAGATTCCAAAGCATGAGAAAGAGGAGAAGAAGCGTCCTCTTCAACGCGGCTCCTCTTGAACGGACGAGTCCAACCGAGAACGCCATTAAGTGGGAGGGCGCCGGAGGACGAGAAGCAATCTTAAGGATCCGTGCGCGAGCACGATCCTTGGCAGCCTGGGAGACGTCAACAAGGCCTGCCGAAGGGACGCCAGATCGGTGGGGGGTCCCCGTAACCCTCTTGCGGCTTTCGACATGCCCATTCCCTAAGTCCTGGGAGTTCGGCAGAGGTCCAGGCCTAGAGGCATTATAGGGCCGTCCTGACGCCCCCCCCACAACACTGGGGGGATCACTACACTTCACTGCACTTTGATCGCCAACACCTTAGACTCCAAAGTACGAATGGAGTTTAAAATCTGCAAAGGGCATTACCTTCCGCAGACGCAATCACTGGGTTCAAGGCGACTCTACAGGGAAAGGAGCAGCATTAGTAGGATTAACAGGAGATAAATTAATACCTGACTCCCACCTACAGACACACTCCTGGAGGAAGACCTCCTTACACGATCACGCTCTAGCTTGCGAACGTAAGAATCGTAAGCCTTCCAATCAGAATCAGGCAACGATTCACACTCCTTGCAGCGATCATCCAACATACAGACATGCCCTCTACATCTCATGCATACTGTGTGAGGGTCACTGAAGCTTTCGGTAACCTCACCTTACACTCCTTCACAACACACACCCTGAAACTAGCAGAACTAGAACCAGACATCTTGTTCAAGAAATAGCCAAAAACAAAATCAAATCAGTCCAAAGAAGCGTATGCCTATCCACAAAGCCAAAGTCAAAAACCAAAAGACAATCAGAATACTCAGTGGAAAAGTTTACGAAATCAATGGCGGAGGTATTGACAACAGGTGTTGACAATACCGGTGACAGAGAAAATCTGAATAGAAAATGGGAATGGTTCCTGATACCCGTCTCCCAGCGGCGGGAATGGGTACTAACCACCTGGCCCATCTGCGTGTGCCGTAAGTTTTTGAATTTCTGTCGGTCCCTTTCGGAGAATACAGCTATATATATATCTGTCAGGTAAGTGTCATGAACAAATGTACTTTTTTTTATAGTTCACATCAAGAATCTTACGGTGTATCAATAACTTGAAATATTAAAATATTACCATTTATCAAAAAAAAAGTTTTTATAAATTATAATCAAACTATTAAATCAATCAAAATAATTTTTTTTTTAAATGGAAGAATGCAGTTAAATCCACTATAAGGAAGCTTATAATGAAGTACCATAAATACACCTGCACTGAAATATGTCAAAATCTGATGACAAATATAGGACTATCTAAGGTATTTAACCAAGCCCACTGAATCATAAAGATAATCACAGAGGTAGACCAGGTCAATTAGCATAGCTGCCCCTGTAATCTGCATCATTTACATTATCTTTCAAGAGTACAAGGGCACAATTACCACTACCACCCACCAAATACTCTGCTTCATTTAATTTTAACCATAGGAAGCTATTGTTCCCTTCAATAGATATCAGTGACAGCTTTCTTCTCATCTTCATTCTAGGTTGGAATTGCTGTTTTTTAAGAGCCTCTTCCAGCTGTTTCTTGTCGTGAACAGCTCATTTTATCATTGGTTTCTGGCAGATGTTTTACTAATGGATGCCCTTCCTGACTCCACCTCTCCCTATTTATCTGGGCTTGAGACCATCACTGAGTTGGGCTGGCCTGCCCGCTAGTGGCTGGGCTAAATACATATCAATGACAATAATAAAAAAAAAAAGCAATAAAAAAATCATGGAGCTACATAGACTCAGGTCTATGCCAAAATATAATCAATTGTTCGAACAAACATTTGTAAAAACCTATTTATCAGGTTTAATATAATCCTCCTGTCAGGAACAGAGACAGACAACCACACCAAAATCACAACTGCCTTGATAAAGGTGCAGTTCCACAAGAAATTTACCTGCAAACAAAGGGTAAAACAGTTTGAACAGTACAATTACTTTTGATCATAGTTCTACTGTACTCACTTTTTAATGGTGACAAATTCTGACGAATTTTGTATAGCAGCCTCCCATGTTGCATCATCTCCCTGAATAGCAAATTTTCTGAGGTCTCCCAGATGGTGTAAACTTGTCTTTGAAAACTGTTGACTTCTTTTGGTACTTATTCCATAGTCCTATAAATCCATAAACAGGTTAGTTGCCATATATTTGTATAAAAAGTGAAAAAAAGCTTACAAAAAATATTCTCGAATATAGCTTTCTAAATGCCAAATGGGTGGTGGTCAATTATGTCTGAGGATATTTTTGGCCACAATAGTTACTAACCTGAGGAAAAGGGTTTGAAAGACCCCTGTATGTATGTATGAATTTTTTACCACAAGTATCTTTTTACAAGACTGTTCAGTACAAATTTAACAGAACACATTTTCCCCATCATTGGTGAATCTGAGCCCACAACCTTTGCTTCACAAGGGCAACACTGTTGTTTTGTACCACTACTTCAGCAACAAGGGTAAGTGATACCACATTTCGGAAAAATATTCATTCATAATGAATGCAACAATGTACTGGACACAAAAACCAGCACGAAAATGTGCGTAATGCTAAACAAGCAGCCACAAGACAATAAAATGAGCACCAAGCAAACTAAAGTATCCAAATTCCAGTTGAAGTGAATGCACCATGTATCCCATGAGGGATTTAAATATAAATGATGACCTTTAATGAGAAAGAAAAGTTATGAAAAATAATTGTTAATAATAAAATATGGAGTTCTTATTGCAAAATATAATCCAGTAAATTAGAAGCTACTTGCTATTACTGTCATATCCCAGACACACCTTAAATATCCCAGTAAATATTTATTTGTTCATCCTTGTACACCAACCATCAATTCCTTACCACTACTAGATTAAAGGTGACCTTGTATGCCACATCAGTCATTACTGGTCCCATTATTCAGAACTTACATTTTTTTCTGGAAGCACATTCTCACTTTTCTGACTCATTAGCATTTGTTTCTGTGTTCGCTTCTCTGGGGTAACTGTATCAGCTTGAAAGTATTTCTAGTTCTAATTCCACTTACCTTTTACCACTTTCTTCTCTTACATTCATCTCCACATTTTTCATTAAAACTAGCATAGCATCACAATTTCAATTCAGCAATTTGAACTGTTGAAACTACTTCTGTGGCCCTAACAAGACTCCAAATAATGGGGGTGATCTGCATCACAATATCCATTATCATTATCACAGTACTGATCCTGTATAATTGCTTTATGCAATAGTACATTTCTGTAAAGTTTCAAGATACACTGATACCATTCTCAAAGGCTAACCTGAACTGTGTTCTAGAATTATCTGCTTCCTCTTACACTGATGCAAAACTTCCTCTGCCTTTCCACAAATGTACTGACTAATGACCCTGGGTCACACACACACAGTCTGTTTGCACAGGATGGAGAAGTGATGTATGCGTGCAACATTAGTGAGCCTGAATAAGTTTTCAATACTGTATTTAGAAAAAATTGTTGAGAATTTTTTATTGTACTCTAAGACAATGGTGCTAAAGCCCTGTTTCTTTACTGACATGTTTTGCTTAGACTGCAAATTTGAAAAATTACTTCCAAAGATGGTGGGGATGCTATCCAACAAAGCACCTTCCACTAGTCTCTAAATTTTCTTTTCCTTACTTTTGCTTTTCTTTTGGTACCTTGTATTTTAAAAATCCATTTGATGATTTACCAACCAACAATATACTGCAATAACACTCCTCACTCCTTACAACATTTTCAGTAATCTATTCTATGCTCCCCTAAGCTGTTTTTGACATCTCTTCTTGTTTCCCTGACACAAGACAGTAATTTTTGCAAGGCCTGATCTATACTCTAGGAACAAGTTTTTCATTTATAGTGGGTTTCATTTTATTTAAACATAGCTTCCTCCTATGGCTACCATTATGTGCAAAAACAACCTTCTAAGGCTATCATTATATGCAAAAACAAGCTTACAGATGGCACTGGTTAACCACTGGCAAACCTTTTCAACATAAAGGATTTAGAGAAAAAAGTTTGACAATGGAAAAACCTATTTTTGGTAGCCCCTGTAAATCCTCAGGGGAATCACTCTTATGGTCCTACCACAGCTTTATATGACAGACCATCCAGTATCAAAGAATTCTCTCAGAGTTGGTCTTGGCCAGAGTAGTAATCAAGTATAAAGGGACTAAGGTAAAGAGGGCTTTTTCTTGCCTACAGCTATTACCTGGTTTTCCTTGCATCCTTCTCACGCAGATGTGGCAATGGAGTATGAATCAACAAAATGCCCATTACTCACCAGGTCTGTGAAAGTAAATCCTGCAACAAATTCACATGCCTTTTTTTGGCAGGGAAAGCCGAGGCATTTGATGACTCACAGCAGCCACCAAAAAGAAGTTTTTCCTGCATCAAAAGTTCCTTTTACACTGTTCATCCTCAAAGGAGCCTACAAAAGAATTTGACAGGCAACATAATGGATTAAGTGATCCTAAAGACCCAGATAAAAAAATGGTCCATGGTAAAGTCACATAAGATTTTACCTACATTCTTTTATTTAGGATACCCATTAGGGTTTAAAAAAGGATACAAAAAGACAAGAAACAATATGTGAGTTATTATATGTTTCTAAAGTGGTTACCTAATTATGCCAGACAGGGATATAGAATCATTATGTCCCCATCACAGCATGTCACAGAAATACCATGGCATAAAGAGGGCTCTTTGCTTTGCAACTAGGTGCCTATGGCGCCAATACCAAAGAATATATAAACTGTGTTGTTAAACTTGTTTGCTTTCATGGAAACAGTGTTTGAGAAACACAGCCTCTGATGACCACCTTGTAAACTGGGAGGATTCTTCGAAAGAAATGCCTCCAACAAAAGCTTGATGCGCCTCTTATGACAAAATAGTAAACTTAGAGACTTCTTTGAAATAAATGCCTTTAACAAAAGGTGGGATGCACCTCTGATGATCAAATAGTAAACTTGAAGACTTCTTTGAAAGAAATGCCAAAAACATAAGCATGGGGGTGAGCCTCTGAGGACCGCATTGTAAACTTTGAGACTTCTTTGAAAGAAATGCCTAAAACGAAACTTGGGATGCACCTCTGATGAGCAAATTGCAAGCTTGCAAACTTCTTTCAAAGAAATGCCTCCAATAAAAGCTAGGATGCACCTCTGATGACCACATGGTAAACTTGGAACTTCTTTCAAAGAAATGCCTCCAACAAAAGCTGTGGATGCACCTCTTACGACCACAGTGTAAACTTGGAGCTTTCTTTGAAAGAAATGCCTCCAACAAGAAATGGGGATGCACCACTGTTGAACACATAGTAAAGTTGGAGACTTCATTGAAAGATATGCCTCCAACAAAGATGGGACTGCACCTCTGATGACCACATTGTAAACTTTGAGGCTTCTTTGAAAGAAATGCCTCCAACAAAAGCTGGGTATGAAACCTCTGATGACCACATTGTAAACTTGGAGACTTCTTTGAAAGAAATGCCTCCAACAAAAGCTGGTTATGCACCTCTGATGACCACATTGTAAACCTGGAGACTTCTTTGAAAGAAATGCCTCCAACAAAAGCTGGTTATGCACCTCTGATGACCACATTGTAAACTTGAAGACTTCTTTGAAAGAAATGCCTCCAACAAAAGCTGGGTATGCACCTCTGATGTCCACAATGTAAACTTGGAGATTTCTTTGAAACAAATGCCTCCAACAAAATCTGGGGATGCACCTCTGATGACCACATTGTAAACTTGGAGAATTCTTTGAAAGAAATGCCTCCAACAAAAGCTGGGGATGCACCTCTGATGACCACATTGTAAACATGGAGATTTCTTTGAAAGAAAAGCCTCCAACAAAATCTGGGGATGCACCTCTGATGACCACATTGTAAACTTGGAGAATTCTTTGAAAGAAAAGCCTCCAACAAAAGCTGGGGATGCATCTCTGATGACCACATAGCAAACATGGAGATTTCTTTGAAATAAAAGCCTCCAACAAATGCTGGGGATGCACCTCTGATGACCATATTGTAAACTTGGAGAATTCTTTGAAAGAAAAGCCTCCAACAAATGCTGGGGATGCACCTCTGATGACCACATTGTAAACTTGGAGAATTCTTTGAAAGAAAAGCCTCCAACAAAATCTGGGGATGCACCTCTGATGACCACATTGTAAACTTGGAGAATTCTTTGAAAGAAAAGCCTCCAACAAAATCTGGGGATGCACCTCTGATGACCACATTGTAAACTTGGAGAATTCTTGGATTTTTGAAAGAAAAGCCTCCAACAAAAGCTGGGGATGCACCTCTGATGACCACATTGTAAACTTGGAGAATTCTTTGAAAGAAAAGCCTCCAACAAAATCTGGGGATGCACCTCTGATGACCACATTGTAAACTTGGAGAATTCTTTGAAAGAAAAGCCTCCAACAAAAGCTGGGGATGCACCTCTGATGACCACATTGTAAACTTGGAGAATTCTTTGAAAGAAAAGCCTCCAACAAAATCTGGGGATGCACCTCTGATGACCACATTGTAAACTTGGAGAATTCTTTGAAAGAAAAGCCTCCAACAAAATCTGGGGATGCACCTCTGATGACCATATTGTAAACTTGGAGAATTCTTTGAAAGAAAAGCCTCCAACAAAATCTGGGGATGCACCTCTGATGACCACATTGTAAACTTGGAGAATTCTTTGAAAGAAAAGCCTCCAACAAAATCTGGGGATGCACCTCTGATGACCACATTGTAAACTTGGAGAATTCTTTGAAAGAAAAGCCTCCAACAAAAGCTGGGGATGCATCTCTGATGACCATATTGTAAACTTGGAGAATTCTTTGAAAGAAAAGCCTCCAACAAAATCTGGGGATGCACCTCTGATGACCACATTGTAAACTTGGAGAATTCTTTGAAAGAAAAGCCTCCAACAAAATCTGGGGATGCACCTCTGATGACCACATTGTCAACTTGGAGAATTCTTTGAAAGAAAAGCCTCCAACAAAATCTGGGGATGCACCTCTGATGACCACATTGTAAACTTGGAGAATTCTTTGAAAGAAAAGCCTCCAACAAAATCTGGGGATGCACCTCTGATGACCACATTGTAAACTTGGAGAATTCTTTGAAAGAAAAGCCTCCAACAAAATCTGGGGATGCACCTCTGATGACCACATTGTAAACTTGGAGAATTCTTTGAAAGAAAAGCCTCCAACAAAATCTGGGGATGCACCTCTGATGACCACATTGTAAACTTGGAGAATTCTTTGAAATAAAAGCCTCCAACAAAAGCTGGGGATGCACCTCTGATGACCACATTGTAAACTTGGAGAATTCTTTGAAAGAAAAGCCTCCAACAAAATCTGGGGATGCACCTCTGATGACCACATTGTAAACTTGGAGATTTCTTTGAAAGAAAAGCCTCCAACAAAAGCTGGGGATGCACCTCTGATGACCACATTGTAAACTTGGAGAATTCTTTGAAAGAAATGCCTCCAACAAAAGTTTGGGATGCACCTCTGATGACCACATTGTAAACTTGGAGAATTCTTTGAAAGAAAAGCCTCCAACAAAAGTTGGGGATGCACCTCTGATGACCACATTGTAAACTTGGAGAATTCTTTGAAAGAAAAGCCTCCAACAAAAGTTGGGGATGCACCTCTGATGACCACATTGTAAACTTGGAGAGTTCTTTGAAAGAAAAGCCTCCAACAAAAGTTGGGGATGCACCTCTGTTGTCCACATTGTAAACTTGGAGAATTCTTTAAAAGAAAAGCCTCCAATAAAAGCTAGGGATCCACGTCTGATGACCGCATTGTAAACTTGGAGACTTCTTTGAAAGAAAAGCCTCCAACAAAAGTTGGGGATGCACCTCTGATGACGACATTGTAAACATTGTAAACTTGGAGAATTCTTTGAAAGAAATGTCTCCAACAAGAGTTGGGGATGCACCTCTAATGGCCGCAGTGTAAATTTGGAGACTCCTTTGAAAGAAATGCCTCCAACAAAAGTTGGGGATACACCTCTGATGACCACATTGTAAACTTGGAGAATTCTTTGAAAGAAATGCCTCCAATAAAAGATGGGGATGCAAACCTGATGACCACGTTGTAAACTTGGAGACTTCTTTGAAAGAAAAGCCTCCAACAAAAGATGGGGCTGCACCTCTTACGACCACACTGTAAACTTGGAGTTTTCTTTGAAAGAATTGCCTCCAACAAAGGCCTGGGCTGCACCTCTGATTACCACATTATACACTAAGAGGTTTCTTAGAAAGAAATGCCTCCAACAAAAGCTGGGATGCACTTCTGATGAACACATTGCAAACTTGGAGACATCTTTGAAAAAGATGCCTCCAATAAAAGCTAGAGATTCACCTCTGATGACAACATTGTAAACTTGGAGATTTCTTTGAAACAAATGCCTCCAACAAAAGCTGAGTTAAGTATACCTTAGTTTTACCAGACCACTGAGCTGATTAACAGCTCCCCTAGGGCTGGCCCAAAGGATTAGACTTATTTTACGTGGCTAAGAACCAACTGGTTACGTAGCAACGGGACCTACAGCTTATTGTGGATTCCGAACCACATTATGACGAGAAATGAATTTCTATCACCAGAAATAAATTCCTCTAATTCTTCACTGGCCGGTCGGAGAGTCGAACACTGGGCCAACAACATGCTAGCCAAGAGACAAAAGCTGAGATGCACCTCTGATGAACACATTGTAAACTGGGAGACTTCTTTGAAAGAAATGTATCCAACAAAAGTTGGGGATGCACCTCTGACGACCACATTGTAATCATGGAGACTTCTTTGAAACAAATGCCTCCAACAAAAGCTGGGATGCACCTCTGATGACCACATTGTAAACTTGGAGACTTCTTTGAAAGAAAAGCCTCCAACAAAAGTTGGGGATGTACCTCTGATGACCACATTGCAATCATGGAGACTTCTTTGAAACAAATGCCTCCAACAAAAGCTGAGATGCACCCCCGATGACCACATTGTAAACCTGGAGACTTCTTTGAAAGAAATGTCTCCAACAAAAGTTGGGGATGCACTCTGACGACCACATTGTAATCATGGAGACTTTGAAACAAATGCCTCCAACAAAAAGCTGGGATGCACCTCTGATGACCACATTGTAAACTTGGAGACATCTTTGAAAGAAAAGCCTCCAACAAAAGTTGGGGATGTACCTCTGCTGACCACATTGCAATCATGGAGACTTCTTTGAAACAAATGCCTCCAACAAAAGCTGGGATGAACCTCTGATGAGCACATTGTAAACTTGGAGACATCTTTGAAAGAAATGCATCCAATAAAAGCTAGAGATCACCTCTGATGACCACGTTGTAAACTTGGAGACTTCTTTGAAGGAAAAGCCTCCAACAAAAGCTGGGGATGCACTTCTTATTACCGCATTGTAAACTTGGAGTTTTCTTTGAAAGAAATGCCTCCAACAAAAGCGTGGGATGCACCTTTTATGACCACATTGTAAACTTGGGGATTTCTTTGAACGAAATGCCTCCAACAAAAGCTGGGGATGAACCTCTGATGACCACATTGTAAACTATGAGGTTTCTTTGAAAGAAATGCCTCCAACAAAAGCTGGGGGTGCACCTTTTATGACCACATTGTAAACTTGGAGACTTCTTTGAAAGAAATGCCTCCAACAAAAGCTGGGGATGCACCTCTTATTACCACATTGTAAACTTGGAGTTTTCTTTGAAAGAAATGCCTCCAACAAAAGTGTGGGATGCACCTTTAATGGCCACATTGTAAACTTGGAGTTTTCTTTGAAAGAAATGCCTCCAACAAAAGCGTGGGATGCACCTTTTATGACCACATTGTAAACTTCGGGATTTCTTTGAACGAAATGCCTCCAACAAAAGCTGGGGATGAACCTCTAATGACCACATTGTAAACTATGAGGTTTCTTTGAAAGAAATGCCTTCAACAAATGCTGGGGGTGCACCTTTTATGACCACATTGTAAACTTGGAGACTTCTTTGAAAGAAATGCCTCCAACAAAAGCTAGGGATCCACCTCTGATGACAACATTGTAAACTTGAATATTTCTTTGAAAGAAATGCCTCCAACAAAAGTTGGGGATGCACCTCTGATGCCCATATTGTAAACTTTAAAATTTCTTCGAAAGAAATGCCTCCAATAATAGTTGGGGATGCACCTCTGATGACCAAATTGTAAACTTAGAGAGTTCTTTTAAGAAGTACCTCCAACAAAAGTTGGGGATGCACCTCTGATGACCACATTGTAATCATGGAGACTTCTTTGAAACAAATGCCTCCAACAAAAGCTGGGATGCACCTCTGATAAACACATTGTAAACTTGGAGGTTTCTTTGAAAGAAATGCCTCCAACAAAAGCTGGGGATGCACCTCTGATGACCACATTTTAAACTTGAAGATTTCTTTGAAACAAATGCCTCCAACAAAAGATGTTTGTTTGTTTGTATGGTGTTTTTACGTTGCATGGAACCAGTGGTTATTCAGCAACGGGAACAAAAGATGTGTATGCACCTATAATGACCAAATAGTAAACTTAGAAACTTCTTTGGAAGAAATGCCTCCAATAAAAGTTGGGGATGCACCTCTGATGACCACATTGTAAACGTGAAGATTTCTTTGAAACAAATGCCTCCAACAAAAGATGTGTATGCACCTATAATGACCAAATAGTAAACTTAGAAACTCCTTTGAAAGAAATGCCTCCAACAAAAGCTGTAGATGCACCTCTGATGTCCACATTGTAAATTTGGAGACTTCTTTGAAAGAAAACCTCCAACAAAAGTTGGGGATGCACCTCTGATGACCACATCGTAAACTTGGAGACTTCTTTGGAAGAAATGCCTCCAACAAAAGTTGGGGATGCACCTCTGATGACCACATTGTAAACTTAGAGAGTTCTTTGTAAGAAGTGCCTCCAACAAAAGCTGGGATGCACCTCTGATGAACACATTGTAAAATTGGAGACTTCTTTGAAAGAAATGCCTCCAGTAAAAGCTAAGGATCCACCCCCGATGACCACATTGTAAACTTGGAGACTTCTTTGAAAGAAAAGCCTCCAACAAAAGTTGGGATGCACCTCTTATGAACAATTTGCAAACTTGGAGACTTCTTTGAAAGAAATGCCTCCAACAAAAGCTGGGGATGCACCTCTGATGACCACATTGTAAACTTGGAGACTTCTTTGAAAGAAATGCCTCCAACAAAAGCTGGGGATGCACTCTGATGACCACATTGTAAACTTGGAGACTTCTTTGAAAGAAATGCTCCAACAAAAGCTGGGGATGCACCTCTGATGACCACATTGTAAACTTGGAGACTTCTTTGAAAGAAATGCCTCCAACAAAAGCTGGGGATGCACCTCTGATGACCACATTGTAAACTTGGAGACTTCTTTGAAAGAAATGCCTCCAACAAAAGCTGGGGTTGCACCTCTGATGACCACATTGTAAACTTGGAGACTTCTTTGAAAGAAAAGCCTCCAACAAAAGCTGGGGATGCACCTCTTATGACCACATTGTAAACTTGGAGTTTTCTTTGAAAGAAATGCCTCCAACAAAAGTTGGGGATGCACCTCTGATGACCACATTGTAAACTATGAGGGTTCTTTGAAAGAAATGCCTCCAACAAAAGCTATGGATCCACCTGTGATGACCACATGTTAAACTTGAATATTTCTTTGAAAGAAATGCCTCCAACAAAAGATGTGTATGCACCTATAAAGATCAAATAGTAAACCTGGAAACTTCCTTGAAAGAAATGCCTCCAACAAAAGTTGGGGATGCACCTCTGATGCCCATATTGTAAACTTTAAGATTTCTTTGAAAGAAATGCCTCCAACAAAAGATGTGTATGCACCTATAAAGACCAAATAGTAAACTTGGGAACTTCTTTGAAAGAAATGCCTCCAACAAAAGCTACGTATGCACCTCTGATGACCACATTGTAATCATGGTAATCATGGAGACTTCTTTGAAACAAATGCCTCCAACAAAAGCTGGGATTCACCTCTGATGAACACATTGCAAACTTAGAGACGTCTTTGAAAGAGATGCCTTCAATAAAAGCTAGAGATTCACCTCTGATGACCACATTGTAAACTTGGAGATTTCTTTGAAACAAATGCCTCCAACAAAAGCTGGAATGCACCTCTGATGAACACATTGTAAACTTTGAGATTTCTTTGAAAGAAATGCCCCCAATAAAAGCTAGGGATCCACCTCTGATGACCACATTATAAACTTGGAGAGTTCTTTGTATGAAATGTCTCTAACAAAAGCTAGGATGCACTTCTGATGACCACATTGTAATCATGGAGACTTCTTTGAAAAACAAATGCCTCCACCAAAAGCTGTTCTTGACTTGATGGGGGATGTCTTGCTCCCCTCTCTCCCATGACATATTTTCTTTATTTGCTTATAAATATGCCCAAGGATTACTGTTGGTTTTAGTTCTTATCCTTTTGATGTGATGTCAGTTAAAACTGTAATTTTGCAAAGAAAAGTGTAAAGAAATACTAGAAAAAACATATATACCTCCAAAACAGTTACCGCATCTCCCCATCTCAGTAAATTTACTTAAATATTTTACAAATATACTCAGAATCTGTTACTGATTTTAGTTCTTATCTGTTATAATATCATTTGAGCTGTTATTATAATTTTACAAAATAAAATAAATTATTAGAAAAAACACGTTTAACGGTAAAATTTATGAGTGTTTTGTAAAAGCGGCCCCACACAGGGTTGTAAATAGTCACTTTCAACTTCTCATGAAAGGTTGGGAAAATTTTTTAGGATTTTTTTTTCTTACACCAAGTACATTTGCATATCATCTGCTTTCCATTGATATGTTTTTTTCTTAAATTAGCCAACCTTAAAGTTTGCCTGGTCTGGGAGGTTGCATGATATATAATTAGCCCATTCCTTAAGGGTTAATGGTGGAGGACAAGAGATTCCTAGATCTACTTGGATAAAGGAGGAAATCCGCAACTTGGGTCACAAATGACTCAGATTAAGAGACGTTGTGTCTGAGACACCAGCTTTGGAAAATCGCCCACTTAGCCTGGTAGACACAGCTAGAAGAGTGGCGCCTGCATCTTGCAATAGCCTTTGCAGCCCGTCTTGAAAACCATTTTGCTCTGACAAGTTTCTGGACAGTCTGAAGCCTGTCAGGGCAAGAGTGGACAACCTTTGGTGATCTCTTGAAGTGAGGTTGTCTGAGTAGACACGGTTTCTGGGGAAGGAGTCTCAGAAAGTCGACCAACAACTGTAGCAGGTCTGGGAGCCATTCTTTTGTGGGCCAGAAAGGGGCTGTGAGAGTTATCGTAACGTTGCGATGAGCCTGAAACTTGTTCAGCACTTCCCTGACCATGTTCGTCTGCCAGAACATTTAGTTTGCCCTGAATAAATCAAGTGACTAGAATCACTCGATTTTGATCTGCCTTACTTTCAAATGTATGTTAGGGTTGTGATATTGTCTGCATGGACCACCACAGTCTTGTTCTGAATTAGGGTCAAGAAGCACTGAAGCCCTAAGTCGCTTTCAGCTCTCTGACATTGATGTGAAAGTTCTTTCTTCTGGGGATCATGTCCCAGAAACTCCTGGTTCCCCAAGAGAGCTCCCCAACCTAGATCCAAGGCATCTGAGTAGAAGTCTAGGTCTGGGCTCGGAGGAAGGGACTTTCCTTCCGAAAGTCTTTGTTCAGACAACACCATTGCAAATCCGATTTGATCTCCGGAGTTATGGGAAACACGTAGGTTTCCAGCTGTGCTTTTCTGTCCCAGTTGGCCTTGAGGTAGGAATGCAAAACTCTCGTGTGATGTCTGCCTAACCTGACGAATGTCTTGATGGGCAACAGTGTTCACTGATGAGCCGAGCAAGAAGAAAAGGCTAAAAACTTGTGGACCATCTGAAGGCAGCTGGCAATTCTCTTGGTAGATGGAAAAGCCCGAAAAGTCAGAGAGTTGAGATTCATCCCTAAACAGAGGATCTCTTGTGACGAGGTCAACTGGGACTTCTGAAGGTTGATGATGATGGCCAGTTCCTGCGTGAGGAGAAGAATCTTTTTCAAGCCCTTCATGCACTTTTCCTTTGAAGGAGATTGAAGAAGCTAGTCATCCAGATATAAACTGGAGCCATTTTGCTAGAGGAGCGAGGACTTGAGTGAACACTTGAGGTGCCAGAGAGAAGCTGAAGCAAAGCGCCCGAAACTGTAAAATTTTGTCCTGGAAGATGAACCTTAGATACTTCCTGGAGTCTGGATGGATGAAGATGTAGAAGCATGCATCCTGCATACTCAAAGTTATCATTTAATCACCCTGGTAAATGGATGATAGGACTGACTAGTTCGTTTGCATTTTTAACTTCATCTTCTGGACAAACAGATTGAGGGCGCTTATGTTGAGGACTGACCTCCAACCCCCCAATGTTTTGGGACCACAAAAAGACAGTTGTAGAAGCCCTCTGAGCTGGTGTTCTCGACCTCTTCTATGGCTCTCTTTTGGATGGGGGAGGATACCTCCTCCAAAAGTGCTGGATGTTTCTCTGAGCCTTTTGAGTAGGCTGTCAAGGCGATGGGAGAAGTGACCAAGGGAGGGCTCTTCATGAACAGGATGCCATAGCCCTCCTTCAGAACCCTGACAATCCATGGCTCTGCTCCTCTGAGCCTCCACCATTCCCAAAACTCGAGGAGTCTGGCTCCCACTGGCGCACGAAGGATCTCCTTCTCATTTGTTAGGCAAGGACTTGGTTGGACCCTTTTTGATGGCTCTGGAAGAGAAGTAGACATAACAGCAGGTTTTAGGCTGTGACCTAGGCTTCCTCCCTTGAAAGGGTTTCTGCTGAAGAGGGGGGCTGTCTTGGGCATAAATGCAGACAAATCCTTGGAGTGTTTGGATGACTGTGACAGCAGATCCTGAGTGGACTTCTTTTGGAGGTCCGAAGCAATTTACCTCACAGTATCTTGAGGGAAGAGGTGATGAGGATCCAACAGCAAAAGTAACATAGCCGACTTCTGGATCTGAGTGACTCCTTTACTGGTAAAGGAGCACCATAATTCTCTTTTCTTCAAAGCCCCCAGATAGAAAAGAGCCACAAGTTCAAGAGAGCCATCCCTGATGGTCTTGTCTTCACAAGAAAGGACCCCTAGCCAGTCCAAGGTGAAGTCTCCTACTACGTCACTGCAATCTTCAATCTTCTGGGCTAACGCTCCCACCATCCAGTGCAAGAAACTGAGAACTTCAAACACCTTGAAGAGGTGCTGGACAAGGTGGTCAAGCTCTGCCAATGAAAACATAATTTTCGCTGACGAAAACGCTGAGCGTTGGGAAGAGTCGATGAGGCCAGAGAAGCCCCCTTGGGAGGAGGCAGTGACTCCCAAAGGAGCTTCCCCAGTGGCGTAGGAAAGATACATCCTGCAGACTAAGTGTGAGGGAGGAAAGGCGAAGGAAGCCTTACCTTGCTCGCTCTTAGTGGAAAGCCAATCTTCAATCTCTTTGAGTGGCTTCCTAAAAGACGAGGAAAGCACCATCTTGGGTACTCTGGATCTGTCATCTGGATGGCTCCTCATTAGGAAGATCGATGCATTAGTGACCGGAGCAGCTGATGCAAAAAAGGTAAGAAAGCTCGGCAGCAAATATTGAAAGAGAGCTGCATAGGCTGAAGGAGGGGCAGATTCTTGATCCAATTCTTCCTCTCCTGAGGAGACTGAGACAGGGACAAATCAGAAGACTTTGAGGCAGGTGGAACTTTCTTTAGCAACTTCATAATCTCTGCTAACTGCTGTTTAATGGGTGCCACAGAAGGCTCGTCTTGATTTATGGAAGGAGACCCACTGTCGGAAGCGGGTGCCAGACACTCCGGAGCAGGAGACTGGTACTGAAGAGTTGGCACCAGGAGCTCAGAAGTTGGCACTGGGCGCTTGGGAGCTGGCGCCGGGCACTAGGGAGCTGGCGCCGGGCACTAGGGAGCTGGCGCCGGGCACTAGGGAGCTGGCGTCGGGCACTTGGGAACTAGCAGCGAGTATTCAGGAGGAGTCGGATGCTTGGATGATGATGACGGGCACCTGCGAGAGTTCGTTGGGTACTTGGGGGCCAAGTAAGGGCACTCAACCACTGGGCGGTCAGGAGAGAAGGTATTCTGGCTGTCCCATGTACCTTGCTCCCCAGTGAGTGAATGTCAGACCAAGGCAGAGACAAAGGGATCCACAGCAAAACTGCAGGAAGGCTGTGAGATGCAGCTAGCCTCTTTATATTGCCTGACAGAAAGCAGAGAATGGCAACCGTCAACTGCATGTCTCTTTCATCATCCGTGAAGAATCAAGGAAGCGTTTACGGTGTCTTCCGTCTGAAAAGAATCTCCGGAACTGGATGACAGCTGGTGCACATTCATCAAGACGCCTTTCCAGTGGCTGTCTGCCAATACCTGGGAATGCATAACAGGCTCCACTGAGGGAGCAGCTACCCATGGACAAACCCCCTTGCCTCCCTTGGACTTCCGGTATGAATTCTCCCAGGTTCAGGGGAGCAGGACAGTGACCTTCGTCTAGGAGAACCGGTGGGACGAGTAGCCACCTCCTCCACTTGCAACACTACTACTTGTCTTTTTATCTGAATAAACTTTTTCCATTAACACTCTCAGTGATGCCCCTAACTCCACCACTAGGTTAATTTTCTTGCCAAACCTAAATTCAAGACTGGCAATGGCATCAGGTTCGGAAGCAAGGGGGCCAGGCACAGGCTCTAGCGGCCACTTTCCTTTTCTTATCCCTCTCTAATTTGTGTAGGTGAGATTTAAGTACCTTCCACTTTCGCTCATCCCAATCACTACATTTACTGCAAATTGTATGAGAGTCATATGCAAATTTGATCAATCTGATTTTGCAACCTTTGCTACTAGTGATAACTACATGAACTTGAATCAGACATAATCAATAAAAACTAGAAAAAGCTGATCCTGAAAGCTATGAAAGCTTGAAGGCGACACAAAATATGCAATAATACTTCACCGAATTCAGTTATTCAACCGAAAACCAATGAACAAAAGCTGCTACAAACACCCGATGTTTACGTGAGAGCCAGCAGAAACAAAATAAGGTTATCTGCTAAGTAGTTTCCGGTACTCCCTTTAGTGGGCAGGGCTTGCCACCTACACTAAACAATTGAAGTGTTACCGCGATTTTTTAACAATAAAACGGTGCTGCGTGAGTTAGAAACTATAGCTATGTAATTACTTGATAAGTTACCTATGTGAAAAAATATTTTCACCATTTTTTCATTCTCAATGTAATTAGCATTAATTACATGTTATACTCAATGCATACAATGTTTACTCGCATAAATACAATGTAAAAAACTTGTTGAAAACCTGTTTTAAATTGACGGAATAGCAACCCAACAATAACGATGCTGTTTTCTCCCAAACTTGATGTAGACTAACATGTGTTTCATATGGTAGAGTGACCTGTACAGTACTTGGCAACTTCTAATAACGATGGCATCTGTCGAGCCTACTCTTCCTAAATAATATTATAAAATACATTTTCCTTTCTCATAATTTTTCTACCTTAGGAATTTCATATTTTGATGAAACAAGACAATAATTTTTTTGGTTTTTGTCCCCTGTTAGCTCACTGTGAGCTGGGGAGAAACAACCCTTAGCACCCACCTCTCTTCCCCTTGCTCCTTCCTCCCTTTCATGAGTGGACAGGGTACTGAAAAAAGGCACAACTGCACCCCTTTCCCTACAGCAGCAGAAGACTAGGGACCCCTATGAGAGGCAGAGGAGACCTGGGACTTTCTTTGCAAAAGCCAAATGGCCTTAGGTGACACTGCCTGGTGAACAAAGATGTCATTATTCTCTATGCGCAAACCTGTCTATCGCAGCCTCTACCTCACTCCAAGGAAGAGAGATAGACCACAGTACCAGTCCATTTTAAGTGCCAGAGAGATAGACCACAGTACCAGTCCATTTTAAGTGCCAAAGCCAAATCTGGTCCAATGAACCTGGAGAGTTGGGATAATACTGCCTAGAAAAGACCAAGTCTTTCCCATATAGGCAGGGCCGTGGGCAGTTGTCAACATGCTGTGACGATGTCTGCACTGATCAGGGAGAGCGGTCCCGCTCATGTGAACAGGGAGATAGGGCTGTCCCATGAACTACCCTGACCTCCCCAGAAACCAAAGCTTCTACAAGAGCAGAAGATGAAGCAAGGGAACTCCTCTTGCTAGGTCTGGATGAGACAGCCAAGCAGGCCAAATCACTTTCCCTGGACTCTTGGGTCATTCTCATTGCAGAACAGGAGAGGGGTGAGAGAGCACCTGCGTGCTCCTTCACCTGCTTAAGCTGGGCCTTTCTGACAGAAGAACAGTATCAGTGGTACAGTTACCTTGAATGGTCCAGCTAGTTTTGACTGACTGACTTGTACCTGTACGCCAGGATTCCAAGGAACCTGGGGTAGCGGTTCCATCCTTGCAAAAATCAATGGGTGCAGTGGTACTCATGGTACCCCTTGCATGTGCCCCGTCAGTCCTCTTCACAAACAAGGACTAACCACCAGAAGCCTTACAAGACTTCCTGCAGGGGGATGTAGCAGTCTTCTTCTTCCTCCACTTATAAGCAGTGGGAGTTGAAGGTAAGAGGGTGAAAGCACCTGACAACAAAGATGAGGATGATGACTTCCTCCTGCATTTGTTCACCTCTTCTTGCCAAGAACAGCCAAGGCCGATACTGTGAAGAGCACGCAGTGGGCAGCAATCCCCAATAGGAAGATGATGACAGCTCCTCTGGACAATGACACCAAGCTCCTCTGGACAATGGACATAGGGCACATGCAATACTGTGAAGGTGGGGGTGGTCAGATAGCCAGTCAATGTCATGATTGTAGAAGTCATTACAGTCAAAGTCATTACAGTCACTGTAGAAGCATTAACGGGAGCCATCTAAACAGAAGAGAGGTGGGTGAGCATAGCTGAGATACTGTACTCTCCTGATGACCTAGGGAAAGCCATAACTTCCTGAGTCTCTCAGCCTCCATTGTACCTGAAAACATAGTTGGGTTAATCAGTGGCACTTCCTTTTGCCACGAGAGAGAGAGAGAGAGTGTCCGCCAGAGGAAAACTCTCCATCAGACTGAAAAGAGGTCTCCAAAGAAATGCCAGAATGGTCACCTCTCCCCCTTGGTGGCTTTCCACTGAATGGTCAATGGGTGTCAGCAAAGGGGAAAATCATCCCTTTGGAGTAGAAATAACATGGTAGTTTAGCAGGAGGAAGAAAGGTTCCTATGACCTCCTTAGGTGTCACCAATGAAGTGTTGCACTCCAACGACACAAGGGAGAACTTCTCTCTTTTCTTCTTTGTTGTAAACATCACTGAGAACAAGGACTACCTCTATTGCAGAAATGTTTCTTGCAAGAAAACACAGAGTAAGAGTACCCACCTCCATAAAGAAGAGAAACCCTTTACAAGGCCTGTCTTTACCAGGACAGTGCCGCATATTCAGAGGCTTCCTTGGAATGGAAGAGGTAGGCTAAGTGATTTTTGGGTTTGGCTCACTATGATATTACCAGAGAAACCAACAAATACAAAAGACAGGAAATACTCATGGTAAACAAAGTTAATTTGTAAGAAAAAACAGTGAAGGTCAGGAACAGAGAGTCGATGGTGGTCAAAAGCAAAGTGGAGTGCTGACCAGCAGGTGGGCTGTCAATAGTTAACTACCTTGTCAGTAAGTTTAACTGGCTGTTTCCAGCTTGCACTTGAAGCTATACCCTGAGCAAAGAATGAATGTCTGTATTTGTGTAGGGACAAATAAAAATTATACCAAGCATTTCCTGGCAGTACCTCAATAAAAGTAGGGAAAAACTGAAACGCAAAGCAATTTTCTGATATGGAAAAATTGAAATGCAAGGTAATTTTCTGAAAGGAAAATGCTTTACCTTTTCAGCCTGCTCTAGATCCTGTTCAAGACTGACATCAACTGGGGTGAACTCCGCAACAGTGGCCGTAGTAGTAGGAAGACTAAGTGCCAAAGCTGTTTCTTGAATAGATGACAAGACTTTCAAAAATCGACGTATAGCACGATTGAGTTGACCCAAAAGAGATTCTACTGGTAGGTCTAATAACTTTACCATTGAATCCACTGTTCTTGCTTGTAGACCTAAACCAACTACTATACTCTGAAATGATGAAATGATAAAAATATATATTTCATTTTTGTGAAATTCTTGATATACTTGGTAAAAATGTAAAAATTTAGGTCTTCACTTCCTACTTTCTAATGCAAATTTTTCACAGAGTAAAATTTTACAAAGACCACGATCATCATTACTGGTTTTAAGTCTAGCTTTCTCTATAGGGGTTAAATGTACAATTAGTTTCTTCCCATTTTTTCTACCACCTGAATTCTCATCTGGCCTGATTTCCTGGGCAGAAACTACTTCAACGTCTAATAAAGTTGTTAGTCTCTTATCATCATATGTCTGAACTACCTCATCTTTGAGATCTCAATCTCTTTTACAGCTGCTGGACAACACTGCTCACTGCAACTTCCTCAAAATGAATATGATCCTTCCACTGCACTTTAGCTATGATTCTTAACATCTGTGTTCACCCCTTTTCAAAATCTTCTCTGTTTTGTTTGTCAGTGCCCATGTACCTACTGCACTGAGTAATACAAGCCTTATTCACACGTTAAAGTCTTTGCTTGCTTTACTAATGCAGTAGAATTCTTATATTTGACATAAGTACGGTTTTCATTTCATCTTTATGGACAAATCTACCCTCTTAAACCTAATACTGTACTATGATTACAATAATTTAAAAACTGAATAAGAATGGTCTCCCTTTAAAAAATAAACACATTTAATACTGTAAAGTAACTTTTATACCAAGAAAATACAAACTTTATAAAAATCTTCTTTTTCTATATTAAAGTGGAATGCAATTATACTATAAATTACAGGAGTTCAGTGATAAAACTTCCCAAAACAGATTATTGACAACTATATTTTCTTAAAAATATCCTTAAAAAGAATTTCTAAGTAAGTACTGTACACCATTAGCTATTTCTTATAATTCTTTGAACTTTTTATACCATAAATGCACCTCATTTTTCAAGCTAACATTTCATAATCAGCATTCATTTAATCAAATCTATGAAGAATTTAAAGAAAATGATAAAAAATGGCTTTAACAAAACTATTCCTTTTCTCCAACTAAAAAGAAAAAATATTGGTAGAGCCTGTTACAGACTGGCCCATTATGCTGAACCAGTTCTGAATGAAGCTTGGTAAGCAACAGCATAGTTGGGTATAGTCAAACCACAGATCAGTCTGACTCACTTGGTGTGGTGGACTCTGTGTTTGTGAGAGAATAGAATGTTTATCCTTGGGTTTACTGTAAATTACTTTAAAGCATTGGCGAACATTAACATTTGAAACAATTTAATAATTCAATGATTATTTTGGTATTAAAAGTATTTCTTAGGTTACCAAACAGAGACATATGACTGAAAAAACAGAGAGAAAAGTAAATGGTGTTTAGCCTTGTTTATTGAATATTACTGCATGTACTGTCTTCATTTATTACTCAATTTTGCTTAAATTTTAGGAATGAATCTGGAATGTGTTCACAGCATTTCTTTAAATACATAAAGAAAAACACTTGAATGAGGGGGTGAGAGTAGCTACCAAGTATTTATTTTTATGTTTACTGTGCATTACTGTAAATTCTGTCAGCACTTACTTTTAAATTTTGTTAATATTTTAGTAATTTGCATATGGTCAGTTCTGAGTCCTCTTCTTTCTTCAGAAAACTAACATCTGTATGTGCAAGAATGTATGAATGACATTTAGAGAAAGTGACTGATTAGTCTAAAAATAAAATACCTAGTGTAACAGCAAAAAAGTCACTGACATAAATAAAAAGCTAAATATTTAAAATCCATATTAACACTTTCATACACATTTACTTGTACCCATAAAATAAAACACTTCACACAAGCCATCAAATACTTTTAAAAATAAAAGCTACAAAATCACATTAAAATCATAAAAACCCTGAACACGCAATGCTTTCTTGAAAACTGCTAATAAAAAACTGCTCTCCCTATAAACTTGAAACTATACAACTGGAACTGAAATTCACTTCGTTTCCAAGTAGTGTCCAGCAGATGAGGTGACTACCGTCACCATCCCAACACTTGCGTTTCCACTTGACCAGCAGGTATGCTTGGTCCAGGGGACTAATCAGTCATTACAAAATGGTTGGTGGTACCCAGCCATCAGATATCCAGTTGTTAGGCTATATGAGTGTGTCTAATTCTAAGACAGCATGGGGTAGTCTCCTATTTTTTTTGGCATCTCACAATACCTCCATAGAGTAGAACTGATAGTTTTCAGACACTTCTAGTTACTATCAGCAAGGCTTCCCATTTTGTTGTTATCATTATTCCGTACATGAAACCTATTCTCTTTTAGTCGGTCTCTTGGCCAGGTATTGTGTCATATAGTAAACCCTCCATATTCGCAAGGGATGCGTACCAAACCCCCCCCCTCCCGAATAGTTAACATCCGGCCCCCTCTCAAAAAGCTTATAACTGCCTATCTTGAAAGTTCATTTACCAAATGTATACCTTAAACTAGCATCCTACATAAAATATACCTTAAACTATCATCCTATTACTGTATTAATCTTTGAAATTATATTATTAATATCATTTCAAAGTCATCTTATACATTTTACCTAAAAATATATAGATACATACTTCTAACACTTCCAGCCAATAACACAGAGAGAGAGAGAGAGAGAGAGAGAGAGAGAGAGAGAGAGAGAGAGAGAGAGAGAGAGAGAGAGAATTATCCTTCTATCAACCACTCTCCCTTTCCATCTATCTATCTATCCATCTCTCACATTCTGAGTATCCTTTGGCATGAGAAAGATTATACACCGGCCCCCGTGCCAAGCTTCTGAGAAGACTGGGAATCAATATGTTTTCTTTTAAAATTTTACATAATTTACCATAGAAATGCATAAATGTTGTAATTATAGCATGGAAAATATGAAAAAATTAATAACAAAGTAACATTATATTTATCTATAAAACTACAGTACCATATACAAAACAAATAAACATATGTTACATATGCATAAAAAATCTATCTCAGTGAGAGAGAGAGAGAGAGAGAGAGAGAGAGAGAGAGAGAGAGAGAGAGAGAGAGAGAGAGAGAGAGAGAGAGAGAGAGATGAAATATAAAGAACATAATCTAGATTAGTAGATGAGAGAGAGAGAGAGAGAGAGTTACACCTTCATCCTTCCCATAAGTCGGATACAGAAAAAGATCAGGGATTGAACTAAAATCTTACTAATTCACTATACTATATTTTCTTTAATGAATTAATATTTTGTTGTGTTTACATTAATATTAATATCTGAAAATTAGTAAATCATTTATTTATCATACAAAAATGACAAACATACCACATATTACATATGCATAAAAATTCTCTCATCTCAGTAAGAGAGGGAGAGAGAAAGAGAGAGAGAATTCTTATTCTTATTATTCAATGTTAATATTTAATCTTATTAAACTTAATATTAATGTTTGAAAATTAGTACTGTAAATCATTATCATAAAATGTATGTGTACCTACAATACCGTATTTAATCATGGAAATAATATGAAAATACAGAATATTGCTCTACGAAAAAATCTGCAGATGGGTGAGTTTTCCTGCGAATAATTTATAAATAGGTTCCACAGAAAATTCCATGAATTGCAGAGTTCGCAAATTGTGAGAACGCAAATCCGGTGGGTTTACTAAATATAAACACTTATAACCCAAGATAGAGTACGAAATGGACTCAAAGATAAGAGGACTCTTTCCCTTATCTAACCGTGAAGCTGTACCCAGGTTATTTCCTTCCTTCATCAAACCTGCTAGAAGAAGAAATAATTATTGCGCACGCTCAGTCCACTATATTGTAAACAGATTGCCATTAACACTTTCATGTCCAACTGACGTAATATTATGCAAAATCACCCTACCCCCCGCCTTTCCTGACTGATGTAATTTTACATAAAATTTACTGAAATTTTTCGTACGTGTGGTAGGGGTAAATTTTTTTTTATTTTCGGACAGTTGGTGGTTTCCGTGTAACTCAGGCATCAATAAACCAGCCAAGCAGTTTCAATACTGCGCATGCACAAATCCCTGGCATAGTAAATTTCTCACAATGAAATCAGCTGATCCTACCCACGCTTCTCTCTAGTATCTTACATTTTTTTTTATAAAGTGTAGGATTACATTATTGGAAACACTCTGTTTCGTACCCTCTTTTTCTATAAATTTTTTAGGTCCTGTACTGTGCATGCGCAAATCCCTGGCATAGTAAAATTCTCACAATGACATCAGCTGATCCCACACACGCAGGCCTGGCAGGCCACACTTCTCTGTCAGAGACCATGCGTGCGAGCTCGGGTAAACACGTGTGGTTGTTTACATACAGTGACGTCAATAGAGAACAGTTTCCATCATGCTTTTGCAAAGTTTTTACGGTAAAACTAGCAGAAAACGCGTTAGTGCATCACATAAGAGACGTCTGGATTTTAGGCAGGGCTCTGAATCTCATTTTTCATTATTATATATATCAATATTTAGAGAATTTTGTTGGCTTTCTCATAAAAAAATAATTCATTCTCCTAACTGTTATAACTTTTGAGCTATGAACGATAATGTTGACAACTGTAAAATTTTTTTTCGTTTCGATCAGCTTATAACGTCAAAATGAAACTGTTGCCGTTACCAAAGCCATTTTTCTTGACTCTCACTTTATTCCTCAACCTTTCCTCTACATTTTTGTATATTTACAAAGTAATTTCTATGAAAAATATCCGAGCTATAGCTCTTCAAAAAAATTTTTCTAGCAATAATTCTCACTGTATGCCGGGCAGCTCGCTCTGTTTCTTACCCTATTTTCTATCAATTTTTTCATCAACTGGACTTATTCGTTTTTCATTCTTTTATATGTTGATATTTAGAGAATTCTGTTGGCTTTCTGATGAAAAATAATTCATTCGCCTAACTGTTATAGTTTTTGAGCTACGAACAATAATGTTGACAACGGTAACTTTCTTTTTCGTTGATCAACTTATAACATCAAAATGATACTGTTGCCGTTACCAAAGCCATTTTTCTTAACTCTCCCTTTATTCTTCAACTTTTCCTCTACATTTTCGTATATTTACAAAGTAATTTCTATGAAAAATAACCGAGATAGGGCTCTTCAAAAAAGATTTTTTTGTAGTGATAATTCTCACCATACGCTGGGCAGAGCGCTCTGTTTCTTACCCTCTTTTCTATCAATTTTTTCACCAACTGGACTTATTCATTTTTCATTGTTTTATATGTCAGTATTTAGAGAATTGTGTTGGCTTTTTCATAAAAAATAATTAATTCGCCTAACTGTTATAGCTTTTGAGCTACGAACGATAATGTTGACAACGGTAACTTTTTTTTTTGTTTCGATCAACTTGTAATGTCAAAATGAAACTGTTGCCGTTACCAAAGCCATTTTTCTTGACTCTCCCTTTATTCTTCAACTTTTCCTCTACATTTTCGTATATTTACAAAGTAATTTCTTTGAAAAATAACCGAGATAGGGCTCTTCAAAAAAAAAATTTTTTCTAGCGATAATTCTCACCATACGCCGGGCAGAGTGCTCTGTTTCTCACCCTCTTTTCTATCAATTTTTTCACCAACTGGACTTATTCGTTTTCCATTGTTTTATATGTCGATATTTAGAGAATTTTGTTGGCTTTCTCATAAAAAATAATTCATTTGCCTGACTTTCATAGTTTTTGGGTTACGAACGAAAATATAAAAATAAGTAAAGAATTTTTTTTTTCGTTAAATAACTCACATTTTTTCGTATTTAGAGGGCTGGGTCTCTTATTGACTATTCCACCACAAAATATAAACATTTAGAAAAAAAGGACAGCAAAATGAACGTTGTTGGCATAAAATTTTTCTATTTTTGCTGAATTTTCGAAATAATTATTTTTTCGCACTATCGAGCGCTCCCAGATACCTTGAGTCTCAGGTACGCTCGGTGATATGGTAATTATACAGATAGGAAAGTGTTAACTGAGCCCACCGTTAACCAGGGACTGCCTGTATATATATATATATATATATATATATATATATATATATATATGTTTAAAAAAATAGTAAAAATGTAAACAAAAAGAGTGAACCAACAGATGGTAAACTGTCAAGGTGGTAAGGAAGGAGATAATCCAGGGAAAATCTGGTTACGCATGGAAACAACATACTTAGCACTAAGAACTATGGAAATGGTAACCATACAAAATATAAAATTAGTTTAAAACTACGTACTAACTTCTTTATATTTTTCAACAAATTTTTCAATCTAAAAGCCTCACGTTTAAACAGTCCAACACTTAGTTTAAAGTACTCCAATGACTGATTTGATAAACAAGAGAGAGAGAGAGAGAGAGAGAGAGAGAGAGAGAGAGAGAGAGAGAGAGAGAGAGAGAGAGAGAGAGAGAGAATTTTTACTTGGTTTATCTGTTTAGAGGAATGACTTGGGTTCTCTGATCAGTCCACAGACAAAACCCAGAACTTACCGACTGCAAAGGTGACAACTGAACAGTAGGAAGCCTCTTCATAAAGTAGAGACGTGCTAGGCTTGGGAACATATCATTGATGAGATAACGATCGGCTAGATTGTTTGCATATCTTTCAAGGCGCTGAATGTCATGCCCTGTTATTAGCATCTGTAGCTCATTCCAATCAATGCCTGTCAAATAAAAAATTGTTTTGCCACGTTTTGGTATAATTTTGATTAAAATCATAAATATTTCTTTTAGCATTATATGTTATATGTTACATTTGCAGATGATGTAAAAAGAGATGCTCATAATAACAAAGTATAAATGGAGAGATTCTCTACATCCAAGATATAAATATAAGAGCAAGACATTGCAAGTAACATAACGGACAGCAAAGCAGCTAAAAGGAGTAACAATAATCTGAATAAAGAGAAAAAAGATTACTAGACTTCTGACAAATAAAAATATCACATTATGACATGCAAAAAAGTCTGGATCGCTCTCTGCAGCAGAATATGAACACTGACAAAGAAAATGGATTACATTTATAATGGTGAGACTACAAAATGCTAAGATTTGTGGTCAAGTGCAATGAGGACAAATTAAAAGAAGAAATTATTGAAAGAGGTGGTGTTTAGCATCTGAATAATGAACAGCTGTCAAAATTAATAATGAGGAATGTGGGACAGTTAGACAGAAAAGTAGATATGGAAGTAACAGGGTAAAGGACTGTTGGAATTCTCAGGAAATCATGGAAAAAGGGCACAGATGCAGACCTACAACAATTGGAAACTAATGTGTAGAGAATGCAAGGCGGAAGAAAGCAAAGAGAACTCATTTCATGTTTAACACAATAAAACAAAAACTTGACATAAAATGTATTAGAATACAGTTGGTCATCATGAAATGCATGAATATAAATCGTACAGTAATATTTTAATGTAGACACAGCAAAATATCGATACAGTAAATATTTTTCTCTTAAAAAATGATTGCCCCAAGCAAAGTGAAACGCAAAGCTCTAGCGAAGGGAAATGCATCTTGGGATGCTGATATACCTAGGAGCAATGCTACTTGACATGCTATTGGCTGGCATTTGCAGAGTAGCCAATTCTGGAATGCCATTCATTTTCCTTGACCCTCATTGGCTGTACTCTTGATGCTTATTGGCTGTCTACCCCCAAGACTTTCTCTGAAATGTATGTGCAGAAGCCACATCTCTGCCAGTTCACTGTGTGTGCCTCTACATTACTGTACTGTGCTAGTGTTTCACTGTGTACCTGTGTACTTTACACATCTTTCTTTGCAGTTTTAACCTGTGTAGTCGTGCCCTATGATGCCTCCTAGACACCCTCCTCCTTCTAAGGCTTCTGGCAGAGAGCCTAAGCAAAGAAGACTGTGGTGTGAACGAGAGTACCGTGCGCTACAATAAGAAGCAAGAAGCAGAGGTAAGAAAGGCCGTGAGTGTTAGCTTCTTGGGTAATGCAAAAACAGTTTCTACAGTGCATGATAAGACCAGCAGTTTTTGACTGTTATTGATTCATTATGGAAAAGACTGGCTCATTCTGGAAGACGATACCTTCCCCGACATACCTCATGAAGATCGAAACCATAGCCTCCGGGTTTAAGGCCCGGAAGGATACGCTTACCCTCATAATGTATGGGAATGCAGCAGGCTTTGTGCTGAAACCAGGCCTCGTTTACAAGGCTGCAAACCACAGGGCCCCTCAAGAATAAGAACAAGTACTTTCTGCCTGTGTTTTGGATGCACAACCCCAAGGCATGGATCACCAAGTCCTTACAGATCACTGGTTCATTCAGAGCTTCATCCCTCAAGTTAAGGAATACCTCAAGGACTAGGGCATGGAGTTCAAGGTATTGTTGATTATGGATAATGCTGGTGGCCACCTCTCGATCTTTATTAAGACGGAGTCCAGCTTGAGTTCCTCCCTGCCAACACCACCTCTCCCCTCCAGTCTATGGACCAGGGCATGATCCATTCCTTCACGGCACTCTACATACGTAATTCCCTTGACTACCTTGTGAATGCAATGGACACTGACAGTGAATTTACGCTGAAAGACTATTGGCATAAATTCACGATTGCCACGTCTGACCGTCATCGACCGATTGTTGAAGGATATGAAAAAAAGAGACCCTGAACGCATGCTGGATGAAGTTGTGGCTGGAGTCTTTACGTGATTATAAGGGCTTCTCTCCTGAAGAAATTCAACATTTGGCCATGGATAACAGTCCAATTGGCGAGGATGCTTGGTGGAAGAGGCTTCGATGACATCACCGAGGATGAAGTCGGCACCCCTCACTGATACCCACTCTTACCCCCTGATGTACCAGGGTTTGGAAGAACTGACGAAGTCTGCCAGCGAGGAAGAAGACGCACCAGGTTCAGGGGACAGGATGAGGAGGATGATAAGGGCCTGCCTTTGGAGCGTCTGTCCCAACTTAAGAGGATAACCAAGGAGGCGCAGGAGTCACCTTCGGCATGGGATCCTTATATGGAATGCTCCTTAAAGTTCACAAATGCCCTTGATGCAGCAATGGCGCCCTATAATAACACCCTCATCAGCAAGAAGCAGAGACAGTAGGTGCCTATCACCATGTTTATCAAACGGACAAAGGAGGACCTCCAAAGCCTCCCAAAACACCTGAAGGTCGTCTTCCCCAAGCCCCTGAAAAAGTACCTCCCCAAGCCCCTGAAGAGGCACCTAAAGAAGGGGAAGAGGCACCCCCGGAGGAAGTGTAACTCCTCTACTTTGCTGTGCAGTCATATTTTCATTGTCACTCATCAGACTGCACAGCTATGTCATCATCATCTTTAATCAACAATCATCTCTGGTGAGTACCTGTATGATTTAATTTTATTATTATGTATTATTACAGGTACAATATTATTATTATTATTATTATTATTATTATTATTATTATTATTATTTAGTCTTATTAATCTTATTAATATTTGAAAATTAGTACTTATTACCTTTATTATTACGGGTACAGTCTTATTATTACTATTATTATACAATCTCATTACAGTGCTCCCCCATTTTTACGCGGGGATAGGTTCCAGAACCTAGCATGGAAATGCAAAATCTGCAGAAATGCAAAACTCTTCTCTAAAAATGCTTATAACTGCCTATTTTACCATTTCACTACTAAATTTGATAGTTCAAACAAAAATATCCCTTAAATTATCATACTAAAATAATTTAATATTTCAAACAAAAATACATCTCAAACCGTAATCCCAAAACACCCAAAGTAACCTTACATTACTGAACTCTCCAACTACTGTTACTCTTAAGTAGGCTATATACACACCTCAAATGCTTATAACTGCCTATTTTAACAGTTCATCGCCAAACTTCATAGTTCAAACAAATGTATACCTCAAACTATCATGCCAGAACACCCTAATATCATTTCAAAGTCATATTGCATAATTAAATACAACCTACAACTGTTACTTTCAAGTATCCCCTATCATTCAGACACGCTAGTTTTCTTTGGCCTAACGTAACTTTGCGCATCATTCTGCGCATACTGTTATGCACTGGGCATACATTGATATTTTCCTGTGTTGTAAGATGATTTTGAAATATTTACTGTGCAGAACGTATTTTAGGATATTACTACTGCATACAGAATATCTAAAATACCTGGGTAGTTTAGAACGACGGGACACGTACCACCAAACAGAATGCTAGGTTTGTTGCGTCATGTTACTATTTTCGTGATTATGTACAAATACATTTAAGATATAAAACAATGATTTTCGATAGTAAGTTCTTGGTTTACGTCGTTTTGTGGTTTGTCCTCACCATCTCCCATAAATCTATTACAAAATTCTTGTGATGTCATTCTCTCTCTCTCACAGTACAGTACGCATATACTTTAATGAGAAAACACAGCAAAATATCTATAACACATTATTTCTCTTACAGAATCCATTTATACTGTATCGGTCTAATCGCCATACAAATATTTAAAATAATATCCAAATTTCATACATAGGCTCCAGTAGCAATTTTTCTGTGACGACGTCATCTCTTCTCTCTCTCTCTCTCTTGTATATCAGTACTGTACTGTACATATCCTTTAATGAAAATATCAATTACTGTACCATAAACATAAAAAAAACAAGAAAATAAACAAATCCAGCAAGTTCACGACAGATCGGCGGAGATAGTGTTGCCATATTTTTCCTGTCTGATTTATTTTACCATTTTTCATTGCAAGTTTAGTTGACTATTATTAACACATATTATAACAGTACAAAGGAGAATATTTTATCACCATTGATATTTCATCTCTAATCACCATAAAAATATTTAAAATCTGAATTTCATACGTAGGCAACACTCATTACTCCTCCCCGGCTATACGCCTTCAACTCTCTCTCTCTCTCTCTTAGTATACATATACTTTAATGAGAAAACACAGCAAAATATCTATTACATGTTATTTCACTTACAGAATCTATTTATGCTGTACTGATTTAGTCACCATAAAAATATTTAAAATCCGAATTTCATATGTAGGCTCCAGTAGCAATTTTTCTGTGAAGATGTAATCTCTCTCTCTCTCTCTCTCTCTCTCATAGTTCCTCGTTGGACAGGTCGGTGTAGTTCTTGGCTAGCACACTGCTGGGCCCACGTTCGAATCTCCAGCTGGCCAATGAAGAATTAGAGGAATTTATTTCTGGTGATAGAAATTCATTTCTTGGTATAATGTGGTTCAGATTCCACAATAAGCTGTACGTCCCATTGCTAGGTAACCAATTGGTTTTTAGCCACGTAAAATAAGTCTAATCCTTCGGGCCAGCCCTAGGAGAGCTGTTAATCAGCTCAGTGGTCTGGTTAAACTAAGGTATACTTAACTTAACTCTCTCTCTCTCTCTCTCTCTCTCTCTCTCTCTCTCTCTCTCTCTCTCATATACTGTATATCAGTACTGTACTGTACACATCCTTTAATGGAAATATCAATTATTATACCATAAACATAAAAAACATGGAAATAAACAATTCTAGCAAGTTCACAACAGATCGACAGAGGTACTGTTGCCATATTTTTTGCTTTGTCTGATTTATTATGCCGTATTTCATTACAAGTTTAGTTGACTATGATTACCACACATATAACAGTGCACATGAGAATATTTTATCACTGTTGATGTTTCATCTCTAATCACCATAAAAATATCTTAAATGACATTTTATATGATAAAGTTTTATATATACTTACCAAGTAATGACATAGCTATAAATTTCTAGTAACCAGCAGCTAAAATGTGAAAATTCGCAGCAGCAATTCTTTTGTTTTGTTTTTGGTGTAAGTATCTAGCCCCGCCCACTTTTGGGGAAGGAGAAGAACAACACAGCAGAGAGGCTCAATTTGTTTATGCCGTAATGACCATGTGAGGGGAGGAGGGAGGGCTCCCACTCTGTAATTACTTCAAAAACTTTACTTTGTTATAAAAATGTCATTTTTATATAAATAACTTACCAAGTAATTACATAGCTGATTCCCACATTGATTGGAGGTGGGCTCATGGACTTATTCTACCCCCAAACATAAATAAAAGTAATGAGTTGAGAATAGAAAAGGTTGCTAGCATCATTAAGATGCCTGTTGTTTCCTAACTTGGTAAGAGAGCTGCTGCAGGAAGATACTGCCTCTGGTGGTGCTCATCTTACCCCGTAGGGGTGTGGCGGTATAGCCAAGTGTCACCTGCTACGTAAGTGGGGACCTCACAGCGAAGGACTTTACCGAACACTAGCAAAGTAAAAAATGATGGCCCTGCCCTGGGCACAGTACCAACACACAATAACCAGATAACAACGCTGTTACCTAAAACAAAAAATTTTAAAAACACCACCACCCACCATAAAAAACCTGGTGGGCCTCCCTGTAAAGAGTACCCCAAGACTCCCCTAAGACTCGACACCAGTTTCCAAGGTGAAGAGTAAGGATGGAAGGGATGCTTCTTATACTTCCTTCCCCAACACCATGCCAACCACCGATAAAGGACCCAAGGTACTGCAATTGTTTAAAACCGTTTCAACATCATGTAAATAGAGCAAAGAAAATAATGACTTACATTTCCAATATGTGGATTGGAGAATGAAAGAGAGACACTATACTTGACTGCTAAAGACGTCGCCATGGCCCTAATCTCATGAGCTCTCACTTTCAAAGTACAAAGTAGAAAACTCTTCTTCTACTTGGGAATGTGCCTCCCAAATGAGATCTCTTACGAAGAAAGAGAGGGCATTCTTCGAGAGAGGTGGCAAGGGGTTCTTCACTGAACACCTTAAGTTATTGAAAGGACCCCTTATACTGTCAGTTTTATGGAGGTAAAATTTGAGTGCCCTTACTGGACAAAAGAATCTCTCCTCGTCATCAGAACCTACTACTTGTATTAGGTTCTTAATGCTAAAAGAACAAGGCCAAGGTTTCGCGGATTCCCGTTCCTTGCAAGAAAACCAAGGGTGTAAGAACATATTGCATCTCCATTAGAGAAACCGATCCTTTTATCAAGAGCCTGGATCTCACTTACTCTCTTGGCTGTAGCTAAAGCTACTGGGAAAAGGGTCTTCTTGGTTACATCCCTTAAAGAAGCAGAGCCAAGAGGTTCAAAAGGTGGACCGGAAAGCCATTTAAGAACCACGTCCAAGTTCCATGACACTTGTTCAATATCCTTCCATTTCGAAGTATCGAACGATTTAATAAAATCAGATAAGTCTTGGTTTGAAGAAAGATCAATGCCGCTATGTCTGAATACCAAGCTAACATGGCTCTGTAGCCCTTAATTGTAGAGAAGGATAAACCCCTAGAAGTTCTCAAAAATAACAAAAAATCAGCAATCTCTGTTACAGATGTTGCAGAAAATAGTCCACTTATTTTGGTAGACACTGGACGATGACTGTCGTCTACATTTTGAGATAGCTTCTGAAGCTGCTCTTGAAAAGCCTTTAGCTCTGAGGAACTTCTTGACAGTTTGAATCCTGTCAGAGCTAGCGTACATAACCCCTGATGGAACCGCCAGAGATGGGGTTGTCTGAGAAGCTTGTGTTTTTGAGGTAGCAATCTTGGGAAGTCAGAGAGGAGAATTACCAGGTCCAGGAACCATTCCCTTAGTGGCCAAAACGGGGCTATGAGGATCACTGACGAATTCTTGTGAGACCAGAACTTGTTTATGACTTCGCTTATCATCCCGAAGGGAGGGAAGGCATACAGAAACTTGTCGGACCAGTCTAGAAGCATGGCATCTGTTGCCCATGCTGAGGGATCCAGAACTGGAGAACAATAAAGTGGAAGACAGTGATTTTTGGAGGTCATGAATAGGTCTATTGTCGGCCTTCCCCACAATTTCCAAAGGCCTGGGCAGACCACTGGATGCAAAGTCCATTCTGTGGGTACTTGGTTGATGCAACTTAGTTGGTCTGCTAAGACGTTCATCTTGCCTTATACAAATCTTGTTGCTGGTCTTGTCTGGTTCCAATGAGCCCAGAGAAGAAGGTCCATTGCTGCTTCACAAAGGGAGAAGGAATGAGTTCCTCCTTGCTTACTGATATAGGACAGGGCAGTCATATTGTCCGAATGTACTACAACAATCTTGTCTCGGGCTTCCGATGCAAAGGCTTGCAATCCCAGACTGATTGCATTCAGTTCTCTCACATTTATGTGCCAGCTCTTCTGTTCTTGTGACCACATTCCAGAGACGTCTTTGTCCCCCAGGAGAGCTCCCCAACCTAAATCAGACACATCTGCATAAAGCTCAGGTCACGGTTCTGGGGAAAAAGGGACTTCCCTTCTAGCAAACCGTCTTCGGATCTCCACCAAAATAGGTACTTCTTGATGTCTTGGGTTACCTGAAAAACAAACAAGTCCAGATGTTTATTTCTGCCCCATTTGTCTCTGAGATAAAACTGAAGTACCCTCATGTGAAGCCTCCCGCGGATACAAACTGCTTGATGGAGGCCAATGTCCCGAGGAGACTCATCCACTTGTTGGGAGCACATGTCTGAAGGAAGAAAAATTTGTCTATTGTCCTTAGACAGGATTCTACCCTCTTGGGAGATGGAAAAGCCCAAAAAAGAAGAGAATTCAGAGTCATTCCCAAATAACCTATCTGTTGGGAGGGAACTAGTTGAGACTTCTGAAGACTGATCAAAAGTCCCAACTCCTTTGCTAAAAGAAGTGTCTTTTGAATATCCCCTGTGCACGCTTCCTCTGTTGGAGAGCGGATGAGCCAGTCGTCCAAATAGAGAGCAATGTTGATGCCCACTAGATGGAGCCAACCCGCTATCAGAGACAGAATACGGGTGAAACTTTACTGACCATTAAAAGTCCAAAGCACAGGGGCCGAAACTGGAAAATCCGGTCCTGAAAAATGAACCTGAGGTACTTCCTTGAGTTTGGATGTATGGGGACATAGAAGTACACATCTTGCATGTCTATGGAGACCATCCCATCCCCTTGACGAATGGATGCAAGAATTGAGCGATTTGATTCCATTCTGAATTTTTCTTCTGTACGAAGACATTCTTCAGCTGGTCTCAAAGAGACCCCGAGAAGTCCCCCTGGGAGGAGGCAGAGATACCCAGGGAAAGAGCCTCTCCAGTAGCATAATAAGAGTATCTCCTTTGCAACAAACACAAAGGAGGGTAGCAGAACACAGCTCTCCCATGCTCCCTCGTCTGCTTACCAGCGCTCAACTTCATTCATAGTCTTCCTAGCAGAAGTAGAGAGCACCAATTTAGGAATCTTGGATGATTCCGACAGAAGACTACTCATCTGGAGGGTGGAAGCCAGAGAAGAAGGGGCCGCTGGTGAGAAGAAATCAGTTAAAGTTCAAAGCAGAAAATGCAAGAAAACTGAATACGCCGTAGGAGTTTCTTCCTCTGGATCCTGAGCTTCCTCTTTGCCCAATGAAATTGGACACAAGGGCACAACTACAGGGCTAGTGCAAGGAGGCTGAGGTTTCAAAAAACTCAAGATGTCATCCAGTCGTTGTTGGATGGGAGCCAGAGCCAGATTTACAACAGTTGGCATGGCATGAGACCAAGCTGTCGCCAAACAATGAGAAGAGCGAAGTTCTGGTGACAATGGGCGCCCGGGCACTACTGGAAGCTCGGGAGCTACCAGGAGCTCAGGCACAGCTGGCGGCGCTGGAGCTACTGGGCAATCAGAAGAAGAGCGCTCGGGAACCACTGGGCGCTCGGAAGATACGGAGCGCTCAGGAGCAACTGAAAGCTCAGACACTACTGCATGTCTGGGTGCTTCTGGGCTATCTGGCACCAATGGGCAATTGGATGCTTCTGAAGCTTAGATGTTGACTGAATAGCTGACACTGCTACACTTCGAGATGTTGAAGAACGTCTGGAGGAGCGTGCAGGAGCTGGAGGGCACTCGATCACTAAGGAGTGCTTGGTGGAAAGAAGATCAGGTGCTGATGGATGCTCTAATGCAGTGCGCTTATGCTTAGAAACTATTGGAGACTATTCGGGCTCCGAAACAAGACACTTTACAGGAGAACTTCTGGTGGAAAATGCTCTGGGCTGTCCCAAAAGCTACACTAGAGTATAGCCTCAACTTTCTTACGAGGCACCTGAGGGGTGCTAGACACACTCACTGCAGACGTTTTCAATGGTCTGGATTCATCCTTGAAGCACCATTGTTGCCTGCATTCAGGACTCGACGATGCTTCAGAACTGGAGGAAAGACGCTGAGCATCCAAAAAGATGCCTTTCCAACGGCATTCTGTTGTCACTTGGGATTCGGCTAAAGGTGCGGCTGAGGGGCCGACTGCACATGGGCAGACCCCACCGACCTACCTTGGGCCTCCAGTATGACTTCTCCCAGGTGCACGGGTGTGCGTCAGGGACCTTTGCCTAGGAGAACTGGCAGGGTGGACAGCCAGCTCCTCCAATAACACTTCACTATGAGCAGTTTTTTCATGGTCCATAAGCGCACGCACTGAATCCCCTAACTGGGCCACAGAATTCACCAACAATTCAAACTTACGATCAAATTTCGCTTCTAGGGTGGCAATGGCACTGGGGTCGGAAGTATGAGAGCTGGGTACAGGAACAGGTGGAACAGCTGAAGGACTGGGAACTGGGGACATAACAGAAATAACAGGAACATCAGAGGAAGGTTTCAAAGATTCCTGTCACTTCTAGCAGTCGCTTTCCTTTTCCTATCTCTTTCCAACTCAGAAAGGTGAGAAGTCAAAATTTTCCATTGTCTATGGTCCCAGTCAACACATTCAGCACAGGTCAGATCTAAAGAACACTGCAACTCGTACATACTATATGCAAACCATATTTAGCAGAAGTCAATCTCATATTGCAGCCCTTCCTGCAATAACGAGTGCTAGACGTACTTGCGTCGGACATTGTCAAAAGCAAGTTGATTGAGTCTCAAAGGGGAAAATAAGTAAAAATTATGGGATTTGTTTTAATTAAGTAATCCTGACTAAATAAATGCCGAAGGGCAACCAAAAGAATCCAAAATACTTCACCGATTCTTCAAAGAAAACAACCAGTAAAGTCTATGAAAATCGGAAATTTAAGCTGCTGCTCACAACCTTCGTTGGGAGCTGGCAGAAATAAATTGAGCCTCTCTGCTGTGTTGTTCCGTTCCTTCTCCGAAAGTGGGCGGGGCTCGTTAATTACACCAAAAACAAAACAAAAGAATCACTACTGCAAAATTTCAAATTTTAGATGCCAGTTACCAGAAATTGATAGCTATGTAATTATTTCGTAAGTTACTTATATAAAAATCCAAATTTCATCCATAGGCAACACTCGACACTCCTCCCCGGCTATACGCCTTTGACTTTCTCTCTTCTCTCTCTCACAGAATACATATCCTTTAATGAAAAAACAGCAAAATATCAATGAAACAATATTTCATTTACAGAATCCATTTATATTTGATGTAAAAACCACAGTTCTCTCTCTCCCTCTCTCTTTCTTTCTCACTACACACATACTTTAATGAAAAAATACAGTAGTTAGTGAATTAATAGTGTTGCTCTACGAAAAAAAGCGAATTGGTGGTAATTTTAGAGATGCGGCCCAAAGGAAAACTCGCGAATTAGTGAATGATGTGTTCCACAATAATCCTCAACGAAGTGAAGAGCGGAAAAGTGAAGCGCAAAAAAGTGGGGTAGCACTGTATTATTTAATCTTATTAATCTTAATTTTAATATTTGAAAATCAGTATTGTAAATCATTATTTTATCATAAAAAATGTACATATATATTTAGTCAAGAAAATATGAAAATACAGTAATTAGTGAATATTGGTCTACGAAAAATCCACAACTAGGCAAATTTTCCACAAATAATTTGGAGATAGGTTCCATAGAACAATCCAGGAATCAGTGAAGCCACGAATCCTGAACCATGGTAGCCTAGCCTACACTATAAAATATACTCTTTACATACACGGTATAGTAATTATTAATACTGTATCAGCTAATTCTGGAGGTTCATGTAAATTGACTTATGATAATTCAATACAAGGAGAAATTGAATAACAAACAAGAATTAGCTTAGCCTACACTATGGTATATTGTTTACATACACGGTAGCGTAGCCTACATTATACTCTCCTCTATATTCACGTATCATATGATACAAACGTCAACACAATGAATATGCATCTTTTCCATGGATCTTTTAAAATGTTATGCCTTAATTCACTTTATCCAATAATATTGTATATATTCTTATACTGCTTTTGTATTATAAATTGCGATCATAGCGATCAATGTTTTGGTTTGGAAATGTTTACGTGGTGTTTATTTCGCTGCATTTAACTCAGTTCTGAGGGCTTTTCTTGCTTCTAGTTAGCGTAAATGTATCTCTAGATACTTTACTTATATGGGGGCAAGGTTATTTTTTGTTATACGAAGTGTTTTTAAGCCGAAATATAGCTAAAATACGTTTTGTTGTGAAATTAATTCATCTACTATTTTTGTTAGTAGATGACAATGGCCGTTTGGGGGCATTTGTTTTGTGTAAAAAAGATTCAAGATTCCATTCGCTATTTTCACTTGATTTCATCATAATACAAACTTTATGTATTTATCGTTTATCGGCATAAAAATAACAGCAATGTGTTCTTTCATGCACAGTAGTTTTGATTAAAATACTTTCCCTCCCATTTTAATTACGATCGAGTTTAATCCATCTTGCCAATGCACGATAATTTACAGTATATAGTCATCAGCAGCCTGAACATTGTTTTCTCTGCTTCAGCTACAACTTGCAGCTTAAATTTAGCAGTATATTTCCTTGCCGACCTTTTATCCATACCGAATAAGGGTATAATGTAAAAATATATCAGTCCTATTCTACTTAATGTCAAATGTGTCATAACGTATGGTAATTGTTTATTACCGTACGATGGTTGAAATACCAGGTAAAAGGCTTTTGTTATCCGATTCCGTTATAAGCAAAACAACAGTTTCTCGGTCGGTTGTTTATGGCTGTACGCATTTACGCAAGAGTATAACGTTACTAACAATACTTTTATCATTCTTTTCTACTTTTTTAACAAGAAGATGGGGTAAAGAGATGGAGGAAAAGTTGTCTATTGTAATTTGGTCTCTCTCACTGCCTGATAACGCTGCTGCCTGCGCCCGCGCGAAATTTAAAAATATTTTGCAAATAATATTGTGGTAGTGGTATTAATTGCTTACCCCCTTGCAAAATCGAATTATTGTAAGGTGAATTATCGTAACTTGAGCATTACCTGAATATTTTAATAGTTTTATCACAAAAAGTACATTTAGTCATGAAAATGAGATGAAAATACAGTATTTAGTGAATGTTTCTCAGTGAAAAAATACAGCAAATTGGCGAATTTTCCGCAAATAATTGGTAGATACTTCCAAAGAGAAATCCGTGAATACGTGAGTCCGCGAATCATGAGAACGTGAATCTGGGGGGTTTACTGTACTACAAAAATGTAAATTTAATAACCCCATAAGTAAAAGCAAACATTATGAGAGTTTTCTGACTGTAACATCACAAACAGCAGAGTAACATCTATTATAAGTATACCCGCAACATGAATTTTCATTCACACTTGATAAATGTTCCCCAAAATCAAGGATAAATGGGGAACTTTCTATATCACAAAATCCATTTCCTTTGATTATTAATTACTACAAATATAAAACCTTTTACTAAATGCCAAGGCTTGGAAGTCAAGCACAACTGCGAACTGCTATCACAGCTACCTTTGGTAATGAGAAGTTAGCCTACCACGATTCTGATTTTAGGTAGCCTAAAATTATCTACCAGTGTTAAAAAGTCATTAACTAGTGAGTTTCAACAACCAAATTCTCTGATATCATTGCATTACTCTTGAATACTGCTTTGTTAGACTGGAAAAAAGAAGGACAGCATGGCACTATAGCGTAGCCTGGCGATCCAATCCTAATTTCTCACCATGAGGGAGATGCACCAGCTCCCAACTTTAACAAATATAAACCTACCAGTTAAAAATCTTAAAGAGCTAAAACTTTTTCATGGGGCTTAAACCCATGCACTTAACTTTCTTCTGAGTTTAGTTCTTTCATGGTGACCAAAATAAGATCCCGGCAAAAATAATCTGGGAACAAAGCTGCAGAGGTTGCTCACTGTCAAGAATTTTCCCCCACGACTGGGAAGGTTCTAAGTCTCTGATGGCACAGAACTGGGATGATCAGGCCTGAACATGGGAACAAAGGTCCAGCAAGATCAATGAGGGTTTTACAATTTTATTTAAAAAAAATAAGCTAATTAAATTTAACATACATTAACACACAAGGACCACAAGGGCAGGTACGAGAGTATGCTGAAAGCTATACAAAACCCCCTAAAACTGAAAAAAAAAAAAAAAAAACATGCCTCTAAAAGCTACGATTTGCACAAAACTTATTTCCATACAATCAGGCTACACTTGAAATGAATACTAACTACATCAAGCCCCGGATGGCAAAAATGTGAAGGGATTAATTTAGCATACTAAAGGAACCGGCTCTTGACTTTAAAATGAATGATTTGGCTGCGGAGGTGACAACGGGGAGGTGCGTACCTTACCTGAAAGCGATACCCTCGAGAAAGACACATATCGCCTCTCTGCATGCTTCGTCGTCACTTTGGTTCCCTTTCAAAAATTATACATAGGTTATTTTACTAAAGGAGGTACTTGATTGTATAAAAAGGAGCCTCTCTGACATTCCTGACAAAGACAATTCACCGGACACAAATAATAATCAGACATATTTACAGAAAAAAGTGACCCACACACTCAGCCGCCTGCTTATTACTCCCCCTCACTTATCCTGAGGGTTGTGAAGGATTGTCGAGAAAAAACGGATCCAGTTTTTTCACGACACTCACTCTGCAGACACCAAGATAATAATGAGGAAATGGCCAACATACGCACTGCTGTCACATCTGTTTGTGACGGACAAAGGAAAAACCTAGCAGTCATTGTAGACAGAGATAGAGCCCTCTTGTCTTGAGTCCTTTATATTCCATTACTGTGCCAGCATGCACTACAGGTATTCTGACTGAGACCAACTAGAAGAGAATTTTTTGAGATTGGTTGGTCTGTCATATGGAACCCTGGGGGAGACCAAGAGACTAACTCCTTTGAGGATGAACAGCAATACGATATCAAAAATACTTAAAATAGGTTTATATATCACATTATGCTAATAACAATGTTATCCTGAGATTTGAAGAACCATAACAATATAGGGGTAAGTTTAGTCTGCAATTATAATTGGTGTTCTATTTTTCAATTGCTGTTATATTCTTTTACGTTCACTTGCTGGTGCATCTTTTTAACAATTTAGCAACCAATTGGTCACCATTAGTCCTGGGCCAATGAAATTCTATAATTTTTTTTTCTCCTGGTGCTCACTACAGGCAGATAGCTACCAGAGCAGATCAGCAGTAAATTTTCCAGTTAACACACTGCCTGTTGCTGGGGAACTTTGGCATAAAGTCCCCAGTCCAAGTATGACTCAGTTTTTTTATAATAAAGCTCTTTTGCTATATTGTTTTTGAGATTTTACAAGCTTTGAGATTTAATGCCAACAAGATGTGAGATATACTTAATTGCCAAAAATTAGAATATCAAAATTCTGCAAATACTTAGTGGATAAAAATCTATTCACATATAATGTCTCAAAATAAAAAACATCAAAACATGGGGTAAAAAACTGAGTACCCATCACACATTGTAACTGATCAGACTAAAGGAGAGAGAGAGAGAGAGAGAGAGAGAGAGAGAGAGAGAGAGAGAGAGAGAGAGAGAGAGAGAGAGAGAGAGAGATTCTAATACTGTATTAAGGATGACTCCCTTCTTTTATCTATTGTAATGCTTTTTACAACTGTAACTTGATCCTTTTATTATTTTCCGTGACCAGAGTTACTGGAAATGGTACAATAAGAATAGATCTGAACTTTCCATGAACACATCCTAAATGATGACAGATAAACATATCATTAGCCAAAATGCATTGTACTTCTAATATTCATTATAAACAAAAGGGTTTACAAACCTTTTTCTCTGATATATCTATCATGACTTTGAATGACTGCAAGTGCAAGTACTGGAGAAAAGTTCCTTAATGGTCCACCAAGAAGACCTATGAATCGACGTAAGAACTCTTCACATGAATCCTTGACCCACTCAATTCTGCTAGGTAATGACACAACACCACTTTCACCAGGTTCTTCTTCTACTAAGGGATGAACCATTACACAGTTGTGCTCTCCAGTGATTTTATTGCTTACTTGGCTGTTGGTGAAAGGAAAAGAAAAAAGTCATACAAGCATTAACTTTATCGTATCCTTGGCTCTTGGTAAATGCAAAAGAAAAAATCATACAAACATAAAAACAATTGAGACACTGTATGGAGGAACTGGCAATGGAAAACTCTGGTTACTTTTCTTCTTTACATCATCAAGTAGAGTAAACCATATACTGGCATTCAGTGGGTAGATATTGCCAACTCTAACTTTATAATGCCAGTGGGTAGATATTGCCAACTCTAACTTTATGGGTAAAAAATATAATCAAAGACCAATAATGTTATATCAATCAAAAAGGAATCCTCTAAAGTTCCCAATGAAACTGACTAAGCCAGAATCTGTCAAGAAGAATTATCGATCTGAAAAGCATAAGGACATACGGGTAAAAAACATATGAAGTGGTGCAACTTTCATTAATACAAGGTTCTAATAGCAAGGGGGAAGGCTGGGTTAATCATACTAATATAATATATCATTCATGTAGTTATTATTATTCAATTAGTACTGGTACTTTACACAAATATACAAATACTTAATTTAAGATTTATTCTTTAAATACTTACCTCCCCATTAAAGGATTTTGACAAAGGAAAAATCTATTTCTGGGGAGAGACCTGTGTCACCCGGTGAAATAACCTTTCAGCACTTATTTCTAGGTAAAGCTATTGCTAAATATACCAGAGAAAAGCTAAAAAGCTAAGCCGGAGTTACTACCCCCGGTGCGAGCTCCATGAAATGGAGTCGTGTATGAGAAAGGGTGAGATTGTCACAATCACAGGCCTCCGCCCTGTAAACATTCCCAATGTCAAAAAGTCCCACCGAGTGAGGTGCCGTTACAAACCCCGCACCACTCGCGGACTGTAAACAAACGGCGTCACCCACATTCCACGTTAGCACCCCATCCTGGAATGGTATTTTATCAGGGGGGGAAAAGCAAGGAATCATGGGTGGGTCACCGGGTGACACAGGTCTCTCCCCAGAAATAGATTTTTCCTTTGTCAAAATCCTTTTTCTGGGTTTTCCGACCTGTGTCACCCGGTGAAATAATAACAGAGAAATCAAAATACCATCCTGAAACAAAAGGGAAACTTGTAGAGGAAAGTAATAAAACTAAAAGTCCACAAGAGTTTTAATTATCCCGGTAGCAAGATGTGGTATTTAGATATAATAAAGATACTTAAATTTAATGTAATATTAAAGTGTACATAAATATAAAATCATCCTTAGATTAATGAGTACATAAAAGTGAAAATTAGGTACTAAACATTATACTTAAGACTAAGGTGGGGAAACTATGTCCTACAAGATAAGAGAACACACGTAATATTTAAATTAAACACATAGACAAGACAAAACTATGACATGGTCAGGAGACAGGCTGTGAAGCATGCCTGACCTGGAGGTGACCGAAGGGGAAAAAATGAGGCAGGTAGGAGGGAGGAGAGTGACTGAGTACTAGGAAGAATTAAACGGAGGGGGAACGATGTTCCTGCCGCCACTGTAGTGAACTTCAGAGCTTCTAGTGATTTCAGATATTGGCGTTTAAAAACTACGGAGACTTCCACCCGTATATTTTGAAAGATCCTCGAAATTCATATAATGGAAATAGTTAGTGGAGGTGGCCACTGCCCTAATGTCATGTACTTTTGGGACTGAATCTGGGTTTGCATGTTTAATGAAATACAAGATCTGTTGTCTAATGGCTTTCACAGAGATAGTTCCTCCCCTTCCTTACAAACAGAGGCCCCAAAGTTATCTGTGAGGTCCTGTCTAAATAGGCTTTCAAGGTAAAGACTGGGCATAAAGACAGGTCTTGTGGGAGGGGATGACCTTCCAGGAGACCACCTATCTCGAGGATCTTCATTTTTAGCTAGGAACTTAGGGTGAGGAGCTAGCAACACTTCACCTGATGGAAGGAAATCAATATGGTTGGGTTCTCTAGACAGGGCAGACAGTTCAGAAATTCTAGCACCTGAAGCTAAACTAATCAAAAATAAGGTCTTCCTCAATAAGTTAGTGAAAGAGCAATTCTGATTATCTATTTCTGAGGCTAACTTAAGAACATCATTTAAGAACCAGGAAACCGTATGTGGGCGGGTTACTGGTCTTAAACGAGCACAGGCTTTAGGGATTGACGAAAAATAAGTCTGTTAAGTTAATCTTAAACCTGTGCAAAAATATCTTTTTCAAAGCTGATTTTGCTGTAGTAATGGTACTTGAGGCCAGACCTTTCTCAAATAATGACCTAAAAAATGAAATAGCTAAATTAGTGGTCATTACAGTTGCTTCAGATTCTTTTAAGAAGAGTGCTAATTTCTTAACTGCTGAGTCATACTGTCTAAGAGTGGATTCCCTTTTGTCTGATTCTAGGAACAAAGTGTTAATAGGATCAATATTAGCATCCTTCTGAGCTGCAAACTTCATGAAATCCACAAAGCCAGGGCATTCTGAATTCTTGAGGAAGCTGACATAGTCTGAGTTTGTACTATTTGCGTCAGTTTCGGGTTGGGAATTTGCAAACACCGAAGCTTCAGCTCTAGAAGAAGTGGAAACCAGTTGCTCTTCGGCCAGTTGGGAGCTACTAGGGCTATCTGACCCTTGAATGTCCTGAGCTTGTGAAGGACTTTCAGTAACAGGTTTACTGGAGGGAAGAGGTAGATCCTTTTCCACTTGTTCCAATCTATGGACATTGCATCTGTGGAGTGAGCTAGAGGGTCCAGGTTGGGAGCAACATAACAAGGTAGTTTGTGGTTGCATTCTGTTGCAAAGAGATCTACTTTGAGACCGGAACTTGATTGCAAATCCATTTGAATGAAGTTTTGTCCAGGGACCATTCCGACTCCAGCGGAGTTGTCCTGGATAGGGAATCTGCAATGACATTCCGGACCCCTGCAAGGTGGGTAGCAGACAGATGCCACCGGTGTTTGTTTGCTAGAGAGAATATTGCTATCATAACTGGTTGATCCGACTCGATTTGGAACCTCCCCTGTTTATACAATGTACTACTACTGCGCTGTCCAGGACCAATCTTATATGAATCAGATTGTTTGGACGCAGTTTCTTCAGGGTTAGAAAGACTGCCATAGCTTCCAGGACATTGATATGGAACTGGCGGAACATGGTGGACTAAGTCCCCTGTACCTTCTTGTGTTGAGAGTATCCTCCCCACCCGCTTAGGGAAGCGTCGGTGTGAATTACTAATGATGGAGGAGGAAACTGAAGAGGTACTGACTTCGATAAGCTCTTGACAGTCGTCCAAGGCCAGAGTCTCTTTTTCAAAATCGGCGGAATCAGAGATACTTTGTCTCTGAACCTGACATTGGCTCTGCTCCGCCATACCCTGTTTATGTCTTTCAGTTTGGATTTCAAAAGAAGATCCGTCACTGAAGCAAACTGAGGAGAACCTAAGACTCTTTCTTGGGTACGACGGGAAGCTTTCTTGTTCTTGAGGAACTGTCTGGTTGCCTTTGCTATTTCTCTCCGTTTGGCGGCGGAAGAGATAGTCTGTGTGCAGACAGGTCCCACTGGATTCCTAACCATTGAAAGCGACTCCGGAACTAGGCGGATTTCTCCTTGTTTATCTGAAAGCCCAGTGATTCCAGAAAGCCGATTACTATGGCTGTTGCTTTCCGGCATTCGTTGACGTTGGATGCCCAAACAATCCAATCGTCTAGGTATGCGGCTAGCATGATCCCCTGAGACCGGAGTTGCTGAACTACCGTATCTGCCAGTTTGGTGAAGATTCTGGGGGCTACATTGAGACCGAATGGCATGACCCTGAACGAGTATGCTTGATTTCCTAGTCTGAACCCCAGATAAGGAGAGAACCTTGCAATCGGGACGTGATAATAGGCGTCTGAAAGATCTATAGAGGTGGTTACGGCTCCACGGGGCAGTAGGGTCCGAACCTGCGAGATTGTAAGCATTCGAAACTTGTCGCATTGAATGTAGGAATTTAGACGGGACAAGTCTAGAATTACTCTTCGCTGACTGGAACCTTTCTTTGGAACACTGAACAGTCTGCCTTGGAATTTCAGATGTCTCGCTTTCTTTATTGCCCTCTTTAATAATAGATCTTTCACAAAGTCCTTCAGAGCCTTGGACGGTGATTGATGGAACCTGACTTGGGGGGGGGAGGACTTCTGCACCAACTCCACCCCAGTCCTTTGGAGACTATGCTCTGGGCCCAGGGACTGAAGCTCCACTGGTCCCGAAAATGGTATAACCTCCCGCCTACCTGAGATATCTCACTGGGTGGGAGAGGGTCTGCCTCCCCTGGAGCCTCTGCCTCCCCTTCCTCTGGAGGAGGAGCGGGGTGTTCCTCTACCACGGAAGTATCCTCTAGCTCTCGTTCCCTTTGCATTTTGAATCGATCGAAATGCACCCTGGCTTTCATAAGAAGCGTTGAAAGCTGGGGAGGAGACATAAGAAGGAGCAGCGAGAGGTTGATGGGCTGGTTGGACCAGCACATACTGAGGTTGAGGTTGAGACTGAGAGGTTGAGGGATGACCAGGGACGGGGACCTGGACAGCCTGCAAGACAGTCTGAGTCGGGAGCCGTTTAAACTTCTTGAACTTCTTCCCGGGCTTGGGGTGAGTTCCGGCGGGCTCAGACTGCTTCCTCTTAGAGGATAAACCCCAACGGGAGCGGAGACTCTGATTGGCCCTAGTTGCCTCAGCTAGGACTGCATCAACCTCTTCCTGGGGGAAGAGATTAGCTCCCCAGATGGAGCTTTTTCATGAGCCTGTTAGGCTCATGACGGATGGTGGCTGCTTAAAAGATGTGTTTTCGGCAGTTCAACCGGCCTTAATGAAATCATACAGGTCCTGCTGAAAACTCCCAAGAAAGATTTCGTCAGCACCTGAAATAGCACGATCTTCGCTATATACCACTGACGTTGCCTCTGCTAAAGTCAGAGAGTTTAAGGACCTACTAAGTCTGTCCTTAGACTCAGCTTCAGCCTTCAGGAGCGACTCCGGGATCTTAGGGAGTTGTTCGCTGAAGAGGTTAGAAGCGCAGTCAGGGTCCAGCCGAGTAACCGTGAAGGTGTCCGGAGCTCCTACCCAAAACTGAGAATCTCCGGGTAAGACAAGAGAGGTGGGATCTGTCTCCCGGAGATGGGGAAGGGGCTTACCCTCCATGCAAGCCTGGTTGGTGAGGGAGGCCACTTTAGAGGTGCAAGGGGTGGGGAGAACTTCTCCCAGAGAGAACATTGTGAAAGCACCCTTGGCCGGAGTGAGTTTGGTGTTCTCCGCCTGCCACTCCGACAAAGTCCGTAGTAGGGCCGACTGGGCCTGGTCCCTCGGGAAGATGACAGTTTCCTTGGGGACCTTATCGGACCGAACCCATGCCTCCTCGGTAAGCCTGCCATAACCTGCATAAGGTGATTGCAGGTTAGGAGGGAAGAATTCTAATTCCTCCAGCCTACGAGTGCCTAGGCCCTCGATAGTAAGGGTACCCTCATGCTGGGGGGCAAAAAGGGTCAGGTGCCAGGGGTTTCCTTTATCAAAAGGAGGTAGGCTGGAGGTGTCCGGGACGGAGAAGGGTTTGTTGGCCGCTCCGCCACTCATGAACCCGGAGATTAAAGTCCTTTGAGACTTAACCTCTTCTGATAAGGAGAGCACGGAAGCATTTGAAGAAGACAGTTGGCTCGAGAGTTGCGACAGCTTGTTGTCAACTCTTTTGTCGAACTGCTTCATAAGAAGCTCAGCAAATGCTTCAGCATCAAAGGAAGGAGGGGGGGAACCTCTTTACTTTGTTTAGACCGTGCTCCCTTCCCAGAAGTAGAGGCCTTGCTCGTAGATGGCACGGGGCTAGGGGGCCGTGACGTCTTCGAGGGAACCCCGGAGCGGACTTTCTGGGACTTTAAGGTCTTTTTCTTTACTGATTTAACCTTAGGGACGGTAGACCTTGCACCGTCCATAAGGCAAGAGGATTTCACAAATCCTCGGAAGGAAGAAGCAGTGGAAGAAGGAGAGCTAAAGAGTAAATCACCTGCCTCACTTACCCCCTTACCTGCTTGCATTCATCGGTTCGAGGTCCAGATTAAGAGCCGCAACATCCTCGGTGACAACTCCGCATGCAGCGACTTCTTCCTGGGAGGACTGCGTCATTTCCCGGATCCCAGCGATCAAGGGGGCAGCTACCTCGTCTGCAACTGAAGCTGAGATCCAGGCGCCGGGGAAGAGAACGTTGCAGACATCTTTTGACAAAACGTAGGGTTTCCCTGCCCCGACGTTCCTCCCGAAGCCGCTGACCCAGGTCTTGAGGGTCGACATCGAAGAGTCCCGAGAGCTGCGGTCAATCTGGAAGAAGGAGAAAGTCAGGTGCCGAGCCTCCTAAAAGGAGAATATCTTTCAATTATCCATAAGAGACAAAACTGAAGGTGAACGTGAATCGGAAAGGAAAAACTAACTTACCGACTCATCCAGAACCTGCTCATAGAGGGCGTAGCACACCTCACAACCATCAGGGTGCCAGACGATCAGGTCCCCTACGTGGACAGCACACCCGGAGTGGGACCTGCACACCTCATGTCCGCTGGCTTGATGCAGCACAGCGGTGCACCCCTGCTCCTGACAACGCACCATCTGTAAGTTGACGGGTATATGAGTATGCTGATAGGGCTGCCGGAGTGGATTGCCGAAGCAGTGTCTTAGGATAATAGTTATCCAGGTAGGTCCCGCCGGAGCATACCGGGAGGATAAGGGACCTACTGGAACATGCAAGATCAACTACCTAGAGGGACCACCGGAGTTAATCCGGAGCGACAGGAAGGTCCCAAAAGGACAGTTAACCTACAAAAGGTAAATAAATAAATGTGTATATATATATATAATAAACAGTTATCCAGATAGGTCCGCTGGAGTGAACCGGGAGGTTAAGGGGCCTACTGGAACATGCAAGATTAACCTAAAGGGACCACTGGAGTTAATCCGGAGCGACAGGGAAGGTTCATAAAAGGATAGTGTATATACATAATATAATATATAATATGAATATAATATGTATGCATTCTAGGGAAAGGTCAACTATAAAAGTGGATATTTCTGCTTGGAGCCGGGGGAGTCCTGTACTCTAATACGGTGACGGCGGAGGAGGTGTAGTGAGCACCGTCCGACCAAACACCGTACCCACCGGAGTGGAAGGCGACAAGAACGCCCGACTACCTAGCAGAGAAAACACAAAGATAGCTAGTCGGCGGAGGGTAGATACTGGGAAACTATAGGTGTTCTAAATGAATAGAACAAAGATAAATGTCATAGCGTGTGAATAACAGAAGACAGTCAGGTGGGAAACTCTAACTGGCAACATGAACACAAATTTCCCCCTGAGATATCGTTCTGGGAGAACGACACTCGGTGGGGAAAAAGGGCGCACTGACACTATAGGAGAAGGAGGGGGTGGTATAGGCCATGAGCGAGGGATCCAAAGTAGCGACCAGGGGGTGAGTAAGCACTCTCCGGGCGCCATGAGATCCAGCCTTCTCCCTTCGATCGGACGAATATGTACGAACGATACTAAGAGAGGAGAGGATGGGGGACTCTCAAAGGCCCAAAAAAGCAAAGAAAGGGAATGGGAAACAGGGGTGTGGGAGCAACCCCTGTCCCCAACTGAGGTCTCGATTGGGTGTGACCGGGTAAGGTCGGAACCCGGTAGCGAGAGAACAGACCAATCAATGCAGAGGAAGGGGATACAAGGCTATGGCGTAAGGAACAGGATAAAACTCTCGGGCCTTGGTAAGTTAACATATTATATGAAAGCGAACCAAGGGTGGGAGAGGGTGAGGAGGTGGGGGGGGGGGGAAGGAAGGAGTAATGGGGGTAGGAGAGGGGGTATACATGAAGATGGAGAATAACCCGAAGATGTGGTTCGGATAAAGGTAGGCTACGCGAGATACCCTCGCTATTCCAGCTTAACCTTATTAGGACTCAATAGTCTAAACGGAAAGGCCGAAACAGGGAGAGGGAGAAGCGCAAGCCCGACTTCTCTAACCAAACGCCACACAAAGGGGAGCTCCAACCATGAACCCTCCTACACACCAAACCTTCTCTCCCAAGAAAGGGACGAGAACGCCATAGCCTAATCCTAGGCTAACCTAACACAGCCGGCTGGCTGACGGAGGAAGCCCAGGGGAAGAAGGTATCTACTCGACTAGCCTAAAGTTAACCTATCCTAGGCAAAAAAAATAAACAATGATTCAACTAATCATAAGGACATATGTAGAAGGGAGGACCAAACCCAACGTGATACGAGCGCGGAGGGAAAATGGCCGACCTTCCAGAATAAAAACAAAGGATATAATCCGAAAATATTCAAAGACATCCGTGCGCTAGGCTTAAAATAAGCTTGATAAGCATAACTGTACCATCTCAAATAATATACCCAAACACTGGAGGAAGTGAGGGTCCAAAATACAACGCATATAAGAATTGATAAAGAACGGATAGGCCCGAGGGGGAAAACTCGTAGCCTAAACGACAAGGACCCTAACTTCCCCAGAGAAGGGTAATAAAACAATAATATAAAAGCCCAATTGAATATAGGATAAGCAAAAAGGCACAACATTAAGAAAATGAAGGGGAACGAAGCCCCAACATAAAAATCCCGCACCGAGACTGAAGGTCACATGGGGTCGGGAGAAGGTGGATGAGACGGGCGTTATAAATCCCCCTAATTATTAAATTAGAGGGAAATAAGGAGCCTCAACCGCCTAAAATAAAAAACAGAGATGGTACTCAACTTAGGTGAAGAAGAATCCAGGGAGGATGCCACAGTCAACCAAAAATTGAAACACAAAGAAGCGCACACACGAACAGAACAATAGCGAACGCGTGCTAAAAGTGGAATGTGGGTGACGCCGGTTTGTTTACAGTCCGCGAGTGATGCATGGGTTTGTAACGGCACCTCACTCGGTGGGACTTTTGACATTGGGAATGTTTACAGGGCGGAGGCCTGTGATTGTGACAATCTCACCCTTTCTCATACACGACTCCATTTCATGGAGCTCGCTTTTGGGGTAGTAACTCCGGCTTAGCTTTTTTAGCTTTTCTCTGGTATATTTAGCAATAGCTTTACCTAGAAATAAGTGCTGAAAGGTTATTTCACCGGGTGACACAGGTCGGAAAACCCAGAAATATAGCTTTTACTTACACACCAGCAGCAGTTTGACAGATTGAAACAAAAAACGAGAACACTCAGTTTTCTATAAATAGCTGTTTCCATCTACTTCCCCCACTCCCCACCAGGGGACCGATAGGTACAAGCATTCATAACTGGTCAGTCTACTTCTGTCCCCTTTGAATGTGGGAAGGTAGGGAGGGTAATTTATATAATGGAGAGGTATTTAAAAAATAAATCTTAAATTAAGTATTTATATAGCTGATTCCATTTGAAAAAGGAGGTGGGCAAAGTGGAAATCAGTCAACCCTTCAAAGGCTACTAACAAAATATTTTATACAAAACAGGTGTTTGTTTACCCAAAGATTCAATCCATCAGCCATCACTGACACCTTTGGAGGATTACCACTCAGGTATGAGATCCTCATCATGAAGATAGCTGAGGACTCTTTGGAGGGTGGCCCCCTTCAGTGGATGGAAGGGTACAGTTACTGCACCCAACCCCTGCAGTACCAACAATGGATAACTAAAAAGTACATATGTACAAAAGGGTATACAGTATTACCCCACTTTTACGTTCTTCACTTTTTCATGTTTCATTTCGTCACGGATTTTTGTGGAACATCTCTTTTCACTTTTCTGCGGGAACTTTCACCAATTCACGAATTTTTCTATAGACCGTATCTCTAAAATTATCACTAATTCACTTTTTTTCCTAGAGCAACACTGTGTATTCACTAATTACTGTACTTTTTCATAAAAGGATATGTGTACTGAGAGAGAGAGAGAGAGAGAGAGAGAGAGAGAGAGAGAGAGAGAGAGAGAGAGAGAGAGAGAGAGAGAGAGAGAGAGAGAGAGTGAGAGTTTACATTGAAGTCTAAGCACAAAATAAACGTAAATGGATTCTGTCCGTGAAATAACGTTTTATTGATATTTTGCTGTTTTTTCGTTAAAGGATATGTATACTGAGAGAGAGAAAGAGAGAGAGTTTATATCGAAGTCTAAGCACAGTATAAATGGATTCTGTGAGTGAAATTACATTTTATTGATATTTTGCTGTTTTTTCATTAAAGGATATGTATACTAAGGGGGGAGAGAGAGAGAGAGAAAACTGAAGTGTTTATACATGTAAGTCTAAGCATAGTTACTTCCTGGGGATGAGACTTCAAAGGCATGGTTAAACTATGGCTGGAGGAGAGTCAGAACATCGGTTTGGTGTTGCCTACGCATGAAATTCAGATTTTAAATATTTTTAGGGTGATTAAGAGATGAAGCATCAACGGTGATAAAATATTCTCTTGTGTACTGTTATATGTGTGACAATCATAGTCAACTAAACTTGTAATGAAATACGGTACAATAAATCAGACAAAGCAAAAAATATGGCAACAATACCTACGTCAATCTAGTAATGAACTTGTAAGATTTGCTTATTTTCGTGTTTTTTTTTATGTTTATGGTATAGTAATCGATATTTCATTAAAGAACATGTACAGTACAGCACTGATATATGAGAGAGAGAGAGAGACTCTGTCGTCGGAGAATTTGCTAGTGGAGGTTTTGAGCTGGCTACAAATGAAATTCAGATTTCAAATATTTCTACGGTGATTAAATCAATACATTATAAATGGATTCTGTAAGTGAAATTACGTTTTACTGATATTTTCCTTTGTTTTCTCATTAAAGGATATGTATACTGAGAGAGAGAGAGAGAGAGAGAATTTTTTAATAAATTTATGGGAGATGGTGAGGGCTAATCACAAAATGACGTAAACCAAGAACTTACTGTACTAAATAATTTTTTATTATAAATGTATTTGTATATAATCACAAAAATACCAAAATGTCACAAGAAACCTAGCATTCTCTTTGGAGGAACGGGTCCCGTCATTCTAAACCACCCACGCATTTTAGATATGCTCTATACAGAAGTACTGTCTTAAAATATGTACTGTACAGTATATATTTCAAAATCATCTTACAACACAGCAAAATATAATAAAATGTACGTATACTATGCGCAGTACAGCAGACAATGCATGATGTTACATTAGGTAAAAGAAAGAGTGCGTGTCTGAATTATAGGGGATACTTAAAATCAACAGTTGTAGGCAGGTACACAAAGTTCTACAATGACTTTGAAATGATATTTGGGGTGTTCTGGGGCGATCGTTTGAGGTATATTTTTCGTTTGAACTGTTAAAATAGGCAGCTATAAGCATTTTAGGGGTGTATACAGTATACTTAAGAGTAACAGTTGTAGGAGGGTAATGTATGCTGACTTTGGGTGTTTTGGGATGATGGTTTGGGGTGTATTTTTGTTTGAAATGATATTAAATTGTTTTAGTATGATAATCTAAGGTATATTAAATTAGGCAGTTAACTGAAAATAGGCAGTTATAAGCATTTTCATTTCTGGGGTACAGGGTATTTGGCAATTGTAAGCCAGTTATAAGCATTTTTAGAGGGGATTTTGTATTTCCTTGGTGGGTTTTGGAACCTATGCCCACATAAAAGTTGGGAAGCACAGTACTTCGAATACTCGACACTGAGTACCCCCAATCTTCCCAAAAGCCATAACAGGTTTAAAAAGCACTGGGCCAAAAAAGGCTGCCTATCAATTTGGGAGATAATATCCCCTGCACAGCCAGAGGAGTTAATGCTCTGCAATAATCGTGCTTAATCTCTGCACCATGAGGATAAACCATAGCAAATACAAAATTACCATGCCACCGAGTGACTTCAATATCTTATCCAAGGAAAAGTTCTTTCCAAATTTAAAAGTTGCAGCCGTTGCTCACATGTCAAGTGGCTTACCTTCCATTAAGGACAGAAATTAGCATGAAAGTCCTTAACCAAAGACCTAATGACAAGGATATTACATTCCTACTTTTCGGAAGCTCTGGTTTCCGAATCACTATACGAAGAACCTTTACATCAGGCTTAATCCTCTTAGTGCAATTCCAGCAATTCTTCAAGTTAGTACTGGACTCCCAAGGGGTCAACTTCCTCAAGACCTTGTGACTCCAGGCTGGGTAGAGATACTGTACTTAGCCCAAAACAAGGCAAAACAATTGCCTTGTCTTTAACAAAGCCTACCTTATCTGACTAAAACTGTGGCTCTCTCACTCTTTAGTTGTGTCTAAGGTACTGTGAAGTTTCCATAGAAACTTCTCTACCAGGAGCTTGTTCTAAATGGTTCAAAAGGCGATAAAATAATGAACTCAAGAACACCATACAGATTTCAAGGTAATGTACATGGCAGAGACCTGTGAAACTCCACCTTAGCACCTTGAAAAACATCTAGATGCCTTTGTCCTAGACAAGCCTATAACCAAAGCCAACATGGCCCTTTAGTCTTAAAGGCTGCTACAAAGAAGTTTCCTCATGCTTGAGAAAATGTTGTTTATAGAGGTATCGGTGCTGGAAAAAACCCCTTAATGTGGGACCATGACTTACACCCTGACCACTGTTGTTGGCAGAATTGATTAGACTCTCTTTCAGCACTGATAATGGCATTACTGCGAGGCCCTGCCTTGAGCTCACCAGAACCATGGATCATATCACACAGTCATCTGTGGCCTTCGGGATTGTGATAAAACCTTTCATCTCTTGGTTGCTTGCATCCAACACTGAAAGAAACTGGAAGCCCAGCTTTCCCTGGTCACCTGGGATAATCAACGCCAAGAAACAACTTACAAAATTGCCCTGATACATTGATGACTTCCTGAAACCCAGTAAAATCAGGAAAGGTATTACAGTCTAGACCTAACCAGGGAACAGCTTGGTGTCCCCGCTCAAGCTAGAGGACGGACCTTGCACTGGTGGACAAAAAATTGACAAAAAGACAAATCCCTTTAGTCTCAAACAGATCCATAACAGGGGATGCCCACAGCCCACTGTATACAGCCAACCTCTGGATGTTGGGCCCCTTCCATTGCTATTACATACTTATCTCAGCGGCTCAGTGCATCCACTAAAATTTTCATAATGAATAATTACCTTCAGTAAGGTACCGTAATAACTCAGGATGATGTTCATTGTGTTAATCTGACCAAACAACAGAGAAAATGGGCAGTGCATTTAAACGTAGTTTTGTTCACTCCTACTTAATCTATTTGAGTACACTCTAATTTCTATTATATGGCATAAAAGTGTTAAACTCATTACCTTTCAATAAGGTCCAGTCTGCATTTAACAACCCTGAGAAGGGAAAACCTCAAAATAGATATTTTTGCTTTCAACTTAGGTCAGTGCACAAGCCAGCATTCCACAACACTTGGAATTCTATTCAAAGAGTTATGGTATACCAGGCACCTTAATTACACTGACCTAAAAACCTCCTGGGGTCCAGGTTGTAAGCAATGTCTAGTAGAGCTGTACCTAAAATATACGAAGACAAAGAACTAAAATCTCTAATAGCTGGAACTGACAGCATTTAGGAAACTAAGAACTTAATGGAGTAACATGCTCAGGAAATACCTCTAGCCCAACTCCAGAAGAGAGAAACTAACCACTGCCACTGAAAACATTAGCTAAACCTTTTGCAAACTTGAGGCTAGATCCTCAGTCCACACCAGACAAACCTCACTCTAGCATAACAATTAACAGGCATCTAGCCTGATTTCATAATTCTTTAACTGTACTTGGTTTTTCTCTCTATGCACCTGAAAGTTGAAAACTAAAAAAAATACAAATAAATAAAAATTGGAACATGAATATGAATTTTTATATGATAAATTAAAGGAAAAATCTTACCTTATGTACAAAGGCAAGAAACCCGCTCGCTTCCAGAATTTAAAGAGAGGCTGAGTCACACCAAACGACACACTCAGGTAGTTTACAGGCTCTGGTCTCCTTTCTTCCAACTTAGACAGCAGAGGTACCTCACTGTGGCGTGGCACTGAAACCAATAAAAGGGGAAATTCAATTTACCATATACATAGGAACTGTTGCAAACAACAGCATGACATCACATACATAATACTGTAGTCTTACCAATAACATTATATTCCTGATGATTCTTTGGTGGGCTGATTGGTATATCTTGTTCCTCATCTAGAGCTATGTGTCGTCCTCTGTAGTATTCACCAAGAAGGTTAAGAGCTCTTGATCCATAACCCATTGACTGAAATAAAACCATTCAAATAAATTACATTAGCACAACAAAATGTTATGTCATTCATCAAAAACAATGCAGGCATGATATAGAGTCATACCCCGAACTTATGCGAGGTTAGGTTCCAGAACCCCTCACCCTAGGTGAATTTTCGAGCTAGTTTGGCATGGTCTCTAAAAATGCTAATGAATGCTTATTTCTAAATATGACCCTAATCATGCTCCCAAATTATTAGGCTAAATTTTAAATGAAATTAAAGTTACTGTAATTTCATTTAAAAGTTAGCTTAATACATTACCCTTAAAAAAAGAAATAAATGGTTGACATAAAAATAAAGAGTTGGAAGAGAATTTCTCTCTCTCTCCCCTTCCTACCGATCTATTTTTAGAAGTCTTCTTAACCTCTTTTTAATAACTTCTTTATTCTACATCTCTTTCTCTTTGTCCTGAAATGCTTTTTCATGAACAAACGTTTTTTATTTTGACTAATACAACTCTTAGTTATTATGTCTCTATGTTTTAGAACGTATTTGCCACACTAGTGCATTTACACTTCGTAGATGGTAGTACAGGTAAAATTAGATCAATTTAAACTATCTACAGTACAGGTAAAGATGTACAAAGAAATAATAAGTTGTGAAAATGTGTGAGTGCTAACTATGAACGAGAGTGAGAGAGAGAGATAAGGGTTGTGCCTACTTAAGAGAGTGAAATTCTTTGTCAATTATTACTGAGAGAGAGAGAGAGAGAGAGAGAGAGAGAGAGAGAGAGAGAGAGCGAGAGAGCGAGAGAGAGAGAGAGAGAGAGATTGTCCTTACTTGAAATATCAAGTTAAATTGTTTATGAATTATTACGGAAACAGAGCGAATAACATGAGAGAGAGAGAGAGAGAGAGAGAGAGAGAAGCTATTCTTACTTTAGATATCAAAAGATGGAAATTCAGTATTAAATTAACATAATTTCATTTAAAAGTTGGCTTAATACATTACCCTCAAAAAAGAAAAGGGATTTTGACAAAGGAAAAATCTATTTCTGGGGGAAGACCTGTGTCACCCGGTGAAATATCCATTCAGCACATATTTCTAGGTATAAGTATTGCTAAAAATACCAGAGAAAAGCTAAATACAATGCCAGGTTCACTGACCCCCAGTTCGAGCGCCATTTATAATGGCGTCGGTATACACAAAGGGTGAGTGTTGCTACTGCCACAGGCCTCTGCCCTATAGAGATCTCCAATCTCAAAGTCCCGAAAAGTGAGGGGCCGTCACATACCTAACGCTCATCTCCCAGCCAACCAACACCTCAGCCGCCATCTTGGTATCATTCCAACTTAGCACGCTTGTAAACATCTTTGTGTTTTTCTCAGTGCTGTTATTTAAAATGGTTTTGCACCATCATCATGTCATCCGTTCAGGATTTTTGCTACACCTAAGTTGAGTACCATCTCCTTTTGGTTTTTTTCTTATAGAGGCTTCTTATTTGACCTTTAATTTAGTAATTACGGGGTTAAATAACACGATGCCACCCGATCGCTGCCGGTTTTACAGCCTCAAGCCATACTGGACCCTCAGTCTTGTTATGGTTATAGCAGGGATTTCTGCTTGTTTCTTTCACAATTATATATATTTTATATGTTTTATATTCTCCTTTCATGGAATTTTATTTCTGAATTACCCTTTCGCTGGTAAGGGGTGAGGAGCCCGTATCATGACTGATCTAGGCTACATGGAGGCTTTTTCCCCTCCCACCTTTCTGATTATAAATTCTCCTTTTCCCTGGCCCCCTTCCTCTGCAGGAGAGCGGTACATTCTAACCCAAGATGGTACTGTTATGCTCATGATCTTTTCTGATGTAACTAGGTGATGGATGACATGTAAATTCTTGGATTAAATTTATTTATGATTCAGCGTTAGGGTCTGCCATTTTAGGTATCACCCGCGTTCCACATATCGCGAGTTGTTTGGCCTTCTCTTACGAGGAAGTCACTCAGGCAACGTCGCCAAATTCTAATCGTTAAGGTAAAAAGGGGACTAGGCTACAGGACACGAAAAAGCCGGGTTAACTAATCCTAGCCTACCCTCCAAAAACCAAAGCTTTTGGCCTGGTCAGGAAGGCCAGGATTTAGTGCCACCGGTGTGGGGAGAGACGGACCCACCGTCAGCTAACTCAGCCACACCCTCCAAAACCGAGACAGCTTGGTCAGGTGGCAAAATATGAATTGAGGAGCCCTCTCACTAATCTAACCTTACCCTCCAAAACCTAATGGCCTGGCCAGGTGGGCTAATTGTGAATGAGGAACTCTCTCACTAGCATAAACCTCACCCTCCAAAACCTAACGGCCTGGTCAGGTGGGCTAAGTGTGAATGGGGAACTCCCTCACTAGCCTAACTTCCCCTCCAAAACCGTAAAGAAACGGCCTGGTCAGGAGAGCTAGGTAGCCTGAGCATTGTGTAAGATTGCTGTCATGCCTAGCCTAGGTAGGCTAGGCTAGTTAACTACCTTATATTGGAATTAAAACTACCTAGTATCTGAACAACAAAACATAAATAAAGTTAACCACCCGTGGTGTGGGTTAGCCTAAAGATTAAGCATATATAAATACATAAATGACTCTGCGGCAGAGAAGGTCCAGAAAACATTGGTTATATAGGTAACGTTAGGTACCAAGATGGCCTACCCCTGATGCCAAATCACATGCATAAATTAATCCAGGAATGGACATGCCATCCATCCTTGTACATATCAGCTATCATTATGATAATAATAATCACACCATCGAGAAGGCACCAACTCGCTGGTGGAGGAAGGAAACCGATAAAAAGACTCAAATTCTATTATCAGAAAAGGTTGAGCCTAGCTCGGCCATGATACCAGGTTCCTTATCTCCTACCAGCGACATGGTAACTTCTCCAATTAAGCTCCAAACTGAATGGAGTATGGATAAAAACTAGCAGAATTCGTTCTGCTAATAGAAAAGCTGAAACTGAAGGTCGAAAACGGGAAAGAGGCAAACACAGCCTACGCTCGGCTGCGTATCAGAACTATTTACACTGGTAAACATTATTTACGTACAGTTCATAAGTACAATGCCTCTTGCGTTAAAAAACCAATCAGAAATAGTACTCAACTTAGATGGTGGAAAATTCTCGATGGAGGACATGATTTGAGCGGAAAAAGAGAACACAATCACCAAAGAAAATTTTTGCGGTGTACGCGTGTTCGTGCTAAGATTGGAATGAAGATGGCGGGTGCGGGTGGTACCTAGCGGGTGAGCGGGAGGCAATCGTTGGTACGGCTCCCACAAGTTTGGGACTTTGAGAATAGAGAGATCTATAGGATGAAGACCTGTGATAGTGGTTACCACTCACCCCTAGTGCATACCGACACCATTGTGGTGATCGATCCAGGGGTAGTAACCCTGGCATTATGGATAGCTTTTTTCTCTGGTATATTTAGCAATAGTTATACCTAGAAATGTGTGCTATTGGAACCATTTCACTGGGTGACACAGGTCGAGCCGAGAAAAGAAGTTTTTAAAAATGAGGTTGAGAAGACTTCTAAAAATAGATCGGTGGAATGGGGAGAGAGAGAGAAATAGGATACTAATCTTCACACTCTCCTATATTCTTACATCAACCATGTATTTGTTATTTTAAGGGTAATGTATTAAGCTAACTTTTAAATGAAATTACAGTAACTTTAATTTCATTTAAAAGTTAGTTTAATACTGAATTTCCATCTTTTGATACCTACAGTAAGAATAACTTTCTCTCTCTCTCTCTCTCTCTCTCTCATGTTATTTTCTCTGTCTGTGTAATAATTCATAAATAATTTAACTTGATATTTCAAGTAAGGACAATCTCTCACTCTCTTGTGTTATTCTCTCAGTCTCCATAATAATTGATAAATAATTTCACTCTCTTAAGTAAGCATCTTTGTGTTATCTCCTCTCTCTCTTATTCTCTCTCTCTCTCTCTCTCTCTCTCTCTCTCTCTCTCTCTCATAGTTGGTGCTCACACATTTCTCTGTACATCTTTACCTATAGAGCAGATAGTTTAAATTGATCTAATTTTACCCGGACCATCTAAGAAGTGTAAATGCGCTATTGTGGCAAACACGTTCAAAAACATAGAGACATAATAACTAAGAGTTGTGTTAGTCAAAATAAAAAACACTGTTTGTTCATGAAAAAGTATTTCAGAACAAAGAGAAAGAGACGTAGGATAAAGAAGTTATCAAAAAAAGGTTGAGAAGACTTCTAAAAATAAATCAGTCAGAAGGGGAGAGAGACAGAAATTCCCTTCCAACTCTATTTTTATGTCAACCATTTATTTCTTTTTTCAAAGGTGATGTATTAAGCTAACTTTTAAATGAAATTACAGTAACTTTAATTTCATTTAAAAGTTAGCTTAATAATTTGGAAGCATGATTAGGGTCATTTCTGAGTCCAGCCCCGTGTCAGCCGGTGAAATTCCATACTAACACGAATTTCTAGGTATAAAATGCTAGATATACCAGAGAAAAAGAGCTTTCAGGAATGCTGGGGTTACTACCCCCAGATCGAGCGTCTTCCACAAGGAAGACGTCGGTATAACCAAGGGTGAGTGAAAGGATCACAACCACAGAGCCACACTCGAAAGATATCCCCATGTCAAAACCCCTCGAAAGAGAGCGGTGAGCCGTTCCAGCCCCCATGCTCACACGTCCGCCAGGCTGGCGACACCAGTGCCACCTACATTCCTTCCATTTTCTAGCACGTGATTGCGTCACCAAGAATTTTTGTGCTTGTGCCCCTTTTTTGGATTTGTTTCCTGCTTTTTGTCATGTCTTCAAGCAGTTTCACCATCTCTAAGTTAAGTACCATCTTATTGTGGGGTTTTGTTGATTTTTGGCTGCATCAGTCCGTATTTCACATTTATGGGATCTTGTTATGACGCCACGGCGTCCCCAGCCAGCCATGTCGACCGTGAGATTGCCCCCCAGTTTTTCTGTTGGGGTTGTCTCTTTGTCGTTATATTATATATCTTGCCCCCTGGTTCTCATCCTGGCGGTGTTTCCTGGTGGGTGTTTTATTGGAGTTTTGTTTTTGTATGACTGACCCTCATTGGCCGGGTTCGGCCTTTGTAGGGTGATTCCCCGTCAGGTTTCCCCCCAGGATGAGTTCCATGTTGGTCTTTTAGTTTACCATTATTATCATTATCACATTCTTGGCGATGGTGCTCTCTTTTTTTTATTTTATTTTGTTGCCTTGTTCCTTCGGGGTAGCGTCAGCTCGATTGTCTAACCGCTTCCTCGGAGCTAGGCTACGCACCTCGCAGATTGAGCACATTATTCTTGGAATATATATTTTATGTTATTGTGTTTATTTGTGATGGTTTTTTTTGTATTGTTGTGTGGGTTTCTTCCCTTGCCTTTCATATTGATAGGCTTGTTTGCTTCCTTGACCTCCCGCCCTCCTAGTAGGTTAGGCGTGGGGTGGATCCCTCAGGTTGAGGGAGTTTTGTTGCTGTTTCCTCCAGTGGCCGTTTTTGGGTGGCAGAGTGAGACCCCTTTGTTCTCCACCTTCTTTTGAAGGGGTAGAGTTCATTGGGTGTGCCTCCTCTAGGCTATATTGCCTTCCCCCCCTCTTCGGCCCTGGTTGTTCTCGGCACAAATTTCTCTCCCTGTTATTTCCTCCCCACCCTTCCTTGTCCCTCTCCGTTAGCCTAGGCCATGCCTAGGTTAGGGCGTTGACCTAGGCTTTGTCTAGGCAGGAGTCGGGTGTTGAGACCTTGGTCGCTATCCCTTTTCCTCTAGGAGTAGGCTTGTCCTGCCATCCCAAGTTTCATTATCTTGGCGTGGCGTGTGATTGCAGTCGAGCTGGTGAAGTACTTTCCCCTTGTCTCCTGTTTTTCGCCTTCGTAGCCTACCCCTCCCCTACCCCACCCCCCCCCCCATCTCAGGCCAGCTCTTGCTATTCTCGTGCGGGTGACGCTAGATGGCGTTTTCTCCGAGTTGGGGACTCCCTCTGGTAGAGGATTCGTTCCCTCCCAGAGCTAGTCCCTAGCAGCGCTGAGTTTGTTTTGATGTTTCGTTTACCAACTCTCCAAGGATCGTGCGGGTTTGAAACATTCTATCTCTTGTTCTTTTCTCTCCGTCGATTTGCTTTGGTTGGGTTGATTATAATTACTCCGGCTTATATTATGAACTTGGCCTTGCGATGACATCGCCTCACCCACCTATTGTTTCTCTGGCGGGAAGTAAGATTCGGGCTCCGGGTTTTATATTAGGTGCCTCCGGTCTCCGGATATGATTCTTTCATTGTTACCATCACTTGTTTATTGTTATCTTTTATATATATATTTATATTATGTTTATCTAACGGAGTGAGCTTCTCACTCCACCACTATTTATTTTATTGAGATTGAGTCCGTGTTCTGCCCTGGGGTTCCGCCGTCTTTTTTTGCTGGCAGCCCTTGTGGTGAGGCCCTGTTGTCTCAGTTCTTCCGTTCTGCCGGAGTATTCCGGTGTCGGAAAGTTTACCTACCACTCTGTTTAATTTATGGCTTATTGGCCTAGTTTCTGATAGGGGTTTTTCTCTCCGCCGGAGCATTCTGGTACTAGGTTGATATACCCTGCCCTACCAGCTTTAGGTTGCCTAGAGTGGTAAGTTCATGTACTTTTTTTACACTTACAGACTGTTCGCTGTGAGGAGCCGGGGTGCACCGCTTCCCTCCAGCAACCCTATGGGCACGTGGTGTGCGGACCCACGCTGGCTGTGCGGTCCGGTTGGATGACCTTATTGTTTGGCACCCCGATGGCTGTGAGGTTTGCTTCGCTCTGTGCGCAAGCATCCAGGACGAGTCGGTAAGATACAGTCTTCTTCGTTCCTTTACGTCCCTCATATCTGTTTAGTGTTTACGTGGTTTTCGGGGTTTTATTTCAGATCAACCCTAATTGTTGGTTTTCTTCCAGGCGGACGAGTCCTCTAAGAAGACTGCCCTTGAGTCTCTCCGCGCCTGGGTGGCTGGGTTTGGAAGAAATGTTCCGTCGGGAAGCCTTATGTCCTCGACGCCTAAGTTGAGGGACTTGCTTTACCCCGGCGCCCGGGTTGCTGCTGCGGTTCCCGAAGATCTTGGCCAACCCCATCATCCAGCAGATCCGGGATGCGACCCAGCCACCCCAAGAGGACATCCTTTATGCGGAGGTGTCGGAGGACGTCGCCGCCTTGGACTTGGACCTGGAACCTATGAATACAGAGCAGGACCAGGTGGTAGGTAGCGAGGTAAGTGAGGTTGTTGGGGCAGGCGCCCTTTTGATTCCCCATCTTCCTCTGTATCTTCCTTTTCAGGGTTTGTAAAGTCTTCCACCTTGGGTGACAGGGCTCCATCAGCTGTCCCCAAGTTGAAGCTGAAGACTTCATGGAAGGCGAAGGGCTTTAAGTCCTCGTCTTCCAGGAAAGCATCTCCTTTCCCCCGTCAAGGCTAAGGTCTCAGCACCTGTAGCCTCCGGGAGCAAACCTGGAACCTCGGGCAAAGGCGCGAGTAAGAGGGCACCAAGACCAAGCCCTCCTCGCCAGCCTGCCTTTGACCCTGAGGCGTTTGCGAACTCACTTTTCGAGAGGTTCTTGGCGGAGGTCGAGTCAAGCTCTCCAAAATATCAGAGAAGCTTCACAGCCATGATAACATACTGGCGGGAATGGCTCGCTCGGCGGAGCCGAACCGCAGTATGAGATCCCTGACACGGCTGATCTCCCCCTTCGATGTCGGAAACCCTTGGCGTTTTGCGCCCTCCGTGCCATTCGATGGAAGACACCCTAACGGTTGTTGAAGGTCTTGGCACGAGACGTTTGGAGGAGCTGGAGTTTTTCCCCCGATCTCCTGCCTCCTTACCCAGGCTTCGTTAGGCTGACGGAGGAAGCCTGGATACGTTCGGACAAGGTCCATAGGAGACGGTGATCTTCCCTAGGGACCAAGCTCAGTCTACTCTCCCTGCGCACTCTGGACGGAGTGGCAGGCAGAGAACACCAAGCTTGACACCTTTCAAGGGCAACTACACCATGTTCGCCCTAGGTGACAAGTTGCCTACTCCCTGCATCAACAAAGTGGCTCTGGCTATGGCTCGAGCTTGCTTTGAAGGCAGCCCTTTACCTCAATTAAGGGAGACAGACTCCACATCCCTGGTATTCCCAGGGGTGAGGAGTTCTGGAGAGACGCCCGTCCACCTTTACTGTGGGAAAGCTGGACGCTCACTGTGCGTCCTACTCAGTTTAGTGAGCAGCTTCCAAGCTCCCGGAAGCCTTGCTAAAGACAGAATTTGAGGCCCGGACTAGGTTAGGCCGGTCCTTGAACTCCATCTGCCTCACAGAAGCGACTGCCGTCTCCTGTGCAGAAGAGCCCTTCTTCCAGGTTCTGGCTAAATCCCTGTTAGCAGGGTTTCAGTCAGACCTGTTATGACTTTATGGTGGCTAAGCTGGAGTGCAGGAAGATTCATCTTTGCCGATGCCACCATCCGTCATGAGCCTAACAAGCTCATGAAGAGCTCTATCTGGGGCCCTAACCTTTTCCCAGAAGAAGAGGTTAGCCAGTGTGCTGAGCGAGGCTACTAGAGCCAACCAAAGTCTGCGCTCTCGTTGGGGTATCTCTGCCTACAAGTGCAAGACCCCAGAATCTGGCGGCCCCCAGACTAAGGAGGTAAACGGTTCAGGAGACACCAGAGGCCCTCATCATCAGGCGGTTGTTCAAGCTGTCCCGGTCTCGGCAGTGGCCCAGCCCTCCACCTCTAAGGCTCATCCCCAACAATACGTGCTGGTCCAACCAGCTCAATCCCTGCTGCACCCTCGTACGTCTCCTCACCAGCATACAATCCCACCTATGAGGGCCGTGGGTTCTTTCACGGCCTTAATAGGAGTGCAAGGGGAGAAGAGTCGGGCCCCTTACAGAGGCAAGTCTAACACCACCCCAAGAGGAAAACCTGGACGTGGTAGAGGAAACAAACCCGCTTCCTCCCACTGAGAACAGTCAGGTAGGTGGTCGTCTTTAATGGTTCAGAGACCAGTGGTCCTTCAGTCCTTGGGCACACAGCATTGTGTCCAAAGATCTAGGTTGGAGCTGGACCAAGGACCCCCTCCCTGATCAGGTTTTACCAGCCACCCTCATCAGTCCTACAGGATTATGTGGCAGAACTGCTCAACAAACGAGCAATAAAGAAAGTAAGGCACCTCAAATTTCAAGGCAGGTTGTTCACTGTCCCAAAGAAAGACTCCGGTCAGCAAAGTGATTCTGGATCTGTCGCGTCTAAATAGTTATATAAAATGCGACAAATTTCGCATGCTTACGGTAGCACAGGTACGGACTCTACTTCCGCGTGGAGCCGTCACCACCTCTATCAATCTTTCAGACGCTTACTATCACGTCCCGGTTGCGCGGAACTTCTCTCCGTTCCTGGGTTTCAGACTCGGAAAACAAGCCTACTCCTTCAGGGTCATGCCTTTCGGTCTAAACATTGCCCCCAGAATATTTACAAAGCTGGCGGAAACGGTAGTACAGCAACTCCGGTCCCGAGGATATCCCTAGCAGCGTACCTGGACGATTGGATAATTTGGGCACCAACAGTTCTAGAGTGTCGGAAGGCTACGGCCACGGTCATCAATTCCTGGAGTCGTTAGGTTTTCAGCTGAACAGAGAAGTCCTGCCTGACTCCGAGTCCCGGTTTCAGTGGCTGGGCCTCCAGTGGGATCTGTCCTCTCACATGTTATCCCTTCCGCCTCCCAAGAGGAAGGAGATAGCATCCCTTACCAAGAAATTTCTGAGAGACAAATCAGCATCCCGTCGATCCCAAGAAAGAATCCTTGGGTCTCTTAATTGGCTTCAATTTGCCTCAGTGACGGACCTGCTCTTAAAAGCAAAATTAAAGGACATAAACAGAGTGTGGCGGAGTCGAGCCAATGTCAGGCTCAGAGACAAGGTCTCCTCCATCCCACGGATTTTAAAGGCGAGACTGCAGCCTTGGTCCACAGTCAGCGGCCTGTCCAAGACAGTCCCGCTTCAGTTCCCTCCTCCGGCGCTGGTGGTTCACACAGATGCCTCATTAAGCGGCTGGGGAGGGTATTCGCCAAAACAAAAGTGCAAGGAACGTGGTCTACAATGTTTCAGCAGTTCCATATAAACACCCTGGAAGCTATGGCGGTATTTCTAACTTAAAGAAAATCCGCCCCCAACCGGATTCACATCAGACTGGTGTTGGACAGCGCAGTGGTAGTTCATTGCATCAACAGGGCGGCTCCAAATCAGGTCGAGTAAACCAAGTTATGGTAGCTATTTTCTCCCTGGCGAACAAGCACAGCTGGCATCTGTCAGCCACCCACCTAGCGGGGGTACAGAACGTGGTGGCGGATTCCCTGTCCAGAACCACTCCGTTGGAGACGGAGTGGTCTCTGGACGGAGTCTTTCAATTGGATTTGCCGCCGGGTTCCGGGTCTCCAAGTGGATCTGTTCGCGACGGAGAGCAACTACAAGCTTCCCTGTTATGTGGCCCCGAACCTGGATCCTCAGGCTTATGCCACGGACGCAATGACATAGATTGGAACAATTGGGAGAAGATTTATCTTGTTTCCCCAATAAACATGTTGTTGAAAGTACTGCACAAACTCAGGTCATTCAAAGGTCAACCAGCCCTAGTAGCCCCTTATTGGCCGAAGAGCAACTGGTTCCCTCTGCTTCAGGAACTGGGTTGCAGAGTCTTCGGATTCCCAATCCCAGACTGACCCAACAGTACAAACCAAGACTGTGTCAGCTTCCTTCAAGAATTCAGAATGCCCTAGTTTTATGGACTTTATAAAGTTCGCTGCTCAAAAGGGAGCAAACATTGACACTGTTAACACTCTGTTTTTAGAATCAGATAAAAGAGATTCTACTCTCAGACAATATGACTCAGCAGTCAAGAAATTGGCTTCCTTTTTGAAGGCATCTGAAGCTCAAAATCATGACTACTAAATTTAGGTTACCTTCTTTAGATCACTGTTTGAAAAGGCCTTGCCCGGCCACTATTACCACAGCTAAGTCAGCCCTGAAGAAGGTATTTTTATATGGTTTTAAAATTGACCTTACAGATTCTTATTTTTCATCTATCCCCAGAGCATGTGCTCGTCTGAGACCAGTATCGCGCCCACATTCTGTTACGTGGTTTCTCAATGATGTTCTTAAGTTAGCATCTGAGATTGACAACTCACAATGCTCTTATTTGGATCTGTTAAGGAAAACCTTATTTCTGATTAGCTTGGCTTCAGGTGCCAGAATTTCAGAGCTGTCGGCTCTCTCTAGAGGTGATGATTTTGTTAGTTTCCTCCCGTCCGGAGAAGTCCTCGTTTCTCCTGACCATAGATTTTTAGCTAAAAACGAGGACCCTCAAGACAGGTGGTCTCCTTGGAAGGTGGTGCCTCTTCCACAGGACCAGTGTTTATGCCCAGTTTATACACTTAAAGTCTTACCTTTTAAGAACTCCACAGAGTAAGTCGGGTCCTCTTTTTATCAGAGAGAAAGGTGGAACTCTTTCGTTGAATGCTATAAGGCAGCAAATTCTGTATTTTATTAAACAAGCTAAGCCGGATTCAGTCCCTAAGGTTCATGATATCCGTGCAGTAGCTACTTCCACTAATTATTTTCATAATATGGATTTTTCAGAACTTACCAAATATACGGGATGGAAATCACCTCTAGTATTTAAACGCCATTATTTAAAATCACTCGAAGCCCTGAAATTTTCTACAGTGGCTGTGGGGAGTGTCATTCCCTCACCTTAATTATCCTTTATCCTTCCCCCTTCCCCACCGCCCACCTGCCTCATTTACTTCTCTGCCTGCCCTTCTGGATAGATCATGCCTCACTGCCTTGCTCCTCATATTGATATTATTATTGTCTTTATTATTATCTTTTTGGTGACTGTATTTTGACATGCTTGATTTTGGATTGTCTTAGGGGTACTGGGCTGTTTTTATTTTTGCTCCATGTACCCATAAATTTTCTCATGTTTAGATGTCTCTCTTATACTTAGATATAAGTTTATATTTACTCCTTATAATCTTTGTATTATTGAATGTATTTTGCCTACTATATTGCTTTGTGTACCATTTTTGTATTCTACTTTTAAGGTCGTATTATTGTATTTTCATGTTAGTAATCATTTTTTCATGTGGAGAGATATTCTCATTAAATCCTTTTCCATAGCTTGTCTTTTTTCTTCAGATCACCTTGTATTTCCCTGTAATTTGCAGTCTTGGCATGATTCTCTGTCACTATTTCACCGGCTGACACAGGGCTGGACTCAGAAAAGGGATTTTGACAAAGGAAAAATCTATTTATGAGGAAGGCCCCGTGTCACCCGGTGACCCGCCCCAGAAGTGGCTTTCGCCCCCCCCTGCTTGCACATGCCAAGCCTGGGGGTGGTGCTAGTCTGGAATGAATGTAGGTGGCGCTGGTGTCGCCGGCCTGGCGGACACATGAGCATGGGGGCTGGAACGGCTCACCGCTCTCTTCGAGGGGTTTTGACATGGGGATATCTATCGAGTGTGGCTCTGTGGTTGTGATCCTTTCACTCACCCTTGGTTATACCGACGTCTCCCTTGTGGAAGACGCTCGATCTGGGGTAGTAACCCCCAGCATTCCTGAAAGCTCTTTTTTCTGGTATATCTAGCATTTTATACCTAGAAATTCGTGTTAGTATGGAATTTCACCGGGTGACACGGGGCCTTCCTCAGAAATGGATTTTTCCTTTGTCAAAAATGATATTTTAATGATAAAATAAAGTTTGTTCATACTTACCTGGCAGATATATATATAGCTGTATTCTCAAGTCCGACAAAATTTCAAATTTCGCGGCTGCAGTGGCCGGGCAGGTGGTTAGTACCCATTCCGCTGCTGGGAGGCGGGTATCAGGAACCATTCCCATTTTCTATTCAGATTTTCTAACGCCACTGACTCCTGAGGGGAGGAGGGAGGGTAATATGAATATATATATCTGCCAGGTAAGTATGAACAAACTTTATTTTATCATTAAAATATCATTTTGTTCATGAGACTTACCTGTCAGATATATATATATAGCTGAATACCACCTTTGGAGGGGGGGTAGAGACAGCCAAGAATTAGGGAAAAAACCAATTATTGGTCAAATTATTTTGGTTCCTTATCTGATAGCGTAGCTGGTGAGTGGTTACTGTCACTCTAGTCTGCTTCTGCTTTACTAGAGACCCCAGCGAGGTAGTGACCTATATAGCTGGCGACTTCTAGATGATCTGTCAACGGGGCGTGACCACAATGTGACTAGATCATAGACCATACAAAGAGGACAAAAGAGCATTGCTAACCACCTAACCAACACCTAAAGCGTTAGTTTGCAAAGGATTGGGAAGACTGCCTCCAGTAGTCGACCCAACAACCTTAAAAACACAATTAAAAAGGGGATAGGATCAGAGTTACCCCCTGTCCCCAAGGTTGCTGAAGCAGCAATGTATGGTCCCAGCGAAAAGCAATTTTCGTATGCTACCTAAACATCTCGCCAAGAGTGTGAGGCAAACACCGAATTGACTTCGCCAAAATGTGGCACTGAGAATGTCACTGAGTACCATATTTTTCTGGAACGCCATGGAGGTAGCAACTGCCCTCACCTCGTGAGCGTTAACTCTCAACAACTTGAAGTTGGAGTCGTCACAACTAGAGTGTGCGTCCTTAATGACGTCCCTAATGAAGAATGCCAGTGCATTCTTCGACATAGGTTTAACTGGTTGCCTCACAGAACACCCTAAATTGTCAGAGGGACCACGAGTGTCCTGTGTTCTTTTAAGGTAGTACTTGGGAGCTCTAACTGGACATAGAACTCCCTCAGGTTCCTGTCCAATAAGGTCTGCTAAACCTTTAATTTCAAAGTGTCTAGGCCAAGGGTTAGAAGGCCTTTCATTCTTAGCCAAGAACTTAGGGCTTAAAGAATAGACAGCATCGTGTTCCTTGAAGCCCACATGACGGCCTCGAACTTCGCTCACTCTCTTCGCCGTTGCCAGAGCCGTGAGGAATGCCGTTTTGAGTAACATCCTTAAGAGATGCAGAGTGGAGAGGCTCAAAAGGACTAAACATCAAAAACTTGAGCACTACGTCCAAGTTCCAAGCAGGAGGAATTAGCTGAGGAACCTTGGACGTCTTTGAAAGAACTCGTAAGATCGTGGAGGTCCTTATTGTCAGACAAATCTAATCCTCTGTGTCTGAAAACAGTCGAAAGCATGCTCCGATAACACTTGATAGTCGGAACTGCTATATCGAGTTTTTCTCTTAAGTAAAGGAGAAAATCCGCAACCTGGCTCACAGTGATAGAGGAAGAGGAAAAGCCCTTCTTTCTACATCAACCCTTGAAGGTTGCTCACTTCGCTAGATATATCCTGTTAGATGAAGAACTTCTGGCTCTAGCGATGGCCCGTGCCACCTGGCCAGAAAACCCCCTCGCTCTGACCAATTTTCGATAGTCTGAAAGCAGTCAGGTTCAGAGCGGGGAGAATTTGAAGATATCTCGCGAAGAGGGGTTGTATGAGCAGGTCTGCTCTCATAGGAAGGGATCTCGGAACGTCTACCAACCAGAAGAGAAACTCCGAGAACCAGTGGTTCGAAGGCCAAAACGTGGGGATGAGAGTCATCCTCGTCCCTTGTGAGGCCATGAACTTCGTGTATGACTTCTCCCAGAATTTTGAACGGGGAAAAGGCGTAAACATCTATTCCTGTCCAATCCCAGAGAAGAGCATCTATCGCAACTGCCCCGGGTCAGTACAGATGAGCTTTATAGAGGAGCCTCGCTGTTCTTGAGGTCGTGAAAAGATCCACAAGATGGAGACCCCAAAGTTTCCAAAAATCTTGGCAAACCTCCTGATGAAGGGTCCATTCCTTCGGCAGGAGTTGATGGCGCCGACTGAGCAGGTCTGCTCGAACATTTTCGACCCCTGCAACAAAACTTGTGAGAATCGAAATGTTGCGAGCATAGGCTCAAAGAATAATCTCTCTTGCAAGGCTGAACAGGGAACAAGAGTGTTCCGCCCTGTCTCTTGAGGTAATCCAAAGCCGTAGTGTTGTCCGAGTTTACTTGAACTACACGATTGCAAACTTGGACCTCGAAGAATTGGAGAGCTAAAAGATAGCTGCCAAATCTTTGATGCTGAAGTGCCAGGACACCTGTTCCTCTCTCCAGGTTCCTAACACTTTCTCTCCCTCTAGTGTTGCCCCCCAACCTGTTGACGACCCGTCGGAAAAACAACACTAGGTCGGGGTACAGAAGCTTGAGGGAGATCCCTTTCTGCAATTTCGTTGGATCAAGCCACCACTACAGATCCTCTTTTACAGAAGGAAGAATTCTCAATTCCTCTTTCAAGTCTTCCTTGCTTTGCCAGTTCTCCAACAGAAAGAACTGAAGAGGCCTGAGATGCAGACTCCCAGGAAACAAACTTCTCCAGCGAGGAAATGGTCCCCAGCAGACTCATTCATTACCTCACCGAGCATGTTTCCTTCCCCAAGAAGGCCGAGACTTTATCGAACATAGAAGTTGCCGTTCTTGCGGCGGAGACGCTATGAAAAGCCGCTGAATACATCTGAATTCCCAGACACAATGGACAGTGAGGGGATCAGCTGCGACTTTTCCACAGACCAGAAGTCCCAGGGACTTCACGAGTTGCAGAGTCAACTGAAGGTCCTCCAGATACCTTTCGCCGACGACGCTCGAATCAACCAGTCGTCCAAGTAGAGTGAGATCCTGACGTGCGACAGGTGCAACTGCATCGCAACGTTTTTCATTAGGCGTGTAAACACCCTCGGAGCAAAATGTGGCGCCAACAGCATCTGGTGTTCCCAGGCGGTCACCCATCCAAGTACTGATCAGACCCAACGTTGCTTAACCGCTGATCGGACGAAGCGGTGTTTTCAACGTGGTATGGCCGTTGTGCAGAGTCCAAAGCAGAGAACCCTGAACTGGTACGTCTAGTACCCCAAGACAACCTGAGATACTTCATCGAACGTGGATGAATTGGGGCGTGAAGATAAGTATCTTGGAGATCCAAAGATACCATCAATTGGAAGAAGGGCTCTAGTTGAGATCCAAAGATACCATCCAATCCCCGGGATGAAGGGCTCCTAGTATAGACTGCGCAGGTCTCCATCCTGAACTTTTCCTTCCGGACCAGGTTGTTCGACCTGTTGACGCCCAAGACGGGTCTCCAGCCTACTGAAAGTTTTGGGACTAGAAACAATCTGTAGTAAAATCCCGGGAACTGCGAGTCCAAGACCTGTTCCACTGATCTCCGCTCGAGCATCTGTTGAGCAGGTCAAACAGAATTTTCTGTTTGACAGGAAGGCAGTTGGGAAACAAAAAACAAAGGAGAGAGGAGACATGAAGGGAATCAAGTAACCTCTCTCTAACAGTAGGAGGGACCAAACGTCTGCCCCTCTCTCTTTCCAGGCTTGTGCAAAATGAAGCCTGGTAGCTAATGGAGTCTGGAGATGAAAGGAGTCACTTGCTACCTCTCTTGGAAGTGACATTCCTTCGGGGAAAAAACTCTCTCTCGTGGTGCGGGTCTCGTGTTGTTTCCCATGGAAGCTCCTTTGTTTGTAGGCAATTTATTTAGCTTTCGTTTGCTTTTTGTTTCATTGAGATCGGTGCATTCGTTATGGATGAGATGCAGTTAGAATGTCGATAACTTTAGTTTGAGATATACGATATTTTTTGCTTCTCTGTGTATTTATTTGCTTGCTGTTACACAGATTGATGTTTTTATGACATATTTGAAAAGCCAAAAAATATAACAATAGACTTGCAAAGTAATATAACTTCGCAAAATGAAGCTAGATGAAGCGAGTGTCAAAACACGGCTCAGGTTGGGCAGCACGACTAGATGAAGCTAGTGTCAAAACACGGCCCAGGTTGGGCAGCGTGACGTCTTACTTAGTCAAACTCTGAGCTGCTACTGACTGACTGCCACTGACTGCCCTGCGGCATTCCTGGCTTTCGCTGATGCGTACTAGGTCCACAGGGTTGCCATATAACGCATTAGGTATTATTATTTCATAGCTAAAAGGAAATTACTACCGATATACTGACATTATCATTACATTATACGAAAAAATGTAATTTTGTCTATGATAGGGTTACTGTTTTTGTTTATAACTCCTAACTATGGCGAATTTTTTAATAAAACTTTGAGAAGATAGTCAGGATATGTATGACGCCATATATAAAATATCCCAGAAAATTTTGATTTTTCGATTTTTTCGTCAAACGTTCCCCTTAAGACAAAGACAACTGCGAAGGTGGAGAGAGAGAGAGGAGCTGAAGGTTGAAAAGTCTCAGGAAACAGATCCTTAAGTAAAATAGCCATAGTCTGATAATCAGAGGAAGAAGAAGATGAAAGATGTTTCTCTTCATCCAAAGGCTGTGACGAAAGAGGATGTTCTTCCCCAGCTGGCGGGTCTTGAGTGAGTGGTGAAAGTAGTTCCGATTCGCCCGATACGTAAGCGGGAACTCCCGCGATCGAAGAAGTCATGGCTAAATTAAAAAAGGACATCAGATGTTGAAGCGGGTAGTTGTGCGTCATGATGTACAACTGGAGCGGCGTCAACACAAGACTTGAAGCTATACGGCTAAATTAAGCGGCGCGGAGCGTCATGGCGTGGCGCGCATGAGAGGCTCCGTCAACACAAGACGAGAAGAGAATCACAGCGTGGGCGTGCGGCGTCATGGCTAGGCGCGCTGAGCGTCAAGGTGAGGTGAGCGCGTGAAGCGAGAAGCGCACGAAGAGCAAGACACGCGCTCCTGGCGAGTCAAGAGAAAAGTCCAACACCTCAAATCGGGAAGACGATTGGGAAGCCACTAAACACTCTCACTAGACGACAGACGAAGCTCCAAAACATCTAGCAGACGAGGAAGACGAAGCAGGAGACGAAGGTGAAAGTCTGTACCTCTTAACAGGCAGTTTCGAATCTTGAAAGGTTCATGAGAGCATCCAGTTGTTGTTGCAAACCCAACAAAATCTTACGCGTAGGAGAAGCAACTCTCTCGGGAGAAGGGCTGAACCTGAGAGAAGGAAAGGGGCGAGAGATGTATACTTCCTTCTCACAGGGGAAGAAGCTCTAGCCCTTGCCTTAGCGCGACAGGGGGGTCGAGTAGCGTCATCATCCGAAAAACACTTTATTCTCTTCTGCGGAGGAATATCCACGCAACTTTCGGGGAAGAGTACAAACGTCTAGAGGAAGAGGACGTGAAGCGTCCTCTCCTCTAAGCTTCTCTTAAGAGGGCGAGAGTCCAACCGAGAGCTCCAACCCCGAGGCGGGGAGGACGTGTTGGAGGACGAGAAGCAATCCTTCAGGATGCGTGCCTGTGCACGAACCCTGGCAGCCTGGGTAGCGTCATCAGGACCTGCCGAAGGGACGCCAGATCGGTGGGAAGCCCCCGTAACCCTCATGCAGCTTTCGACATGCCCCCTCCCTGGTCCTGGGAGTTTGACAGAGGTCCAGGCCTAGAGGCATTATAGGGCTGATCTGACGCCCCCTCCACAACACTAGGGGCACTAGCACTAACACTTTGCGTTTGAATTGCATTCACTTTAGTTTCAAGAGCACGCATTGACTCCAACATGAGAGCCAGGGTATTACCTTCTGCAACAACAAACTACAGGGTTAGTACTAAAATTTACTACAGGGTTACTAGTAGGAGAAAACCCTGACTGTCCATCTAAGGATGCACTCAAGGAGGAAGATCTCCTAAACCTATCACGCTCCAATTTAAGCATATAGGCTTCATATTTCTTCCACTCACCCTCAGATAATCCCTCACATTCATTATACTGATTATCATAGAGCATTGAACACCCTTACATATCATACATAAAGCGTCAGGAACTATCGAAGTCTTCGATAGCCTAACCTTACATTCACCCAAGCTACAGAATCGATAGCTAGAGGTAAGACATCTTAATTATAAGAAAAGTCAAAAGCAAAATCAAAAACGGTCCACAAAGAGCGTATGCCAAGTCACAGATCCAGTCGTATACCAAAAAACAACCAAAATACTTAAGTGACAACAAATTTCGAAATCCAAATGGCGGAGGAACTGACAACAGGTGTTGACAGTCCGGCGACAGAGAAAATCTGAATAGAAAATGGGAATGGTTCCTGATACCCGCCTCCCAGCGGCGGGAATGGGTACTAACCACCTGCCCGGCCACTGCATGTGCCGCGAATTTTGAAATTTTGTCGGACTTCGGAGAATACAGCTATATATATATCTGACAGGTAAGTCTCATGAACAAATCCCTTATTTAGTCTTTAAACTTTAGAGATAAGCATGTATTAGCATTTTTAGAAACCATGCCAAACTCACGCGAAAATTCGCGCCTTGCGCGAGAGATTCTGGAACCTAACCTCGTGTAAGTCTGGGGTATGACTGTAATGTATTTCTAATATAAATGAAGTGGGAAAAATTATAATATTAATTATTGTCCAATGTACACAGCACATCACCCAAAACAATGCAATGAATTTGTGAGTATTGTCACTTTATTTCAACTCTGTTTTTCATTCAAAATTTTGCTAGTCAAAAGTGAAGTGAATATTCGAAGTCGAAGCATCTTTGACACCAAGGAATACATTAATTTCTTATACTGAACTTACAATTTTTGGTTTTTATTTTGTTTGGAAATTTAAGGACTCAGTGTCTGAGTTATCCATCGAAGGCAGGGGAGATGGAGGGGAATGAGAGGGGGGAAGACTCTTGAGTAGCAGAGTAGCTTTATTTACATCCACACACACACACACACACACACACACACACACACACACATACAGATCACAAAGTGGTAGACTGGTGGAAAGAGGCTTTGAGGGTCATGGAGGGGTCTTCACAAGCATCCAAAGCGAGAAGGAAACTTCTATGATGTAGACATGACACACATCAGCCACTTAAAAGAGATAGAAAAATGATGTTGAATATGACATCATTTCTAAGCCAATAACAGTCACAAAAGCTCCCAAGCAGAAACTACTCTCTTATCCACAACACTTCCATGACGAAGTCATGATGCATCTTACCAAGCACTCACAGGCAACACGCAAAATGAAGCTGTATATAACATTATTGCTTTGAAGCCAAGAACAGTTGTGAAAACTCCCACACAGAAGAGTGCTCTTCCAGCCCTCCCAAATCTGCTCTCCCAGTCCCCCCCCGCCCCCAAAAGTCAATTGCCCCAGTCTATGTTCCCACAATATCTCTTCATCAGTGCGCTGTATGAACTGTTAACAGCATTACCATCATGTTCTTCTACCTGAGCAGCTTATACAGTATAGTGTGGTGGGCTGCAGTTGCATGTGGATAGTGCAAATAATTAAGATGTTGGTAAATGATAAAATAACAATGAAAAAATTTAGTGTGATTTTTAGTTTACTCAACATTTCTAATCATATATGCACTGTTTGCAGTTTTACCTTTAAATTTTTCTCAACTGCAAACAATGTTATCAGTGCTTTGTAGGATTGTGTGTGACTTTTTTCTAGTTTTTACTTAGAGCAATTAAATGTAAACAAAACTTTATTTTAAAGATAAAACAGACTAATACAGATGTGTATTTCATGCATTTATGGCCTACTAAACTTTTTAAAGTTTTCTTTACATTTCTAGCCTTCTTCAAAACCCACAAAATTTGAGGGTCGAATGTGGTTAATACTGTGAATTTTTATACTGTTTACATGAAAAGAATTTGTGTGTTTTTTGGGGGGGGATGAAAATTCATTTCATATATTTGACAATACATTTACAGAAAGCAACAGATCAAGTAATGTATCAATACTGCTCATAACCAAACTGAAATATCAAAAAATCATAAAAAGAGCATACCTGATAATCTGGATGTGTTGCCACTCTAACAATTCTAGCAGTAGCCAATTCTGTTATCCCAGAATTTGAAAACTGAGCCGCTAAGGACCAAGGTACTAAATCCCCTGATGGACGTTCACCTCGACTCTTACAGTCATCTGCCACTTTTTTGCTGATGCTTCCTTCTAAGGAAATCTGTGAATAAATAACCACTGAGTAATGGTACACGATCTAATTTACTAAATTAGCTCATGTTTTTATTTATCCTTCAAGAAAAACAATACACTGCAAAGCACAAAACTTACAATAGTGTACACTACATATCCTCAGTAAGAATATCATTAGCAAAATAGCATACCTGGATGACTACCAAGACGGTTGGTAATGAAGTCATGTTTGGGACAATCGGGGATAATAAAACAAAAAGGTGATGTGCTGGAGCATCACTTAAGACTTGCAGATCATCTGGTGAATTGCGATAATGAGATGCCACTAACAGAGAAATTATTTGGTGAAGGAAATCTTCACTTTCTTCACATCCACTAAAAAGCACGTCCCTGTTTCAAAAAAAGGCATTGATACATATCAAAATGACATCTTACTATATCCATATAGGAAAAAAATTCAAACATGTACTGGAAATGAAATTTACATATTGTATCATACACGGCCACAATGAAATTAGGACAAAGAAATCTTAAAATATTTCATTAGGTAACTCTGCAATAAATATATACTAATAAAATGCAATTTTCCTTAGCCCCCTTCCCAAAAGGACTGGCTATGTAATGCCTAAAAGAGTCTCCCTTTATACAAATTCAACAGCTATTAATGTTTTGTCAGAGGAAGCTAAAGATATTCAAGTTACAGTTCCTGAATGTAGGGGTATAATCTATAGTAAACATTTCATCAATACAATGCTATACAGTAAATGTATTTTGTCAATAGTCACTAATATTTTACTTAGGTACAAATGAGTGTGAACGTGACCTCATTCTTTGTTTTATGTTCAACAGCAGAGATACTTTTTGATTTTTGACTGATTTATGAATGTTCTATCGACATGGCACTGGAACTGACAGTGACACAATACAAATTGGGGAATTACTATTAAAAACAAATAATTATCTGATATATAAATTACCATTAAAAACAATAAATTTACATTGCTACAACTTAATATCATGAGATTTTCCAATTTCTTGAGTATATTCCATTACTCTATTGACACAGACATCATTTAAAATTTCTTCTACAGCACCTAAAATATAGTGTTGTCTTCTCTACTCAACAAACTTGGGACAGTCCACCAATATGTATTCCACAATAAGGGGGTTCTCATGAACAACACTCATTGATGGACTGTCAAAGTGCAACAGAAACTTGTGCATCAGATATATATGACCTATCCTTAACCTACAGAGCCTTGTTTCAAACCCACGATTGCTCTGGTACGATGAAGATCAATTATTGATGGGTAGACCTTCAGATATTTCAAGTTCTTTATTCAAAATGAACCCCACTATTTTGCAAGTTTTGTCTGATGCAAGGTCAGACAGGCCATTTCATACCAGCATACAGAACTGAGGGATAATTAAAACAATCTAGTTTTGCTACATGTTTGGTATGCTTATCAGCCTCTTCATTTCCTTGGCTGCCACCATGGGCTAGTACCCAGCAAAACTGGATCAATTTGTAACAGGAAGCAAGCCAGCAGAACCATCCTTGAAATCTCTGTATAGTCAGATGAGAACAACTAACTGCTCGGTGGCTTTAAAGCACTAAAAAAGTTTGAATAAATAGTAAAGTTGCTGCCATCAGTTTTGTCTGCAAGCTCTACAGGTTTGAGAATTGAGCTGTCAATTCAGCAGTAAAGATTGAGGCATCGCCAGATAATTTCACAGTTTTCTCGCAACTTCCTACACAGCACTGATGTGTTCTGCTTCTGCATTTCCAAAAAATCTTGCTTTAGCTTTCTCTAGCTTTCTTCATGGGCAAGTTTTGGATTTCAACAAGTGATTACCTTTGCAAAAGAAACAGTGGTGAGGATATTCATGATTCTTTTCTTCATGGATCTTAAATAACGCATCTTTCTATGCATGAATATGAAAATTTCACACATCAGTACTAACTACAATTATAGCATTGAATTGGGTTAGGCCTATATCTTTTTACCCTCATACAGATATAGTCCCCAAATGACATAACCTGGAACATAACTGCTGTCAATATAGAGAAGAATACCTCCACTGATGCCTACATTTCTTTACTCCATACACATTTGATGGGCATTAGCTAGTATATTATATTATATCCTTCCTCTCCTGTCTGGACCTCCTTGTTACATAATGCACTGGATGAGCCCAACAACAGATAAGGGGAATCTGGAAAGCAATACTCTTGAGAGTTTCCTCTTCCTAAGCCTGAGAAAACTCACTATGACTCAGAGCCCTACAAGTCTCCAGTCACTACAAAAGGATCGCACCAACAACAGAAGAGACAACAGTAGTGGCAGCAAACCCTTTTGAAGCAGACAAAGATGCTCCGACCAGGGAAAAGGAAAATCAACTCCTGGACTGCATATTAAAGGCAAGGGAAGAGGTGGAGCCCAATAAGACTTATATGGTCGGGGGTCATCTGTTACTGCATCATGTGCATGGTAATCCTCCCCTCAGGGGACACAGTACAATTTTCAGTGAACTAAGGTAGAGTTTAGAGTTAGTCTCACCACCCCCCTTCTCTAAAGGAGTTTTTTCCAAAAACCATACCCTTCTTAAATGGGGCCACAGAAAAGGGATTTTGACAAAGGAAAAATCTATTTCTGAGGGGAGACCTGTGTCACCCGGTGAAATTACCATTAAGCACTAATTTCTAGGTATAAGTATTGCTAAAAATACCAGAGAAAAAAGCTATCAGGAATGCTGGAGTTACTACCCCCCCGTTCGATCATCTATAATCAAATAGACGTCGGTATAATTAAGGGTGAGTGAATGATGTCACTGTCACAGGCCCCTGCTCTGTAGAGATCTCCAATGTCAAAAACCCCGGAAAGTGGGGAGCCGACCTACAGCCAACACTCACCGTCCCGCCAACCAACGCCCCAAGCGCCATCTTGAACCATTCCAGGCTAGCACCCACCCCCCAAGCTTGGTATGCCTACCAGGGTGGGAGACTCAGGACATGGGTGGGTCACCAGGTGACACAGGTCTCCCCTCAGAAATAGATTTTTCCTTTGTCAAAATCCCTTTTCTGAGGTCGACCTGTGTCACCCGGTGAAATTGTAATAGAGAATCATACAAAGCTTGAAGAAACCCTTCAATAAAACAACCAGTTAGATGGAAATAAATAAAAGTACCAGTAAAAACATTAGTTTAATTATCCCAGTAGCAAAAATATAACAAGAATAATGAGCAGCAAAAAACATGGTTAATGACTAGGGATAAATATGTATCAAAAACTGGAAGATACCAAGACTTAAATACTAATAAGGACAAAAACTGGAAGGTACCAAAAAACTTAAACACTAAGATAACAGTAAATGTACAACATCACATGTTCAGGAGTCAGGCTGTGAAGCATGCCTGACCTAAGAGTAGATGGCAAGGTAAGTAAATGAGGCAGGCAGGCGAGAGAGGAAAAGGACAGGGTAATAAGGATCAATACTTTAATCAGGGGCGGAAGGGACAACGCTTCTTGCAGCCACTGTAGAGAACTTCAGAGCTTCCAGTGATTTAAGATAGTGGCGTTTAAACACTGATGGAGATTTCCAACCCGTATATTTTTTAAGATCTTCAAAATTCATATTATGGAAATAATTAGTGGAGGTGGCCACTGCTCGGATATCATGAACCTTAGGCACTGAATCCGGGTTAGCTTGTTTAATAAAATAAAGTATCTGTTGTCTGATGGCCTTTAAAGAAAGTGTACCTCCTTTTTCCCTGATAAAAAGAGGACCAGACAATACCTGAGAAGTTCTATGTAAATAACCCTTTAGAGTAGTGACTGGGCATAAGGACGGATCCTGTGGAAGGGGGATAACCTTCCAAGGGGACCATCTATCCTGTGGATCTTCATTCTTGGCTAAAAATCTTTGATCCGGGGATAGTAGAACTTCTCCAGATGGGAGGAAATCAACATGGTTCGAGCCTCTAGAGAGCGGACAGTTCAGAAATTCTGGCACCTGAAGCTAGGCTAATTAAGAATAATGTTTTCCTTAACAGACTCAAATATGGACACTGTTCATTATCCGTGTCCGATGCTAATTTCAGTACGTCATTTAGGAACCAAGAAACCGTGTGAGGACGGGTTGTTGGTCTCAGACAAGCGCATGCTCTAGGGACTGATGAAAAGTATGAATCTGTTTAAGTCAATACTGAAGCCTTGTAAAAATATCTTTTTTAAAGCTGACTTTGCTGTGGTAATAGTACTCGAAGCCAGACCTTTTTCAAACAATGACCTGAAGAATGATATTGCCAGATTCGTGGTCATTATTTGAGCTTCAGATTCTTTCAGGAATGATGCTAACTTTTTAACTGCTGAATCATACTGTCTGAGAGTAGAGTCCCTTCTATCTGATTCTAAGAACAATGTATTAACAGGATCAATATCCACACCTCTCTGAGCAGCGAATTTCATGAAGTCCACAAAGCCAGGGCATTTAGAATTCTTGAGGAAGCTGACACAGTCCGAGTTTGTACTATTTGGGTCAACTGTGGCCTGGGTATCTGAATACGCCGGAGCTTCAACTCCAGAAGAAGAGGAAACCAACTGCTCTTCGGCCAGTTGGGTGCTACCAGAGCCACTTGACCTTTGAATGACCTGAGCTTGTGCAAAACCTTCATCAACAGGTTTATTGGTGGAAACAGATAGATTTTCTGCCACATGTTCCAATCTATTGACATTGCATCAGTGGAGTGAGCCAGAGGGTCCAGGTTGGGAGCAACGTAACATGGAAGTTTGTGGTTGCTCTCTGTGGCAAACAAATCTACCTGGAGACCTGGAACCTGACGGAGAATCCACTCGAATGAAGTTTTGTCCAGGGACCATTCCGACTCCAGCGGAGTTGTCCTGGATAGAGAGTCCGCAATGACATTCCGGACTCCTGCAAGATGAGTGGCTGACAGGTGTCAACTGTGCTTTTTCGCCAGGAAGAAAATAGCTATCAACACTTGATTGATCCGGCTCGATTTGGAGCGCCCCCTGTTTATACAATGCACTACTACTGCACTGTCCAAAACAAGTCTGATATGTATCTGTCTAGGTGGATGCAGTTTTTTCAGAGTTAGAAATACTGCCATTGCTTCTAGGATGTTGATGTGGAACTGGCGGAACATTGTGGACCATGTACCTTGAACTTTTTTGTGTTGGGAATAACCTCCCCAGCCGCTTAGGGAAGCATCTGTGTGAATCACTAGTGATGGAGGAGGAAACTGGAGGGGTACTGACTTTGATAGACTCTTGACTGTGGACCACGCCCGGAGTCTTTTCCTCAACACTAGCGGAATTAATGACACCTTGTCTCTGAGACTGATATTGGCACGTCTCCGCCACACTCTGTTTATGTCTTTCAGTTTGGCTTTCAGAAGCAGGTCTGTAACAGATGCAAACTGAAGAGAACCCAGGACCCTTTCCTGAGTACGGCGAGAGGCTCTCCTGCTTCTGAGGAACTGCCTGGTGGCTTTGGCTATTTCCCTCCTTTTGGCTGGTTGAAGAGATAGTTTGTGTGAGTCTAGGTCCCACTGGATACCTAGCCACTGAAATCGAGCCTCCGGAACTAGGCGGGATTTCTCCCTGTTTATCTGGAAGCCTAGGGATTCCAGGAACCCGATCACTATGGCTGTAGCTCTCCGGCATTCCTCGGCGTTGGATGCCCAAATTATCCAATCGTCTAGGTATGCGGCTAACATGATCCCCTGGGACCGTAACTGTTGAACTACCGTTTCTGCCAGCTTGGTGAAAATTCTGGGCGCTATGTTGAGCCCGAATGGCATGACTCTGAATGAGTAGGCTTGATTTCCTAGTCTGAATCTTAGGTAAGGAGAGAAGTTTCTCGCAACCGGGACGTGATAATATGCGTCTGAAAGATCTATAGAGGTGGTGACGGCTCCACGGGGAAGTAGGGTCCGCACCTGCGAGATTGTAAGCATGCGAAATTTGTCGCATTGAATGTAAAGATTGAGACGAGACAAGTCTAGAATTACTCTTTGCTGACTGGAACCTTTCTTCGGGACGCTGAACAGTCTGCCTTGAAATTTCAGGTGTCTCACTTTCTTTATAGCCCTCTTTTGCAGTAGTTCCTTTGTGAAGTCCAGGAGGGCTTTGGATGGGGGCTGATGGAACCTGACTAGTGGGGGGAGGATCCTTGCTCCAACTCCACCCCAGACCTTTGGAGACTATGCTGTGGGCCCACGGGCTGAAGGTCCACTGGTCTCGAAAAAGATACAGCCTCCCGCCTACCTGAGGACGCTCATTGGGAGGGGGAAGGCTTACTTCCTCTGCTGCCCCGGCCTCCTCTTCCCCGAGAGAGGGAACGTAAAGCAGCCTTACCTCTGAAGGAGGCTCTTGCTCTGCTTCCCCTTGTGTTCCGGCAAACCCCGAAACGACCCCTGGCTTTCATACGAGGGGTTGAAAGCCGGAGACACGACGTACGTTGGGGAAGCAAGGGAATGCTGAGCAGGCTGCATCAGCACGAACTGTTGAGGCTGGGCCTTGGAGGTTGAAGGCTGACCGACCTGGGAGACTGGTACAGCCTGCATTACGGTCTGGGTATGCGGCCTCTTAAATTTCCTGAACCGTTTCCGCGGTCTATTATGGGATCCGGCAGACTCGGAGGCCTTCCTCTTGAAAGGAAGACCCCAGCGGGAGCGGAGACTCTGATTTGCCCTGGTTGCCTCTGCCAGGACACTGCTCACTTCGCTCTCCGGGAAGATACTGGTACCCCAGAAAGAGCTTTTCATGAGCCTATTAGGCTCATGCCTTATGGTGGCGTCCGCAAAGATGTGTTTGCAGCAGTTCATTCGTGCCACCATAAAGTCATACAGATCCGCTTGAAATCCCGCCAGCAGAGATTTGGTCAGGACTTGGAAGAGAGGATCCTCGGAGTAAATTACTGCTGTTGCTTCCGTCAGGCACAGGGAATTCATAGATCGACTCAGCCTGCACCTGGCCTCGAACTCCGCTTTCAGAAGAGCCTCCGGAAGCTTGGGAAGCTGTTCGCTAAATAAGGTCGAAGCGCAGTCCGGGTCAAGTTTCCCCACCGTAAATGTGGCTGGAGCTCCTGACCAAAATTCTGAATCTCCGGGGAAGACTAGAGAAGTGGGATTTGTCTCCCGGAGCTGAGGCAGCAGCTTACCCTCTATGCATGCCTGAGAGGTCAACAAGGCTACCTTTGACATGCAGGGAGTGGGAACCTTATCCCCCAAAGAGAACATAGTAAAGTTCCCTTTGAAGGGGGTCAACTTGGTATTATCTGCCTCCCACTCCGTCAGGGTGCGCAGCAAGGCAGACTGAGCTTGGTCCCTCGGGAAAATAACCGTTTCCTTAGGGACTTTGTCTGACCTAATCCATGCCTCTTCTGTCAACCTGGCGTAGCCTGGGTAGGGAGGCACCAGGTCGGGTGGGAAGAACTCTAGCTCTTCCAACCTTCATGTCCCTAAACCCTCAATTGTCAGGGTATCTTCATGCCGGGGAGCATGAAGAGCCAAACGCCAAGGGTTTCCCTTATCAAAGGGAGGGAGAGTGGAGGCATCCGGAATAGGGTGTGACTGCACCGACCCTCCGGAGCGCACGAACCCGGAGAGCACGCTCTCCTGGTTCTGCATCCTCTCAGCTAAAGACTTCCAGTGATCGTCGGAAGCCTTGAGGCCCGAGGCGAGCTGAGAAGAAAGATGGCTCAACTTATCGTCTACCTTCTTATCGAGCTTTTGCAGAAGGAATTCTGCAAAAGTCTCAGGGTCAAAAGCAGGCTGAGGGGGGGGGGGGGGCCTCGCCTTAGCTGCCCTGGATCTCGACCCCTTGCCCGGGGGAGCAGCCTTACTAGTTGAAGCCACCGGACTAGATGCCCGTGACTTCAAGGGAGGTAGAGGAGTAGCCTTACGAGAACTAGAGGACTTGTAGCCCTTGGACTTCAAGGTCCTCTTCACCTTGGGGACAGTAGATCTCCACCTGTCCTCAAGGTAGGAAGACTTCTGAAAACCCTGGAAGGAAGAAGTTGATGAAGAAGGAGAGTTAAAAAGGGAGCTCGCTCCCCCTGCCTCACTTACCTCCTTACCTTCTACCTGGTCCGGTTTGACGTGCATGGGTTCAAGGTCGAGGTTAATGGCCGCCACTTCCTCCGTCACCTCCCCGCACAGGTTGTCATCTTGGGAGGGTTGCGTCTCTACCCGGATCTGCTCAATTAAAGGGGCGGCTACTTCCGCAGGAACTGCAGCAGAGATCCAGGCGCCGGGGTAGAGAAGGTTGCAGATAAATTCTGATAGAATGTACGGCTTCCCCGATGGGACGTTCCTCCCAAACCCGCCGACCCAAGCCTTCAGGGTCGGCAGCGAAGAGTCACGGGAAGTACGGTCGGCCTGAAAGAGAACACAGGCTTACTAAACCAGACACTGGACGATATATTCAACGAAATAAGCAATGTAGTCAAGTAAGACTAAAGGCTAGCGGACTTGAAGCTTACCGACTCGTCCATCACCCGCTCATACAGAGCGTAGCACACTTCACAACCATCCAGGTGCCAGACGATCAAATCCCCCACCCGGACTGCACAGCTGGAATGGGAACGGCAGACAAGTGGCCATAAGGTTGATGCAAGACCGCCGTGCACCCGGTCTCCTGACAGCGTACCATCTGTAAGTGGATAGATGATACATGAGTATGCTAATTAAGGCATACTCATGAGCCGGCGGAGATAGAAGCCTTAAACTAGTGTGGGTGATGGAGCATGCTTATTGACAAAAATTAGAACCCGCCGGAGTAACCCGGCTGAATAAAGATAATATACAATACATGAACAGAAGAGTTAACGACCGGCGGAGTTAGTCCGACGGTTATAGTACACCTTAACCTAAGATCATGCAACACTTCAATTAGCAATTAACATGAAATAATAAATGAAAACAAATACTGCCGGACTCCGGCAGTGTTACATAATGGTCAACTTTTATGTGTAAACAGCAGTACATGGCTGGTTATGATATTCCGTCCTGGATACCTCAGACATCCAGCTACTTCAAACCTCTGGTAACGGCGGAGGGGGGGCAGAGAGTCGAACTCAAAACTGGATCGGCTCTCACGCTTGTGGAGGAGAACAGGTAGTGAAAGCGCCAACCGACCGAGAACCAAACCCACTGGAGTGGTAACGGGCAAGAAAGCAGCGGGAGATCCGAAAAACCCAGCGGAAAAGAACCAGTGAAAGTCAAGACAGAAACCCTGGACTTGTGTACGATGCTCTAACTAACCCGGAGGAAAGCGAACAAACGAGACACTAGCGAGATGGCGGAAACCGTAAGGCGGAGGCCAGATAGGTGGGAAACACTTATCTGGACGCCGGCCTAGACTCCCCACGGGGTGCCAGTCATAAGAGACCAACGTCCCTCACGTGGGGAGGGAGAAAGATTACACGCTACACGCTAAGGAGCAGGGAGGGAATAACAAAATGGAGGGGTCGGGATAAAGCGGCCAGGTGGATGGGAAAATCCCCGGACACATATAGAAACTCGCTCGCCACGGGTGCCGGTCATGGAGACCGACTTCCCTCACGCAGGAGAAACTAAAGACACCCACCAAATGTTACAGAATGGGTAAGGAAAGCTAGGCTAAAAACATGAAAAACCCGAACCACCTATGACTCCCAACCCTCCCCCAACGTCAAAACCTTTTGACAGGGAGAAGGTGTAAGAGGAAGGAGGGGGGAGTGTGGGAGAGAAATTCCACGTGAGGTCTGGCTACCCACCAACACCGACAGACTGGGCGGTTAATAGGCTACGTATTGAGGAGACCCCTTCCTATACTAACCTACCTCCTGAAACCAACTGGTCTGATCAGATATACCAGAACAGAGGAAGGGGGGAGGGGGGGGGAAGGGAGGTCTCCAAAGCCTAAGAACACCCTCAAACATAACGGTATGGTCGGATGGAACCAGAGAATGAGGAACTCCCTCAACCAACCGACGCCTCCCTCCAAGCCTCAAAACGACATGGTCGGGGGAGAAGGAAGCAGAGTCACATGAAATACGCCTAACATAAGTAGCCTAACCCCCCGATGGCAGACGAGAGGGCTAGGCCAGAAACCCAATAACACTGACTAAGTACTGCTAAAAGTTAACCAAAGATATGAAACAAAATGTAAATAATATAAATATACACATAAATATATATAAGAACTTGTGCTAAGGGTATGGCCTAACAGCTCGCGACATGCTGGAAGCGGGGATGTTAACGAAAATGGCCGCCCCAGACGCGAGCCAAAGACAATTCTAATCCAAAAATATACATGTCATCCATCACTTTATATATCAAGTAAACCGTTAGCAAGACAGTACCACCTTGGAGGATATTCTTTCAACGCAAGAGGAAAGTGCCCTTAACGAAAAGAGAAATAAAAGAACACGAAAACAAGAAAGGAGATCCTCCCAAGCAACACAATTATATTAAGATACTGGCACCACATCCCCCATGACGAAAGAACAATTCGTCCAAAAGGAACTTCCTGAAGGGGTATAATAACAGAAAACACAAAATAGATATATATATAACCAAGTGAAACACCCGCAGAATCACGCTGCTAAGGTATTCCAACAAAGCCAATATGGCCGAGGCGAGACGAACGCGGAGGAACGCCTGATATTTATTTAACCCCGTAATATGAATTAGAGATCAAATAAAAGCCTCTATAACTATAAAACCCCACAAGAAGATGGTACTTAACTTAGTAGCGGTGAAATCATGAGCGGAAGACATGATTAGCCAAAATTCGGCAAAGAAAACCACAAGCACAAGCAAGCGTAACAACAACGAAGGCGTGCTAGAATGGAATGGTTCAAGATGGCGCTTGGGGCGTTGGTTAGCGGGACGGTGAGTGTTGGCTGTAGGTCGGCTCCTCACTTTCCGGGGTTTTTGACATTGGAGATCTCTACAGAGCAGGGGCCTGTGACAGTGACATCATTCACTCACCCTTATTTATACCAACGTCTATTTGATTATAGATGATCGAACTGGGGGTAGTAACCCCAGCATTCCTGATAGCTTTTTTCTCTGGTATTTTTAGCAATACTTATACCTAGAAATTAGTGCTTAATGGTAATTTCACCGGGTGACACAGGTCGAGCTCAGAAAACATCCTGTTCAGCCAAATTTCAGAAAAATAGTCAAGAAACATTTTCAAAACTTTCGTTCACTCATCGCCAAAGCGTTCGACAAAATAATGTCATCTCAAACCTCTGTTCAAATGTTAAATAAAAAAACAAAAAAATCTGTTGTAAGATGATTATTGCTTGCAATGCAACCATAAATTTTGAAATAGTCCTATTTGATTGTTTTTTACGCCTCAACGCAGAAAAAATCTAAATAAGTAAATACAAAAATATTACTGTAGCTAGAACGCATCCACTGATATCAACGGGTGGCCGGAGCCTGTGACACAACCATTAGAGTGGCGGCAACATGAACCACCAGGAACATAGGTCTACAATAAGTAGCAACGATGAAATCTTGAAAACATTAATTTTATATTTGTAAGAGGAATATTTTGATTTTCATAAAAATAAAATGATTTATGTTATATTTGTTAACAACTTCAAAAATTATGGCTTACTAGCAACTTGTTGCCTATGCCATTATTCTTTTGTTAAAGCCACCTATGCAATTATTCTTTTGTCAAAGCCAAGATTTTGTTCCTAGACATAGATTGTTAGATTTCTTTACCTACTATAAATATGTTACACTCAGCAGTCATATCTCTATATTGACAATTTCTGGCCAGAAAAGCATATGAAGTTATCTGCATATTCTCAGTCAAAAAAGAGGATCGTTTGAGACTTGGAAGTATGTGTCCTACATATTTATAGAAATCAAGTCACTCTTCTCCATGGCCACTTGGACCAAACTGGATGGTTCCACTAAAGGGGTCAGATGAACAAACTTGGAATAAAGAAAAATATTAAAACACCCATGATTTTGTCTTAAAACTGGCTGAATTACCTCCTTGCATAACAATCTGATCTCCTCCTACAAAACTCAAAACTCCTCTGCACGATGCAGGTATGCAAGGATGGATATTGTGTAAGCCAAGAGGTGTGGAAGTATAACAAAAGATAGGATGTATCCCTTCCTGAGAACCTTTCCCACCCAAGGTTCTGTTCCAAAGCTTTGCCAGACACTCCAAAAACTTTAGATGGCCTCCTACTTGAACTTGGGGCTTGAAACATCTGTTACGTCTGCCTCTGCGATTCTGTCCCCTAGAATATAAGCCTTATCACTTGGAAAGTGCTTAATGGAAGCATAATTCGAGAACAATTTTGGCTGATATTCCACAAAGAACTTTGGTGCAATACCAGCTGCAGGTGCAGGACACTACAAGGAAAACTTCCAAGATTGTGCTAAGAATCCCCTTCTCTCCTAATTCACGACATCTTCGGCAATGGCCTTAAACACTTAAGGGTTAAGGAGACCATGATCGAGATGCATCAAAAACAGCTACAGACAACTGAGGTGTAGTTAATTTTCATGTAAATATGTAGACAATTGCTCCGTCTTCTTTAGTCCTTTCGCTTATGAGCCTTACAAACAATTATGTCTGTGGGAAATGGTAGTGACTCGAGCAGTAAACGTAAAAATGTTTATACCTTTATTTGTTCAAAGGTGCATACTCCTATAATTTCCATGGTAGACTGCTCAATTTTGTTTCATTTTGCAGATGAATGATTGCTCCATACAACTGCATAAAAAGCTCCCCAAAACAAGATTATGTAGGTGAAATAATCAGTAAAATTTATGAAATACAGGAAAATTTTGCACTTTCCCAAAAAATTTGCCAAAAAAAAAACCTATTTGTGATAGACTTCATTTTTTATCTGTAGCACACCCAGATAAATTACCTACTTATTTCAATGCAAAAGTTGTAGTAATACCAAAGAAAATATGAAAAACATGAATGACAAACTGTCACATCACACATTTCCATAAAAAAGTGCCACTCAGTGTTCATTCTCTCTCTCTCTCTCTCTCTCTCTCTCTCTCTCTCTCTCTCTCTCTCTCTCTCTCTCTCTCAGAAAAACGATAAACGATGTAATTATAGAATAAATATGTAAAAATATAAAAAATAATCATACATGTTATATATATAAAAAATATTAGGAACACTCACTAAAAATGATCTCACCCTGGCTGCTGGTTTGTGCACTTTTTTATGTTTGAGTATGTCATAAATATGCAAAGGACTTGAATTTGGATGACATCTGTATCAGTCATCAGTAATCGAAAGGGTCAGAACTGACTTGGTGAAGACAAGAGACATTCACCTGAAATGCTAGACATAGCTCTATCAAGGCAAGGTAAATACCCCAACACCTCATCAACAATTGTCGTCGCTTCAGGACTAACACTTAATTTTATATTTGGTGCAATAAATGAGCAGTGGTACTACGATTTAGTTCCACAAAAGAAAGCGCTTTAATCATATATACTGGCTTCACAAGTGCTTCCACCTCACTATTAGGCCAAAACCTCACCAGTTTCAACTCTTTGCTGGGTCAAGCAACTTGAGAAAACTTGCATCTTGAATGGGGGAAGGATGTAAATCTGGCATCATATCTGTGACAAAACACGCACCTCTATGCAGCCTCATAAAACTGAAAACTGAAGCAGTCGCATTCCAAGACACCTGCTTTGAGGGATAATACTCTCAAGATCCCCTCAAAATGCACCTTAACAATATCAGATAATTACAACTTACTTCTTAATTGACTGAACAGGAGCCAACAAGAGAGACCACCGATCAACAGGATCATCCTCTGGAAAAGAGTGAGGGTAAAGCGAAGCAGTACAATCTATTAAGCTCTTAAAAATCGATGGATAATCCTCCAAACTGGGGTGAAAATGTGGCAGATTTTTAAGTAATTTGCATTTTTCCTAACAAACAAACCTGAGGTCTTTACACATGGGATTAACTTTCAGCGAGCTGGAAACCGGGTCATTAGACTTTTGCAAGGTGGTTACGGTAATAGCAACCGATGGGAAGGGCGGAAGCACTGCCCACCAAGTCGGTGCACATTCAGTTCTATGCAGTTTACCTTTTGGGCCAGGTAAGAGAAAGAGGGGTGGTAAGATGTGGGCCCTCTATGTAAAGACCTCAGGTTTGTATGTTAGGAAAAATGCAAATTACTTAAAAAATTTGTCACTTGTTCTTACACAAATACAAACCCTTGGTCTTTACATATAGGAGACTTACTTTTGGAGGGAGGATTCTGAGTAACTCTCTGAACTGACTGGTAGTTTAGCTCACCTGGGTTCTCTCTTCCTGGTCATGAAAGAGCAAAGGAAGGAGACCGTATCTCTGATCTACTGAACAAGAGAGATCTTCAACTGCCAAACTTCTGGGCATTTCCAATTAATGGAATGTACTATCCATGATTCGAAAAGTTTTGGATGAACCCCTAGTGTCGAAGACTATAAAGCTAAGAATAACCACTGGTTTGTTCACACAGTACTCAGTCCCTTTCTCCCCTTGCTAGAGAGAAGGAAGGATTTCATTCTATTAATCCAAATGGAGCTAGATTAGAGATAGGATACTCAGTCATCTAGATCACCTGCATGCACGCCTGTCCAGCAAGTGATGACTCATTCACTGTTCCTCTGCCCACTGGAAGAGGAAGGAAGACAGGAGAAAGGGAGGAGGCCAGTCCCATACACACACCTTCTCCTTGCAGCTGCACACCTTAGGGGAGCTGCAACCTGTCCCTCAAGAGCTGGGTGAACTACATGACTTGTTGAGCATCCACCATAGGGCCCAAAGAAAAGGTATCCAAGGACCTGTAGGCAACGTCCCAAGGTAAAAGGAGATGAATGTGATCTGCACTATTAAATTCCATCTTAGTACTCAACTAACACGTTCTTCCTGAATGTGATGTACAGACTGATGCCCCTGGCCTCGAAAGATTTGGCCTGAAACGTACTGATGTCCACCAGGGAGTTGCGGGGTACGCTCTTTGACCATCTCACTAGTCAGAGAAATGACAATTTGGATATGCTTCTTGGCCATCTCAAAGCTAAAGAACAAGTCGTTGGCATTGCGCTGAAAGCCTAGTCTTTACGGAGGCAACATAAACTTCATAACGTCATTGGAACCACAGGACCAAAGAAGTGGAATGATCAGTACGCTCGTTTGATCATTTCACTTGTCAGAGAAATGACAATTTGGATATGCTTCTTGGCCAACTCAAAACTAAAGAACAAATTGTTGGCATTGGGCTGAGGGCCTAGTCTTTAAGGAGGCAATATAGAATTCATACTGTCACTGGAACCACAGGACCAAAGAAGTGGAATGATCAATCTCGCTGATCATCTTCGAAACATTCAGAATGGCAAAAGATGTAAGCCTCCAGATGTAAATGGATACTAAAGATGTCTTACTTGTTCAAGGGTGCAAGAAGACAGAGCAGAACAGTGACAACTTCAGTAAGTTGAGAAAAGAAGGACTATGATCAAACTTCTTCAGAGGTAGAACAAATTTCTGGAAGTCAAGGTGCCTAGATCAACTGTCCTTATCTCCTGACTTTATCTTGCTTGGGATGTGTCTGGTTGGCCACTGTACTGAATGTTCTACTGTCAACACATGTACCTGCACTGCAATAGAGTAGATGAAAGGACACTAGGCCCTTTTGTTGACCATGGCACTACTGTGCTGTCATTGCTATCACCCCAAGGAGTGCCCATCTTTGGGTCTTGAGACTCTTGAAAGTCGAAAGAGAACTGTACTTAAGTTCCAAGAAAGGAAGGGTAGGAGACTGCTGCCCTGGTCAACGTTTCGAAGAGTGAAAAATCTTTGGAGGAGGATAGTGTAACACGGCACTACCTTGGTGCCGCTGCTATCAAAGGAGTGCCTATTTGGACCCTGTGACTCCTGAAACTGACTTAAGATCCACACAACATTCTCTCCCTCTCGGGTTGTGGATCAACTGGCAATTGAAGCAGCAGCAGCTACTGCTTACCTCTCCCACATCTTCCACTCCTCACAGGGGGAGTGTAACTACAAAGTAAAAAAACATGGAGCTCCTAGACACCACTTCTTGGCTAAGTCTGAACCAAAAATAAGTCAGCACTCAGTTTGGAGGTGAAGCCCTAAGTACCAAGTCAAAAGGCCTTTGGGCACTTGGCAGCCTCCGAGATCCTTAGAAACGGAATGCTCATACACTGTTGATCCCCGATGAATCAGGCAGAACGATAGGAAGTTGTAAGCCCAAGACATGAATCATGGATGTGAAAGATGTCTCCTAGATGCCAGCAGCATCTGAAGTTCCTAGGAGGTCACTTATCCAAGTACTGATCAGACCCTAACCATGGGTGCGAAAGACATCTCCTAGACATCAGCAGCATCTGATGTTCCACTAACATTGAGGTCACCAAGCCAAGTACTGACCAGACCCAATCGTTGCTAAACTTTGCTGACCAGGCAAGAAGCGACAATATCTATGTCGTATGATCGATGGCTGATATGCCCACAGTCCATAAAGACAGAGCTGAACAGTACTTCGGTGTGTCAAGATTGAAGGACTAACCCGACTGTCTTCCTAGATCAAATAATTCTTCAAACTGTCAAGGTGTCAAGACCCATTGTCGCTAACACCGACTCTAGAGACCAAACTTGTCTGTCATACATCCGTCATCCTAGAATGTGTCTGGTTGACCTCTGTGCACCCGCACTGTCAATTGAGGAGCTGACAGGACACGAGCTCCCCCCCCCCCAACTCTTGTTGACTAAGGAACTACCATGGTACCATTCCTTAACAACACTACAGAATGCCTATCCTCGGATCCTGAGGCTTGGAGAGCTAAGGCGATTCAGGTTATTGAGGTGCAGATTTGGTAAGGTTAGGCTAGAACTAGTTAGGCTAGGCTAAGTTAGGTTAAGTACCCAACTTAACCTAACCCAACCTAACCTCTTGTAGTTCCTTGTTGGCCGAGTCAGTAAAGTTCTCGGCTAGCACTCTGCTAGGCCAGAGTTTGAGTATCCAGCCGGCCAATGAAGAATTAGAAGAATTTATTTCTGCTGATAGAAATTCATTTCTCGGTATAATGTGGTTCGGATTCCACAATAAGCTGTAGGCCCTGTTGCTAAGTAACCAATTGGTTCTTAGCCATGTAAAATAAGTCTAATCCTTCGGGCCAGCCCTAGGAAAGCTGTTAATCAGCTCAGTGGCCTGGTTAAACTAAGATATACTTAGCTTTCCTAACCTCTTGAAGTGTAAGTATAGGTGACTGCCTTTTGGTTGATGCCTTGGGCACGAAGTTATCTCCAGAGGGGAATTGTGTAACAACACTCCAAAGGAGATATTTGCCATCTAACCATTAGGCTAGGTCCTGTCTCACCTCTCTGAGAGAGGATGGGGAGGAATGGGGAGACGTTGTCATAGACCATCACCCCTCTTTCCATCTTCAAGAATTTGGCTTCATCCTTGTGCTAAGAGGAGTACTTGCAGAAGAGGACACTAAGGCTGTTGTACTGATGAGCAGGCCTGATCCGTAGATCTACGGAGCTAGAAGGAAATTCCAATCACACGGAAAAACCTTGCACGATTGGTATTAATTGGCTCCTGTTTCGGAAGCAAAGGGCAGTGTGGTTTTACAGAACTTCACTGTAAATGAAACCAACCTGTAGTCCAAAATAAATGGGAATCCGAAGAAACCTGTGCCAACGAACTGTAACTACCTTGGCCCAGGAAGTCGAAGGTTAATATTAGTGTAGGAATAATCAAGAGTCAAGGTTCGAATGGGAACCTGTAAAATGTCGAAGTCTCTGGCTGAACACGAGTGAAGAATGGTCAATTCACACAATGATGGCGATAGGAGTTTGATATAAGAAACTCATTTGTTGTGGACGTTACTGAAATGGACTACTATCGATGAAAATGACCAATGAAGGTCGTAACGTGTGTTGGAAACGCCTGGAAGAAAGATCCATTCGTTCGAATGCGCTGGCCATTCGTTTGATGATGAGATTTATTGAAAACAGAAGCTGACCACTACTGATGAATATGACCCTGTCATCTTAAGTTACGAAGGTTGTAAACGTTGGTAGAATAATCCCATTCACTTGTACAGTATGCAGATGGCATGGTAACATCTGTTGGCTGTTACCTGATGATCAAGCTAAAACACGTACATGAGCGAAAGGCATTGCACAGATGTGCTGTTGATGCATTTGAACACGGGTTGTCACCTTTCTAAATGTCCACAGAAGAGCTATCAATGTTCTTCACCTGATGATTGGGCGAGATTCAATGCTTCAACATGGCATGGCCATAGGCCATCCAGTTTCTGTTCTCTTCCCAAACCTTCACATAAGCATGATCAATGATCCGTTCCCAGACACACGATCCTGAGGCAACCTCCAACGCCCCAAAATCACGCAAACATGAAAGGAAGGGAAGACCATTCTAGAAGAGCAACTCTGTTCTGGGAAGAATGATCCCATTGTAGTTGAAACTGCATCGGTAACATTATCGATCCAGAAACGTACCGGAAAGAAGCAGCAACGTGCTAGGCCACTCTTTTTGACTTTTGGAAAGAGAGTGTCATGGACATGCCATAGTATACAATGAATAGACTGAGATGACTGACAATGTATAATAACACATCTTACATTTGCCTAACCCTCACTTATGGACATGAAATCATGCAGCCGCATTCTCCTCCCTTAAAGAGTGATTGTCTAAGTAGAAGAGGCTCCAAGCTTACGTCCACAGAGAGGGGAGAACAAAATAAGAATATGATATCCACAAAAACAACCAAGGAGAATTGTTATCGGTCAAGATGCCCACACGTATTATTCCTTCCAAGCAGAAAAGAATGGACCCCGTTGTTCGTACATATTCCTTCCATGCAGACACAGATGAGTTATGTTGCACGTATGTATAGCAGACAGACATGTCACATTGCACATACATATAGCAGACACAGACATGTCACATTGTACGTACATATAGCAGGCACAGATGTGTCACGATGCACGCACATATTAAATCTTTCCAAGCAGGGGGGGACCTGTCACGTTGCACGTACATATAGCAGACACAGAATGTCACAGTGCATATACATATAGCAGACACAGATGTGTCACACTGAACATTTGTATACCAGACACAGACGTGTCAGGTTGCATATATGTATAGCACAGACGTGTCACGATGCACGCACATGTTAATCTTTCCAAGCAGACACAGACATGTCACGATGTGCGTACATCTATTCCTTCCAAGCAGACACAGATGTGTCACGCTGCACATACGTATAAATCCTCCGGAGCGGAAACAGACATGATTCATTCATTGCACAAATGTATAATTTCCAAGCAGAAACAGATGTGTCACTGCATGTACGTGTACTGTATGTCTGTGTCACGCTTGCACATACGTATATTTCTCCTTGGAGAACGTAGTTCGACAGGGGTGAAAATGAATAACCAGGGCAGCATGAACTGGCAAATCCACATAATGAGATGGCAAGGCAGCAGGCACCGGAGGCAGTAACGTACCTGGGACCACCTGCAATAACATCAGAAGTGGTTGGGGAACACCAGATAGCTGGAAGGGAATGGGTGACTCTCTAAACAATGAGACAATTGGTTGGGAGGGAGATGGTCGGATAGAAGACAGAGGTTTCTTGCATGATGTCAGCACTTTACCCAAATCAACTGCATCACACTTCTGCAACATACAGATTCGAGAGATGACCCTCCTGAGGCAACTGCAGGAGCCATCTGCACAACACAGGAAGTGTTGGAAGAAGAAGGGCTGCTAGTGTAAATAGGTACAGTTGCCAAAAGGTGGGAAATATGAGGTGATATGGGAGGGGGTTGAGTATGAGGAGAGGGTTAACTTCAGAAGCAGAAAGACTTAATGATGATAGATGATTCACAGCTAGTAAATAATTGAACAACTAAAGTACAAATGCACAGTTCAGAAACTACCAAAGTACTTGTAATACTATGCCTATAAACCCTAGATAACTCAAAAGTATCACACACATCACTGTCACTCTAACCAGATGATGATAAAATGCCAGTCAGTTGACAAGCGTCCTTAATTCTACCTAATAAATCTTTTGGAGAAGTAGATTTCAAGACAGTAGGTGGTTGAGAGAGAGGCAGTGAAGGGCACTGATCTCTGTCATGAGACACACCTTGGTTTCCTAACAGAGTAGACCTGCTGTCATGGGGCAGTCCAGAGGGCAGGCAAGAGACAGATGAAGGTTCTGACACCTTCTCTCTCTGGGAGAAACTAAAAAAGGCTGATCACTACAGGGGAAACTTTGATCCTTACCAATAAAGGTTGCCTTAGAAGATGGAGATGAAGGAGTGAGATAAGCAACGCCAGAAGAAGAACGAAGGAACAGAGTAGACTTATGATCGGCTTTAATCAATTGACTACACAATCTATCAACCTCTTACACCCAATATTTCATAAAATAATTAATCTTCCCATCAGACCACTCCTTGTATTCACTGCAATGAGAAAAAATCACACTCATTACTCCTATAGGTAATACACATTGTGTTACCACCATCATTCCCAACCAAATATATACGTTTACACAAAACTCATTCCTACAGAACCTAACTCTTCTATCTCTGCTTGCTATAGATGACATAATGCAAACACAATACCATACAAGAGCAAATCCATCAAAATATACTCAAAATTAGTGCAGCCAATTCACACTGTATGCAAATGAATTAGGCAGGAAGAATTCTGACATGAATGTAAACATTCCAACACCACCTGGTGGGAAACATGATATTAGACGGTCCATCAACATCAGCCATACACTATTCTTTTGTTTACTTTTAATGCCAATCACACCTAATGGCAGGAAGATGTAAGCTAATTTTAACAAAAAGTAAGATTTATCTCAATTAATAGTCTGTCTATTATCAAATAAAACGTGCTGCAGAGGCAATAGGCAATAGTGCTGCAAGCACTAGGTATGTGCTTTGCCTACTAACGTTTAGTGCTATGAAAGTTATCTCTCAAATTGCCTTCTCTTGTGGGGTAGCAACAGTCCCACAGAATCACTTACATCTAATAAATACTGAAAGATAATCAGACTAGTACTGTTTCGCATGTATCTAAGCACTTGTAGAGACAAATGAAAGGTCTCTTGAAGTGAGAGTGACCCTCTCTCTCGGAAGGGATAGACAAATCATCGGGCAGATCCTCCAAAAGTATTTTCAAGCTCAATTTCATTTGCTTATGCAATGAAACAATGAGATAGTTTTTCTTTTTCACTCAACCTCAGAGAGACAGAAAAAGCTGAAACAAAGGATTAAAGATATATCTGAAACAGAGGGGAACATGCCAACAAGCCTATACCTGAGCTCCTAAGTTACTTATAACACTTTCTATCACTAAGTAGTTTCCAGTGGGATGATGCACTCCTTACATATCCTGCAAAGCACATCTGGGTTACAAACTTGATCTAAATGAGGTTCTCTTTCTTTACTAGACCTGAAATGACTTCACTCACTCTTAGAGGTGCTGATACATCTAAGATACACCATCATGGAAATTTGACACGAAGAATTACTTATTTAATGATTTATGATCACTTTAAGGCAGCTCAAATCAGCAACTAGATCTCGAATCCAGATGCTGAATCATAATTCCATCACACAATGGCATAAACTATGGAGGTAGGAATACTCTTACTTGATTAAGTAATAATTATGTTTACAAGCATGGGACATGGCCTGTAATTAACAATGAATTACTCCAAATAAGGAAAATCATAAACACTATATGAATATGCAACAAATAATTCAGTCAGTGATAACATTACTTGAAAGAAATGTGCTAATTACAGGAAAGGTCCGTGAATTTTTTTATGCAAAAATGAGCCAATAAGCAACCCTGGTCATTCTAATCGAAGTACCACAACAAAACTGGTATGACAAGACAAACAACTGACAAATGAATACAAGGCAAACACTCCCCAGAAAATACAAGTAAGTGGCACTAAATACACCCCAGGAACACAAATTACAGTCACTAAAAAATCACCCAGATAAATAAGGAAATGTAAAATAATACAGACTTAAACAGTTAAAAGTTAATTTAGGATAAGTGAGAATTGATAAAGTTCTGGGGAGGAAAGTTAATAGGTCTTTTCAGCCGACATTCACATCTGATGTGACTATTGGCTGCCAATAAAAGGACTTGGGAGCTGGACATACAGATGGCTAACTGGATTTTTTCTTTTAGCATGTCCAGAAATGAGGTTGATGCACCTCAAGGCATTGTTAAGTGAAGGGTTTTAGTGTAAAAAAATAGTGTGGAGACAAAATATAAATATATAATTACTTATTGACGTAATACAGCTGGCAGCTTTGTGGAGGAGGACACGTGGAAGACTGTGTGAGTGAAGATGTAGCATCAAGGCATAACAAATCAGTGAGCCATTTTTCAACAGGGTCACCGTCAGAGTATCGTATGCTCTCCTTCAAGGAAACCTCATATAATGATTGATCTGTTATAAAAACAACTTCTTTCAGATAAATTTCAACTACAATGAATATTAAAATATGACAAAGATTAAAAGACACAATACAGAAAATTTCACTTTTTGAAATTTTCACTTTTTATAATACACACCTTTTAATTTACTGATTCTTACTTATTCTCAATAAGTGAATGCATTGTTTCTTAAGTCCATACCCTGTGTGATACTATATTGGGTTTGTATAAGACGAAAAATTGTTTTTAAAAATCATTTGTTTCATCACAGACCAATTACTGCACGATATCATTGATAGCTATTTAGGTGGAGAGGCTTTTGTAAATGTTGTCCCTTAGGCTAAATAAACATATCCAAGAAATACCTAAAAGTTCTGAGGATTAACAAGGGGTCAAGAATTGGACTGGGATCTTGTTGGCAGTCATAGTTCACTGCTTAAACAGGGAGACAGTATAGGTGAACACAGTAAGGCTGTTACAGTTGTGACAGCCTTACAGTTGTGCCTCCCCATTTCTTCCCAGGGACAGAAAAAATTGTCCTACTGCTCACTTAAACCACATGAGATATTAAAAATCTGTGGTTTAGAATATGGAAGTAAATCTCAACAAGGATAATGAAAGTTATTAAAATGGAGTTACATCAAAAATGACCATTAAAATTCAGAGGTTGAAAGAGCCAAAATATCAGGGCCTGTAATATACAATTGACTAGTTTATCTAAATCAAAGGTGAGTTACATTTTTATTTCTATCATCCCTTAACAGATAGTCTCGTCTTGGAATGGACATGAGAGGTCCTCCTCTACTCCATTCATCATCTTGGGTAAAAGCAAAAGCTCCCTGGAAATAAACACTTCCAGAAGGTCAGGTTCTCTAATGAAGAATGTTCTACAGATTGATGAACTGAGCTAGTCACATGCTCCATGCCAAGTTCTTGTGAATTACTAATTGCTAAGCTTCTACCCTCAACTAAAATGTATATTATTAGCAGACATGTACAATTTACCCAAGCAACATAAAAATTGTTCATATGCTGCCTTAAGCACTGAAGTTCTGAGGTAGCGGGGGACATTTTCTTTCTGCTGTAAATTCAACTTGTGTAGATTGGTTGGATGAGTTTCATCCCCAATTAGCACTGGCCTTGGTTAAATCTAACCAGGAAAGCGTCTATTAACATAAAGTCACTAGAAGACCCGAAGCATAAAAGATGAGGAGGTCCAGTATCTTGGAGGCAGATTATATATCAATATCTTGCTGCTTTAAACAGTTTTGTACATGTCCACAATAATTCTTTAATAAGATGGGGAACCAATATTACTGGGACCAGGATAAAACTACTGGTACCACCAAAACAATGGGTGACTGTATGACTCTGGATGGGCACCAAGAAAGGAAACCCAATGACTTGCAAGTTGAATTTCTTTCTTGGCTAACTCTAACTGGACTAGCCTCATCAATGTGACCTCTTACAAGTTGCTATGTTTTCATTTTCTCCACTTGGAACCCTGTCCTTGGTTAGCAAATACAACCTGCTTTGATGGAAAATGCATCATGCTGTGGAGAAATGGGTAAATTCTTTTCAATATTACTTACAGTTTATCTCATTCATGTATCCCATAAATCTAGTAATCTTTGCAGAGAATGTTAAATCAGCATCTTTCACCTTTCTAAAAGACAAACAGGCGGCTTCTGGCATGTGAATACTTTAAGTCTGAAGAGAGAAGCTAACTGAACTAAAACTGATTTTCATATGTCAATAAAATCAGTGAGATTTCAAGCCTGAAACTGTATCATTTGCTGGGGATGAATACTGACACAGAAACAAGGAAAAGTTGACGTTAGACCTACAGTAATCAGTAAGCACCTCTCGTCAATAGAAGTATCCTTTCAAGTAACAGATGAGTCTCAGGCACAGTCAGAGGTAGAGGTGTGGCTGCATACATGAGCAGAGGTTGTGCAATTATAATTAGGATGTATGTTTCATATAAATATTTCATATGAGCCACACATGACTTTATCTAGCTAGGCTGCATCAGGAGTATAAATAAGTACAGTTTTAGATGGGCTGTGAGTGTGACTGCATATGTCAAAGTTGTTGCAAGTGAATTAGTAAGTCCCGGTGAGTAACTTTGACAAAGTACATTATTATTATTATTATTATTATTATTATTATTATTATTATTATTATTATTATTATTATTATTATACAAAAGCAGCACCCTATTCATATGGAACAAGCCCACAGGGGCCAATGACTTGAAATTCTATCTTCCAAAGAATATGGTATTCATTAAAAAAATAACAGAAGGTAATGGGAAATACAAAAAGAAGAGATCGCTTATTAAAAAAAGAAAAAATTAGAAAATTATTAAAGAAATATAAGTTAACTACAAAAATGCAAGGATAATTGTATTAGAGAAGCAATACATTACATCTTCACTTGAACTTCTCAAGTTCTAATTGCACAATGTCCTCAGGGAGACTGCTCCACAGTCCAATGGTGTGAGGAATAAAGAACCTCTAGAACCGAGGAGTTTGACAGCAAGGTACATTTACTGCATACTGGTGCTACTGTTCAGCACATCTTGTCACTCACGGCATGAAAAGGGGATCAAGGATCAATTGTGAATGTGAAAGATCTCTGTTAAAACAACTTATGAAAAACTGACACACAAGAGACCATCCTTCAATTGCCCAAGTCATAACTGCTAATATTAGGAAACAAAAACCTAACAACATGAAACTATCTAAAAGAGATAAATCTCTGGCAGAAGCAGACATCCACACCAGAATGTATTCAAGTAAAGGAGGGACAAATGACCTAAAACACACTGCACTGATTTTATCAGTTATAAATATATGAGGCCTTACGTACAGTGCCTAACTTTCATGCAGAATTTGCTGACCCTTTCATTAGATGTCTCTCAAAAGTAAGATGTGAGTCAAAAGTTACATGTAGAATAGTAAAAGCAAATGTCATGTCAAATCTCAAAGAACATCGCGGGTACCTATATGCATGCTGATTATCAGCTAACAATCCTTTAGTTACTGCAGTCAGCAGATATTCCATTCTTTGGGACAGGCACTATATTACTAAGCTTGCACTCATCCACACAGATACTACGTTAACCCAAAAATCTATACAATCCATGATTCTTGGGAAACAAAACACTAGAAACCTTTTTAAAAACAAAGGGAAAAACCATCAGGGTCTCCTCCACCCCAGCTATCAAGATTATCAAGAATTTTATGAACATTTGCAAACTGCAATGCAAATTTTGTAAGAATAAGCTCAGGATGACAAGTTTCAAGGAGAGAGACATCCTCAGCTGATTGCTTAGCTTCAAAAGCTCGTTTTGAAGCAGTTCAGCCTTTTCCTTAGGGCCATTAATCAATATACCAACATCTGCTGATAGTGGTGGAATGGAAGACAAGCCTGACCCAAAGATAGGTGATACCAATTTGGTCCACCATAGATGAGACTGAATAATTCTTCAAGTTTCCTCTTTAAAGAATTATAGTAATTTCTCTCAGCTATGCAATAAAGTCTATTCACAGCACAGTAAGTCTCAAGAAAAATGGTGCGTTGAATTTTGGTCTGTTTATCTTGGTAAGCTAAACTACATGAATCATCAAACTGTGGCTGGTCATTTGTAATGAATTTGATGACCTTTCTACGGGCATACCTTGTTAAAATAGCCAGCAGCATTTAAATTAACCAGCAGCATTTAACTTCTTGGGATCCAGATCTGATATAGCATCTAAAATATCAAGTACCTGAGAAGTGTCAATAATACAATACCAATTGGCTCTAGACTTCAGCCAAACCATTTTTCCAATGGTGGCATTAGGAATACTGTATGCTGATTGACAGATACAGTATATCCATCTCAATGGCATAATGGTCGAAAGTGCCTATATACTCACAGATCTTGAACTAGACAATAGCTGAAACATCTGTGAATATAAGGTTTACGTAATCTATTAGTATCAGAAATATGTGGGGGTTCCTCAATTATCTGGACAAAACGGGAGGATACACATAATTCAACAACAGATCAGCCACGTTGATCTATGGAATTTGAATTTAGATACTCACGAGCTTTGCACTGCAGTCTCCTCAAATAACGAAAGAAGCTTTTGAATCCTGTGACTGAGCCATACTAATCCTCTCAAAGAAATAGTCATAAGTAGAATCACCGCGTTTGGATTGTGGTAAACAGCCAATACATGAACACTGTAGAACTTGCTGAAAATCTTAAAAAACAAGAAATTCGTGGCAACTACACTCAAGAAGGAACAACGGCTAGAAAAGTAGTGCCATCAGCTTATACAATCAGTTTCTTTCCAGACCTTGCCACATGGCACTTGCATAAATAATAAATAATAAAGGTCCAAACAAATCACCTTAAGGAAATTCTGAAATGAAATTAACAGTACTATACTGGCCATCAACACAGAACCTTTGGGTTCTGCCTGTTAAAAATTCTTTTAGAGTAGTAGTAAAAGAATCACCAATTCCCATCAATCTTAGCTGTCAGACAAGTGCTTCATGATTCAAGGTCAGAGGTTGCACTAAAATCTAGACAGACCAATGCTTGTCTCCGCACCTTTATCAAGAGTGTATTGCAAGATGATGGATATGGGCGAGAGTGCATCACAAGTACCAAGGCCTCTATAAATACCAAACTGTAATGTTGGTAGCCAGTAATTATCTTCAACAAACCTACAAAAAATTGCAGAAGAGCTTCTACCACGCCAGTCTAAGGATAATGAAAGAGGAAACTGTAGATTGGAATCCTCCTGTTCTGAGTCGTCTTCAAGATGTCAACAACTGGAGTTCATTAAAATTTCTAAAGGCACTGATGTCCACAATAATTCAGGTACCATTCTGTCGGAAACATCAGCTTCTTCCAGCTTAGCTGGTCTGCTAGCACACTGCTCCTACCCAGAACCAATTTAAGGAATCAACACTATATTCCATGCTTCTGTCCTAAGAAGGAAGGGTTTGTTAGATGGAGCAGTGAGGAATAAATGTTAATGATCCATTACCTGCTTGGTCTCAAGATGTTTTCTTGATGTCATAAAATCCCTACATACACACACACAATATAAATATACAAACACTACGCTACTTACAAACGAGTTACGTTTCTTGTATCTTGGTTTGTTCGTAAGTTACTTTTTAATATGTAGTGCATAATTTTGTTGATGTTTACATTCAAATTTTGCTCTGGGGACCTATTCTGTTAGTAAGAATTTTTGCAAAGAACATGAGGAAGAAGAAGTTGTTCCTATAACCCCTTCCCTGATAATCTAGAGTACTGTATCCTTGTGAGCCGAAAAGCGCCGATTTTCGGTTATCGGCGCCTCTGTTAGGTATGTATTGGTGCCAATACCCAATTATCAGCGCCAATAAGCAGAAATCTGCGATTTTTGGCGCCGAAAATTGCAGATTTTCGTCGCTAGACAAGCGCCATAAAACCAAATCGCTGTTAACCGAGCCTGCCGTTAACCGGGGACTGCCTGTACATCATATATCTTTGGGCCTTGGCCCCTAGTCTGGGTGTGTCAGACAATCGAGGGAGTCCTTATTTATCTTTGGTCCCTGGTCCATGTGTCCATAATGTCAAGGTCCAGATAATGAAAATCCGAATAATCAAGAGATTACTGTACAATTCAAGATATTTCTAGTCCATATATGCAAAACCTCCATCCTCCTCTATCCTAATCATCAGTATTCTTATCACATTTTCACCAATTCTCTTGCCTTTCTCCTTTGCAAATCAAGTAATTCTCTCAAATATATTCATATGAATTTTCAAAGTGAGTGTGTTCAATGTTTTGCAATAAAAGGAATGCTCCTAATGAACATACCTAGTTATCAATCTAAACGAACAGCAGAGAAATCAATTACATATCTTGCTGAGGTTAAGAAAGAAGAACGTCTCCATGATTTTGTCAGTAACGCTTATTTCAGAAGCACTTAAACTGCTGGCTATATGTATTAAGCCCAGATAACATCCTATCTTGGAAGTTCCTGATACTGTATTTGGGTTGAACCTCCCACTCTAAATTCTGGCATATTTGTGACAAAACTTGCAGAATGAGCTAAGTCCCACAATAAATTCTGGCAAATTTGACACTTCTGCTTTCAAACACTTGAGCCAGGGCAGGCCTGTACCCCTTGAAGGGATCAACACAGAAAACATCAATGTGACTCTTTTAACTTGTAAATGGAGTTGGCATAACACAGAAATGTAGTGTTTCCCTGGAACTGCAACAAACTATGAGCTCAGGCACAAAGCTTCTCCTAGAGGTAGATTGAAGAGGTTCTGATTTCTGCAGAACCAATGAAAGCAAGGCTGCCAAAGTGGTTTCCCACAATTCAGAGGGGACCTTGGAACATTCATGAGGAATGACATTATGTCCAACCATATGCCAAAAGAGTCATTCTTCACAAACCAAACCTTGCCCAGGTCATCTTACTACTGAGGAATGTGGGAAGGCATATACTCCCAGGCTGTACTAGAGAATCTTGAATGTTTGTTCATCTGCCTTGTCTACAAGAGCAACGCTGTAGTTTGTTCATCTGTTGTTTAAATGCAAACAGGACTGTCAAGGGAATGTTCCAAAATCTCCACAATCTCTTGCAAATCTCGAGGCATACAGGCCATCCGGCAGTTGAACCTTAGCCCTGCCTCCAGAGGGAATTGGCCACTAAATTGTGTCACCCTTGGACACACCTGTAAATCAGTGTCACATTTCCCTCCTCTGTCTTCATCATTAATATACTCCAAGGATCAATATAAAATACCAGGTCTAGACAGGAGGCCAAACTCAGGAACCAAATAGTTCATTCGGTGTGATGACGAATAAATGAAAATTAAACTACAAACTGCACAAAGGCACACACTTCCACACTTGAACATATGCACACAATAAATACATTTACTCACGCATCCATACATACACAAAAAAAATAAAATTGAATAAGTTAAGTAATATTTTAAAATTTTGTTTTTAAAATTCATTAAATAACCCAAGGATTTTCGTATCTTCATCATTTACTTATATTTATATTTTATCAACTAAATTACATCTCTTCATGAACATCAAAAACCGGAATGACTCAAAATGTACAAGATTCTGATAAAATTTCCCTCACTGATTTATTTCCAAAAGTTGACAGTCGTTGCTGGTCACACTTTGGGCATTCACACATGTCTGACTCTTATTATCACCTTACACTCTCAGCACTCAGGAGCAGGGGTATGTGGGCTGCCCATTAAGTGTCCATGTGACAGATAAATATGGCCTATTCAGAGACGAGTCACAATTAATTGCGCATGTCTATCTCTCTGATATGGTGAACTCCATTTTCGAACACAGGATTTTATCCGTTTCAATTTATTATTTTCAGGTTCTGCATTCCATATATTTTGCCATTTATTTACAATGATGATTTTTCTTATATATCTTATAGTCACTAATAGGGATATTTACACTTGCTCTTGTCATATGGACTGCTTCTTTAGTTGCTTTATCAGCCTCTTCATTTCCTTTAATCCCTACATGGGGAGGATCCAACATATTTCAAAATTTTTTCCACTATTATACAATTTATGGAGTGAAAACTTCTGTAGCGCTTCTGGGGTTGCTATAAATCACAAAATTATTAAATGAGGCTTCTTTAATTATTTTTATGGCTGATGCTATTGCACATAACAGCCACATATAATGAAGCATTGTCTGGTAGAGAGAACTGATACATTTTGTCCTGGGTCACTGCAGCATGTCCCACTCCTCACTGTGACTTAGATCTGTCGGCATATATTGCATAATGTGGACCTTTTCGAACGACATGTTCTACTGTATGTTGTCTATGGTGTTCTGGGGGATATGAATAACTTTTTTATATATATTTTAATTGTGTACAAATTCTCATTTTATTCATTGTCCAAGGAGGAGGTAATTTTACTATTAAAGGTAATTGTATATTTATATTCAGCAACTCAAACAATTTTCTAGGTCTCATTGGGAAGGGGGTTGGATGATTGTTTATAAACACATCTCTTAGTCCAAATAATTTTTTGGCTGGAGAATCATTTGTCTGAATTCTCAGGGCACTCTTCAATGTTACTAGCTCTCTTTGGAGAGAGAGAGAGAGAGAGAGAGAGAGAGAGAGAGAGAGAGAGAGAGAGAGAGAGAGAGAGAGAGAGAGAGAGAGAGAACTCTTCAATGTTACTAGCTCTCTTTGGAGAGAGAGAGAGAGAGAGAGAGAGAGAGAGAGAGAGAGAGAGAGAGAGAGAGAGAGAGAGAGAGAGAGAGAGAGAGAGAGAGAGAGTTCACCACATTCAATTTGTAAGATGACTTTAGTGATGATCTAAGGCCTTCATTATGAAATGGGTCTAACATTTGCAGCGTTATGTCTGATGCTGAGCCGTATATTTCGCTTCCAATAAGGTTATGTCTATCAGCTCCCCAAGTAGTGTTTGATAGATTTTTAATTAGATTTAATGCTCTTTTACATTTTGATTTCATGTATGTTATGTGGGCCTTCCAGTTCAAGTGAGTATCAAATACTAATCCCAACAATTTGGTGTGTGGCTAATTGTTATAGAGTAATATCTCGATCTTACACGATTTGAGTTGCACGAATTCACAGGCATGCAAACTTTTCATTGGAACCTAATTGTCATACATAATTTTTTCAGACACCTGACATTTGCGTATCCTCAAGAAACCCTGCAAAAGTGTTTGTTTACATTTTTATGTAATTTATAAGTTTTCAAGCTTGTACGTGTAAGTTAAATAATATTAAATAATAAAATTAATAATTCTCTCTCTCACTCTCTCTCTCTCTCTCTCTTACAAAGACGTGGGAATTTTTATGGTTACATGTATATGTTTATTTGTTTTGTACAGTAAATTATTTACCTAATAATAACTACTAATTTCCAAATATTAATAAGATTAAATAATAATAATAATAATAATAATAATAATAATAATAATAATAATAATATAATAATAATAATAATAACTGTAATTACAAAAAATTATACATTTCTATTGTAAATTACGTGATATTTTATACAAACAAATATCATTTCCCAATCTTCTAAGAAACCTCTGAAGAGAGGGGCGAGGGCAAAGCTGTCAAACATGTCAATCGTTGCCCACAGCGTGTCAAAGGATTTCTACTACTAATCTCTCGCTCTCTTTCTTTCTTTTACCTTTTTCCTTCATAAATCATGAATTTCCATCTTTTGATACCTAACATAAGAATAAATTTCTCCCTCTCTCTTTCTTTCTTTCATGTTATTCTCTCTGTCTCTATAATAATTCATAAATAATTTAACTTGATATTTTAAGCAAGGACAACTCTCTCTCTCTCTCTCTCTCTCCATAATAACTGATAAATAATTTCATTCTCTTAAGTAAGTATAACCCTTAACTCTCTCTCTCTCGTCTGTAGTTTGTGCTCACACAACTTCTTATTTCTCTGTACGTCTTTACCTGTACAGTAGATAGTTTAAACTGATATAACTTTACCTGTACAGCCTACCTCTACTAAGTGTAAATGCGCTACTGCGACAAATACGTTCTAAAACATAGAGACATTAGTAATTGAGTTATTATGGAGAGAGAGAGAGAGAGAGTTGTCCTTGCATTAGTCCAAATAAAAAACACTGTATGTTCATGAAAAAGCGTTTCAGAACAAAAAGAGAGACGTAGAATAAAGTTCCTAAAAACGAGGCTGAGAAGACTTCTAGAAATAGATCGGTTGGAAGGGGAGAGAGAACCAACTGTATTTTTATGTCAACCACTCATTTATTTTTTTAAGGGTAATGTATTAAGTTAACTTTTAAATGAAATTACAGTAACTTTATTTTCATTTAAAAGTTAGCTTCATACTTTGGGAGCATGATTAGGATCATACTTAGTGTTTAAACTCTAGAAATAAGCATTTATTAGCATTTTTAGAGGCCGTGCCAAATATACGCGAAAATTCACCTTGCGCGGGGGTTTCTGGAACCTAACCTCATGCCCTTTTCCACTTTTTATTTTTATAAAACATGATTGCTTGAGTTTTATCTATGGAAAATTTAAAGCCTACAGATGAGGGCCATTCATCTATTTTTATTATGCTTTTATTAATGATTTGTTCTGCAAGTTTTATTTGAGATGTTGAATAATATATGGCAAAATCATCCATTTACAAATAACTTTTTAATTCCAATAGGTGGATTTAAACTGATACCATTTATTGCTAACGTAAACAGTGTACCAATAAGGACATTTCCTTGTGGAACACCATTTTCAAGTGGAAAGGTACTTGGCAATACATCATTAATTCTCATCTGAAAAGTGTGATTTGTCAGAAAGTTTTGGATAAACCTGGGTAAATGTCCATGGATGCTGTTTATATGTAACTTTTTAATACTGCGTATCTCTATGTAGTATTATATGACTTTTCATTGTCAAAAAAGATAGCTATAGTAATTGGTTTTCGTTCAAATCCCCTTTATGTGTGGTCTTCCAAGTTAGATAGAGAATCTAATGTAGGTCTGTTACACTATGACCCGAACTGAGTGGGATTCAAAATTTTATTTTCTTGAATGTGCCATGTTAGTCGAGCATTTACCATTTTCTCTAGCAAATGCATAAACAACTTGTTAAAGAAATCGGTCTGTAATTGTTTATTTTACTAGGATCCTTTCCAGGTTTAGGGATAGGAATAATTATAGCTTTATGCCATTCGTCAAGAAATAAACTTCGAAGCCATGAGTGATTGTACAGAACTGTAATAAGTAGGACTTTCCCAAAGGTGCTATGTGGCACATCATTTCAGAACAAATACTGTTACCTCCAGGGGCAGATTTATTGCTGTTCAACAGAGCAAATTCCAACTCTTCCATATTAAATTTTCTATTATAATATATATCTTCTATTGTTTCAAAATTTATTGTCACTAATTCTATACTGTACTATTTTTCTTTGAGCAGAAGTGTTCATCTAAATTTTTGTCACTATTTACTTTTGCTAAATTTTCTCCTATTACATTACTCATTTCTTTGAAACCAAGTATTCTTTTCCCATCTTTAATATGACATGTCTAGGTGGTTTAACATGGGCACCATTTATTTTCCCGAATTTTTTCCATATTTTTTGTGTGGGAGTATTATTAGAGAGATCTGATACACATTTCCCCCATGAAATGATTCTTCCTTGAATTACTTATTTTTTAAATTTGGCAGATATTCTGTTATACAGAGGTTTTAACACATCAATTATCTAATACTAATGTAGTTAGTTTTTGTAAATTTTCTTCTAATAACGGTAATGTTTTCTTTATTTTACTAAACTTTCTATTCAAATTATCCAATCGTCTTCCAGTTTGGTGTTTTATTTTTATTAATTCTGTTAGTTTTTCAGACTACCATGGGACTTTGTGTTTTGTTGGATGAGATTTTGATTTTGGTATTGCTTTATCAGCAGCATTTTTAATGAAATCAACAAAAACCCATTTTTCATTATGATTTTGTAACCCTTGACTTACGGCTGGGGATCCATTCCAGCGCCATGCCATGAGTTGATTTCCGCCATAAGTCGAAATTTTCTCCGTTATCAGTGCTTTAACAGCGCTTACATAACTTAGTTATGGCGCCGTAACTTGATGCTGCATCAAGTTACAGCGTTGTAAACACCGATGCAACATCAAGTTGCAGTGATGTAAAACGCTGTTAACTGTACTGAAAAAGTGCCAAAGACTGAATTGTTGTAAGTCGGCGGCACTGTAAGTCAAGGGCGTACTAATGTATTAAGTGTGCAATGCACAAGAAACCTTTTAGGACGTACTAATATATTAAGTGTGCAATGCACAAGAAACCTTTTTCATGGGCACTCAAATTAGTGGTTTCTTTTTTTCTATTTTATAAAATTTTTAATGTTTGTTAAACCATCTTTTGTTAAGTTTTTGTTATTATTGTATAATTCAATGAAATAATTGTTACATCCACAATTGTTTATCATGTATAGTTCTTGTTTCATTTGTTCTTGTATCGATTACTGGAGATGGAGTAATCCCTTCTCCCTTGACATAATCATTGTAATCTATGGTATGGATCTCTTCTACTGTACCTCTTTGGTGTTTTTAAGATCTGCTTCCATAGATTTTACTATTATTTTACGAGAAAAAGTATAATCTCAGCTTGTTTCTGTTTTTGTTCTTTCTTCATATACTCTGTCTTTGGTTTAACCGATGTTTCTCTAATAATAGTTGGTTTCTTTGTTTTGGGTGGTGTTCTCTCCAAAGGCCTCTTTTTATCTTTATTTTCTAGTCCATCACAACTTTCCTCTCCTACTCCTGTGGTGGTATCTTTCTGAGCTATTTGCATTAATATTTCAAATGAATTTGATAAAATATTATCCATATCATTTGCACCTGTTTCTTGATTCTTTACAATCTCAGTTTTTTTTTGGAATGTATTTATTTCTCCTTGAGATTTATTTGTGTTCCGTTACAACTGTCAGTATGCGTTTTTCTTTCATTATTGGTTCTTATTATTGAAGAATATGTATGTTTCTTAGATGGATCTTGAATTCCTCTCACTTTCAATTCTAATTTAGCTTCTTTTATAGACATCCCAGTTCTTTCTTGTAATATTTTTAACTCTATTGTATATATAGTAAATACATTCTATGGACCTTGCATGATGGTCTGGCCCACAGTTTATACACTTTGGTTCACTGCACTGCCGTTGTGTGGCATGTTTCTCAGATGCACAATACACGCACACAGGTTCAATACCGCACACAGGTTCACTTCTACAATATTTCTTTGCTTGCCCATATTTACTACAACTTTAACACTGTACTGGCTTTGGGACATATGGTCTTGTTTCTCTGTTTTGGCCTATTATTTTATTTTTTGAGGTAGATTTTGACCTTCAAATTTTATTTTTGCAATTTTTAACATTTGCTTATTTCTTTGCTTACTCGGGATATTATAACCTAACAATCTTGGACTCTGGGATACCTTTTTTTTAAGAGTCCAGAATGCTATTCATAGTGTAATGTTTTTTAATTTTTACATTTATATCATCTATTGTTGTTATAGACATATAGTCCTCAGACTGACTCTTTGTTGTGGCTTCTATAAGCCACATCTTTTATCTGTCTAAATGACATTTCTGTCGCTGAATGTCTGTTTAATTTTACGTTCTGTTTCTAAGGGTAGAAACCTTGACCAACTTCCACTTCCAAGGAGAGAGTCAAAGTGAGTCAGGGGTGGGTCAAGACAATATTTAATTTTTTTAGGTTTGCTCTGTACTGGAGCATAGAGTTCCAGTGTAATTACACTAGAATGTTTCTCGGATTTTCCTAAGAAAAGGCTGTCAAAGGAGGAGGTTCCTGCAGCCGTCAACTGTGCCAAGACAGTGCTATCAAAGGGCCCAGGGCTCGAATCTTTATTTCTACTTGTCATAAAGATTTGAGGGGAAAAAAAGAAAAATTAAACCTGAAAACTTTAAAAAGATATCATTAGCCTTTCATGACGTTTATTCTTCCACCAACGGCACAAGTGAGAGCCGACTCCCAAATGTCTGCGTCCCAACCCTACCCAACCCCACAGGGGATGGCACAACATGATTAGAGTGGCCCAAGTGCAAGCCATACCCACTTGCTAGAACTGAGAATATTACAAGAATACAATCATCCCCATCCTAATCATATTATGGGCAAACTGGCTGGAATGCCTGAGAGTCCTATCCCCAGAACCAGAGCCCCCTGGAATCCATGGTCCAGCCCTAAAGAATAGTTCCATCTTTGAGCTTTCAATCTGATATCTCTCAGGTCCGAGCATTATCAGGCAGTTGATGGTCCTACCACAGTTCCCACTATTTAGCTCCAGATATAAACCCAGTCCCAGCTATGATATCTTTTCCTATTTATCAGGTCCAATAAATTTGAGCAAAGGTGGAAAGTTCCACAAAAATTAATCCAAAGATGTATATAATGATACATGGGACTCTTGGACTCAAACCTGGGAACAAATTCTTGGGGTTCAAGAGCCCCTTCACCATGTCAACATGGTCCCAAGTCGAGGGGTCTGTCTACCTAAGAATCTCCACACAGAGATGGTACAATACATGAGATTTTGTGCTCCTTGTGCTTGAACTATACCACCAAAGAGGCATTGTCTAACATGATTCATATTCAAGCATAATTCCTGCTACATCTCAGAGTACTGACTAGACATGACAAGATCTAGCAAACTTTGTTTGAAGCATCTATAAACATCTGTCAACATCAGCTCTGAAGCAGGGAAGCAAAAGGATTTCCTGCCAGCAGATTCCATAGGTCTTGTTAAAATGTCCTGTATAACAAAACACAAAGATCTCCCCACCCTGCTTATGGAACCTGTCTGAGTTTTTTCCGTAACCCTGCAAGAGAGGTGGGAAGACAACAGAAACCCTGCAAAATGAGGTTTGAATCTCAAGCTTCTGACAATAGGGGATCATACCCAAAACTCTTCAAAGAGACTAGGTCTAACTTGCTGTGTTGACAAGGAACCAAGGAAACTGCCCAGGTTGAGAAGTTCCAAAAGATCCTATGGCATTCTTAAGTTGCAGTTGTCATCACAGCCAGTCTTCTAGGAATCTGTGCAACCCAATCCCTTTTCTGTACAACTATACAACAAAAGGGTGAGCCCTAAGAAAGCCCTAAGGACCTAGGAGAAGGTTTGTCTTCTAATATTTTGTTACTGAATAAATAGAAATTATTCCCGAAATAATAACTTACTTGCAGAAATATCAGTGCCAGCAGTTACAGTTGAATCAGCTGATCCAGAAGCTTGTTGACGAAGCTGATTAAGAAGTTTCAAGGAAAGAGAGCGCCCAGTACCTTCATATCTGAAATAAATAAATGTGATTAAAGATATGGCAAAAATATATATAAATCTTAGTTCCACAATCTAAGAAAAGGCTTATTCAAGTGATTTTAGTATATGCTACCTCTGTTTGGTTAACTATAAGGGTCTTATACATGAAAATTGTAAATCAGGAGTTGGAAGGAATGTTTTTGATCTCATTTATAGTTTCTTAAGTAATGAGTAAAAAACAATTATTGGCAGTATTTCAGCAAGCCTAGACCTACATTTCCTGGTAGTCCACATGGTGATGTTTGAGGATATTTATTACCTCAACCAGGTAAGTTGGAAGAGACTATGTTTTTAGCTTGTTTGTTCCAAGTTGTCAATGAATGCAGCCAATTTACTCAATGGAACCTTCACTGAGTTGGAATGCACATTCAAGAAACTACAGGTTTGTTCCAACAATCTCTTGGCGGTCAATGGAACTTTGGATATTGCTCTATGAGGATTGCAATGATTAGGTGCCATTGAAACTGCAGTGAATAAAACAACATCCTACATAAGGTTGTTAATAAAAGCAGCTCAACATCACTTCTTGATCCTTTGTTTCTTCAGTGAGTACAAGACTTCCTTCCCCTTCTGCTGTTTGGAGAACATTAATAAAATGGCATGAAGCAAACTTATTCTAAATTCTCCACCAGTTTTGAAATTCAGTGGTCTAGAAAGTGACATAGTGGCTAACCATTTTGAAAGTGACCCAGAAATCAGAAGATTCTCCATAAAGCTAAAACCTATATAGAAAAACCAAAGACAATCAACTTTAATACAAATAGTAAAGAATCTTCAACTCTTCATTTTATAGAGAAAATTTGAACCTTTTCTTATCAATGTGAAGTGATACAGCCCAAGGCCCTGATGAAATTCCATATGTAAGAATGAATTGTGCACACATGAACACAGCATTTTATGTTACATAGCATCAATGTTATGTAAAACCAAAGGTACGAAACAGTTTGGGACGTTGCTATTTGCATTTTTAAAAATTGGGAAAGAAAATTTTAACTGCAAACTACCACCCAATTACAATGACACTTTGTCTTGTACGCGAGATCATGAAAAACAGAGGGTCAATGCAAGGCTGGTAATGACTAGAAAAATCAGGTATCCTATCACCTGCATAGAAATGTTTTTGGGAGAACAGCTCTACAAAAGACATGCCATTTCATCTGGAGTCATCTGCATTCAAGCAGTACATAAGACAGAATTCTCGTAATTGAAAAGACATATGACTTCTTGGAAGCACAGAATTCTTAAAACATGCCTACAACTCTGGAATAGGAGGCAATTTGTCATTATTTATTCAGAAATTTTTAGCAGGTCGTTCTTTCAGAGTAGATAAGGCATTACTCTACTACCAGTCTTTCCACTCCCATTCCCCAAGACATTCCCCACTCAACTTTTGTTGATTATCTTCAATTTCACTTGCATGGTCACGAATGTCCAAAGTTGAAAGAAAGCTCCACCTCACAACATATCAAAATACCAGAGAGGCAGATCTGAATAGCTTCAAGTTTTCATTTTTTCATGGACAACATCAAAATCAAAACATTTACATTCAACATTAAGGAATTCCCTGTATGGAAGAAACTGGCTTCCTGGGTTTAATTTCTGACCATAGGTTGACATGGATCACTCATCTTAAGATGCTGGAAACAAAACATCTGGAAGCTTTATTATTTCTAAAGCTTTAGCACAAACTACTGAGACTGTAAAAAAAATCCTTATTTTTCTAAGATGACTTATGAGTATAAAGTATAGTCTTCAACAACACATAGTTTTTAAAAAAAACTTTAAATCCTGTGCACCATATTGTCATTATTTTGACATTTGGCATACTCAAATCTTTGCCTATGCTGAGTCCAATAGCTGACCTATGTTGCCAGTCCTCAATTACCTGATACTGTATAGGTTACATAAGGCTTCAGACTCACTTCCTTTTGAGTATGAAAACAGAATTTTTTTTTGACACAATGATGGTCACTCTTAATCCCCAGAGCCATGCAGGCATCAGAATGCGAAAGTTGTTGAATAATCTGACTCATGGTAGGGATAAGGTGCTGCCTTTTAAGATATCAGTAACCTCTCTCTGTAACCCTTCAGATGGCTTTACCAGTACTTTATTGGTGCAAAAAAAGCACAGTAGAAGAGTTTGTTCTATTTCTATGGATCCCATGCTTGCACTGCACCTGGAGAGAATAGTAACACTTTTAACTTTATGGGTGAACCTCCTTTTGCATCTTCAACTATTTACACCACTTTTAGCAATGCATAGATGCTTCTAATTCAACCCATCTATTTTTGAGCAGCTTTATATCATTGTATGCAGAGCACTAAAATCCAGATTTGCTGTGTTTCAGGTGTACCTGGATATAAAGACATAGTTGTTGAATTACTTCATTATAGATATCTAGATAATGAAAGAGGAAGAGAGTAAAAAATAATCTGTGGAGGCACATGGAAAACTTTAAAAACCATAAAAGGGAAGATGGGGAAGAGGTTGTTTGGAGACGACAGAATCTTTAAGTTATTCCATCCAAGTTTAATCACACCAAAATAAGCAAAGCTCCTCACTGTAATGGTCTGTCAATCTCTCAAGGTTAAGAACAACCCACAGGAGTTTCAATATCTTCAAGCTGCAGGGAGAGGCATGTAAACATGGAATGGTGAGACTTCTTGTCAAGCTTCAAAAGACTTTATGACAAGTTTCAAAAGATCTCTTAGTGAGACAGCACTAGAACTCAACAGATCAAAATAAAATGAGAGAAATTCCAAATGTTCTATCTCATCAGGAAGCAAAACAGTGTGCCCCAAAGGTAGATACTGTACAACTCTCTGTTGACTCCACAATAGGTACAATTGTTGAACCCATGAGTTTCTGACTTGTGGACACCTGCCAATTGTTATATTTCCTTTGTCCCACAGACTGTTAAGCCTTAGTCAATTAAATCCCTTGAAGCCTTGAAGATCTTAGATACCGATTCTTCTATGAAGAAGGGATCTTCTACAGGATGCCTGTTGTATGTTAGCCCTTAAGGGACGGCATAATTTATCAATGTGCAGCACCCCAGACCAGGGAAACTTTGAGGTTGGCAAAATAACAAAAAAATCACATCAATGGAAGGAGAATGACATGTACATTCACACTGTATAAATAAAAAAATTCTAAAAAATTTTCCCTACCTTCCACGAGAAGTTGAAAATGACTATTTACAACCCCTTGTGGGGCCTCATTTACAAGACAATCATAAATTTTACCAACTTATATATGTTTTTTTCTAATAAATAAGTTTTTTGGATTTTGTAAAATTATTATTACTGCTCCCACAATATCAAAACAGATAAGAAATAAAAGCAGAAACAAATTTTTGGCATATTTGTTGTAAAATATTCATGTACATTTACGAGAAGGAAGATTCAGTAACTTTTTTTTACTTTTACATGCTTTTTCTAATATTTCTTTGCAATTTTCTTTGTAAAATTACATTAACAACTGACATACTATCGTATAAGACAAAAACAAAAAACAGCAGCAACCCCTTTGTATATTTACAAGCAAATTTACAAAAAGACTCATGTGAGTCACAAGCATTACTGTTACTGGCCTAACTCTCACGTCTGTATAAAAGTTGCCATTAGTGAATTTATAGCATATAGAAGTATTGGCACCTTTGTTTTGAATCATTATTACCACAACAGTGGTGCGTAATTCTGCTTCACACTGAAGCTCAATCCGTCCACTAAGGGTTAAGCTTATAGCAGAAGCTGGTATTCTTAACTATTTCCTTTCTTAAATTGTAATCTAATTTTTCTGAATTGTTCCATTTCCTAAAATTTTATTTAGCTTTTTTTGTAATTAATACTACAATACAGTAGTGACCAGGACAACCTCGGTTTGGTGGTCACCACTCGCTCTGAGGGGGAAGCTTCTTCCTCGGGGTGGGAGGAGTCTACCTCCCCTAACCCGACTGTTTCTATTTCATGTCAAGTGGATGAACTCCAAGAGACTTGGCTCTCCCTGGGTCTCTTGGGTGTTCCTTCTATGCAGGGCTTGCTCGTGCACCTGAGGCCTCCTCACGCACCCAAGATTCCTGCAGTAACCCACACCTCAGTCACTGCTACCACCACGACCGTGATGATGATATTGTTTGTTGAGACCACCTCCTCAGTCACCACTCATGCTCCAACCTTGACGATCCCGGCTATTGTGGACCATACTGCGCCTCATGCTCCTGCCCCAGGTTGTGCGGTAACCCTCCTGCCTGCTGTTCCTGCCACTCCCTCCTGTATGGGGGACTGCTTGCTGAACACGATCCTGAAGATGTTGAAGAAGAAGAAATCACCGAGGAGGTGTTATAAGGTGTCATTGTTGTCTTCTTCGTCTTCGTATTCTGCTGCCTCCTCCCTTCTTCTTCTGACACTTGCCAGCCAAAGGAGAAAAAGGTTGCTTCTCCCCTAACTCTTGTTGGTTCACCCCAGTCTTCGAACTAGGGGGCTGCATCACATATCTCACCGAGGTCTCACTATTCAGGAGCCTCGATGCACAAGTCTCCAAGACCCGCCCATTTTGAACCAGTTCTGGAAAGTCTTCTTCAGAGACTGGTGCTGTGCCTGCCCTCTTCCTGTGTTTCTTTGGACACTCAGGTAGGGGAGGCTCCAGATGATCATCCTGGATGTGATTCGGGAGTTTCAAGTGCTCAACAGGATCGAGTCACTCCGAGTACTTGGGTTTTGTCAAAATCTCGAGTACGCCAAACCAATACTGGGGAATCTGCTCCCCGGTCTGGTTCAGACACATGGCGAGAGAAAGTATTGAAGCATGCAGGTGCTTCTTCACCTCTTCACCTCGTACCGGTATTTCTTCAAGTACTTGGCCAGGTTTCCGACCATGTGCTTCACACTCAAGGATCCGAACACCCAGAGACGCAACAAGGAGGTCCCCTCCTCAGTCTTCTTCTTGCCAGGAGGCTCTGGCCTCAAAGAAGACTGTAGCACATCGTGAGGATGGCTCAAGTTCATGCCCGGGATTATGCGACCACTCTCCTCTGGCCAGCCCTCATTCACGTTCGCATGATCATCTCCGCTCGTGTGACGAGAGCCTTGGGGTATGTTTGTGTGAACCTCTGCTCTCTCCTCTGGACAGTGCCTCGCCTCGCGAGCATATCCTAGAGGTACAGCCATCGCCACCACGGGTTGGCGATCACCCTCAGCCTTGCTCTCCTGCTGGTACTTCCGGTAGGACAGGAAGGAGTGCTCGATCACCCTCACCTGTCTCCTCAACCTCCTGGGGTTACACTGGGACGCGAGAGTCAGACAGGAAGGGCTCCAATGGGAATGCTTCTTCCCAATGTAGTCCTACCACGAAATTCTACAGTCCGGGTTCGGTTCTCAGATCGACTCAGATGTATGCTAAAAAGGTCGAGGGAGAATCAAAGGTGTCTGCTGAGTTCTCCCTCCTGTGGGGAGAGTGGATCAGGAGGACCATGCCCTGAAAAGACTCGAGGGTCCTCTTCCCAAGGAATCAGACACCCCCCAGATGCAAATGACCTTTGTGTAGATCATTGCACTGATTTGTCAGCACAACGATCTCGTTGAAAGGGCCATGGCCACTCCTGTGAATTGTCTGTCACTCCTTGAATCTTTCTGGGGTCCTAAGAAGGAACCCAAGGCTTTCCAAAGTAGTACTCGAGCAAGTGAATTCTCTGGTCTCTGGGCAAGAGAATTCGCTTCGCTTGAATCGTTAGGAAAAGCTGCATTCCCCCTCCTCTGCCTCAACAGAAGTTTTTACATGCACTCAGAGAGGTCACTGCCAACTAGGCAAGTTGACCCGGACGTGGTTCGTCTAAGCCCAGGTCTTTCGCTGCAGCAGCTTACTGCAGAAGGGGTCTCTATCTCGCAGCAAGAGGTATAGAGGGATGAGTGAGTTTTTTAATTAGCATTTCCCAACGTTCTGAGAGAGAGAGAGAGAGAGAGAGAGAGAGAGAGAGAGAGAGAGAGAGAGAGAGAGAGAGAGAGCGAGTGTAATTGTTGTTAGTGAGTGCTCGGTTGCTGGAAGATGGAGTAAGGCGTCCACGGTCGCCAACACAGCACACAAAACCAAACAAACAAAACAAGGAAACATTAAAAAAAAAGAAGATAGAACTATATACACAACAAGAACAGCACACTAACAAGAAAAACCAACAACTCTCAAAAAGCACACAAAAAACTGTCCAAGACCAAACGACTGACCGGCACTAGCTCTGACTCAAGACTCACTCAAAAACCGAAAAATCCTTCACATATTCCACAGACAGACAGCGCCGTAAACAAACTAACGACCTCATCCCTCTTCCAACAACCAAGCACTCACTAACGACAATTACACTCGCCGCCGCCGCTCTCTCTCTCTCTCTCTCTCTCTCTCTCTCTCTCTCTCTCTCTCTCTCTCTCTCACACAGAACGTTGGGAAATGCTAATTAAAAAACTCACTCATCCCTCTATAATTCTCCCCCCTTTTAGCATTTCCCAACCAACACTTTTCACACTGCATTTAAATTGCCTTACGCAACACCCACGGATGCTCACTAGCAGCGAATCTGGAGGCTGCCTCCATGACAGCACTTCAGGCAGTCTCCTGGTTGGATCTGTGGTTGTTCATAGTTTTCAAGGTAGCTGCCTCCTCAGGTTTGATCACCCCTGGAGAGGACTCCATCTTCGGGAGACTGTGCCAGTCTGGAGGTAGGGCTATCTCCTACCTGGACCACCAGACAGCAAACCTTTGGGCTAACCTGGTGTTGAAGAGGAGGGATGCCGTCCTGCAATCAGATCTGACCCCAAGGAATGGACCATTGCTGGGTTCTGCCTCTCTCTTCCCCAGAGATCTGGTAGAAGCTACAGTGGATAAGGGATGTGTTGAGGATAATGACCACCTTGTCCACCAGGCAGTGGCAAAGACCTCCGGGTCTTTGTGTGTCACTGCAGCTCAACACCTGGGTCAGGCTAGAACTTCCTTGGCCCCTAAGAAGTCCCAGGCTTCGAAGGGGACCCAAGGAAACGCCCAGCCTCCTTCCTCCTCTGCCAAGAAGGGGGTGCAGCCATGCCTCTTTCAACCCCATTCCAGTCTGGAAAAGGGGACAAAGGAAAGAAGAAGGGAGGACGCTAGGGGTGACGTTCCCTCCAGTTGTTGGCATTGGTGGGGTTGTGCCTGTCGAGTCATTGGGCAACATGGCAACGATATGGAGCTGAGACCTGGGTAGTGGATGTCCTTCGGGAGGGCTATCTACTTCCCTTCAAGTCTCAACCACCCCTCACCAACAACCCGGTCCATCTCCTGACTCAAGTTCCTGGCTCACCGAAGGATCTCACCCTTCAGGAGGAGGTGCAGGTGATGCTGAAGAAAGGCACTGTAGAACTTGTGACAGGTCAGTCCCCGGACTTTTACAGCCATATCTATCTCGCAGAGAAAGCTTTGGGGGGGTTGGAGGTCAGTCATAGATCTCTCTCCCTTGAACTGATTCGTTCGCCAGACTTGGTTCACGATGGAAACGACATGCTCCATGCTCACTTCCATCAGGGATAACAACTTCATAATGCTGTCAGTGGACTTGAAGGATGCATACTTTCAAATACCCAACCACCCGTCCTTTCACGAGTACCTACACTTTATCCTCAGGGAAACAGTACTCCAGTTCAGGGTACTCTGCTTCAGGCTCTCGACGGCTCCCCAGGTGTTCACGCGAGTGTTCACCCGTCTCAGCTCAGGCCCATTTGCACAGGATACGTCTGTTGAGGTATCTCAACGATTGGCTTGTCCTGGTGAGCTCCCGTACGCGGTTTCTTCATACCCAAGCAGAGGATAAAGTACCTGGGCATGCTGATAGATATGGCAGCAGCAAGAGTTTTCCCCTTAGACTCGCGTATCAGCAGGTTCAGGGAGGCACCGCAGTTGTTCCTGTCCCAGGGGGAGCAACCAGCTTGGCAGTGGCAAGTCATCCTTGGTCACCTGTCGTCCTTGGAGAAGCTGGTCCCTCATGGGCAGCTTCACCTTTGTTCTCTCCAGTGGAGAACAAAAGAGTTCTGGTCTCAGGCTCAAGATTCCCAGTCCTTTCCCACTCCTCTCTTAGAGGAAGTAAGGCAGGACCTAGACTGGTGGAAGGATGACAGGGACCTTGTAATAGGAGTGTCCCTGCATACTACCCCTTCCGACATGCTTGTTCTCAGACACATTGAGCAATGGATGGGGTGCATACCTGAAAGAGTTACTGGGTATTCAAGTGTGTGGGACCAAAATGACAAACACCTCTTCACATCAATATCCTGGAACGCAAGGCGGCCTTCCTGGCTCTCCAAGATTTTTGGGATCGAGTGATGGGACACTCAGTGGTGTTGATGAGCAACAACACCATAGTAGTAGCATGTGTCAACAAGCAAGGGGTCCAGTATCCCTTCTGCTTCATCAGTTGACAATGCAGGCTGACTAATGGGCAGTAGCTCACTCGGTAGAGCTGTCAGCCAGATACATTCCAGGCAAGAGGAACATAGTGGCAGACAAGCTCAGTTGCCAGGATCAAGTGATAGGGACGGAGTGGTCCCTTGACACAGACATTACTGAAAGGCTGAGTTGTGGGGGCCTCCTTCCATCGATCTTTTTGCCACCCAGGACAACAGAAAGTTTCAGGTATTCTGCTCCATCGTACCAGACACTTTTCAACACCCAATGGGATAACCACAACACTTACGCCTGTTGATCACCCTGAATCTCGAATGACCCTGGTGGCTCCCAAGCGGCCTCATGCTGTTTGGTATCCAAACCTACTAGCTCTGCCCTCCGAGGCACCAAGAGAGAGTCCCCTCGGGCACAACCTCCTGTGTCAACCGCACTTGGAACGGTCCCCTCAGGCAGTGCAGTCTGTGTCTTCACAGGTGGAGACTATCCAGCATCTCTTGTGAGCGAGAGGCTTTTCTCACCGGACAGCAACAGAGATGGCTGGGTATCTCAGACAATCCTCTGCAGCAGTATACTGTACCAGGGAAAGGGGGCTGTCCTCTGCAGTTGGTGTTGTAGATGGGGTCTCTCTCCAGTCAGAGCCATTATTCAGCAGGTAGCAGACTTCCTTGTCTTTCTTCACTGAGAGAAGCTTCTCTCCATCTCAGCCGTGTAAGGCCATAGGGCTGCCCTGGTCCTAGTCCTACACCTAAGAGGAGTAGATATCTCCTCCTCGCTGGAGATTTCTCTGCTGGTGAGAAGCTTCGAGAGGTCTTGCCCTCCCAGGGAACTCAGGCCCCAAGTGGGACATGACTCATTTTGAGGAGCCTGATTCATGCACCGTACGAGCCCATACAAGATTCGTCAGACAAGGATCTGACCCTCAAGACCATCTTCTTGGTTGCCCTGGCATCAGCAAAGAGAGTAGGCGAACTTCATGGACTTTCCTTCAATGTTAATCACTCGAGGGGGTGGGGATCAGTTACGCTCAACTTTGTCCTGGATTTCGTAGCGAAGACTCTGAATCCATCGGTCCTTGACACCAGATTCGAGTCCTTCACAATCCCCTCCCTGGAGGAATTTGTTGCTAATGATCCAGACAAGATGCTACTATGCCTTGTTAGAGTGTCATGGTACTATCTTAAGAGGACTCAACATCTCTAGCCTGAGTATTGACGACTCTGTTAGTACTGTCTCGACCAAGAAAGAGGTGTCAAAGAAAGCAGCCTCTTTCTGGCTTCATGAGATGATCAAAAGAGTGTAGAGTGTACTCTGTAGCTGGTGAGGACAACACCAGTACGTTTCATCCAAGAGATCACAAAGCCTGGGGCACGGGTCCCTTCCTCGCATTCCAGAAAAATCTGTCAGTTCCTCAGGTACTGAAGGCAGGGGTGTGGTTTGCCCACAAGTCCTTGGACACTTCTTTCTCGGGTCCTGTGGTGGCTGCTCAACAAGTTATGTAGCTTACCCAGCTTCTCTAAGAAGACAGGTTGCATCTCACCTACAGTCTTCAGTTATGGAAAAAAAGAGTTTATGTGTGAGTGGCTGGCCTCTCCTCCTCTTCCTTCTTCATCATCTTTCACTCTTTCTCTACAGGCAGAGTAGGATAACAAGCCACCATGTGCTGGAACTGGCGACCAATGCGGTTAAGTGTCACATCGAGCACCCACTCTATTCTCTATGTTTTACACTTAATAGAAGCAACCCTGCCCCTTTCTCTAGCAAAGGGAGGAAGGGGACCCTAGCAATAAAACAAACCAAGTATTCATATTTGTTTTGTTGTCTCCAACTCATAGATTCATCCTAGCCCTTTTTTGAATGCCGCATTTTACCCACTCGTTCGAAAAGGCCCAGAGGTCTGACAATTGAACATGTAGCTCTTATACTCCGTTCAACATATCAAAGGCAAGGTACTCTTCCTCACTCTATCGACCAGGAAGAGAACGCAGGTGTGGCGAACTCCAGTCAGTTCAGAGACTCATTTAGAGTCCTTCCTCCAAGTACATCTTCCTTATGTAAAGACTGACGGTATGTATACTGTGTAAGAACAAATGACAAATTTTTGAAGAAATTTGTATTTTCCTCACTATACAAACCTGAGGTCCTTTAAAGTTTTATGCTCACCTCACGCCACCCCTCAATCTGTTACCCGGGCCGAAAGGCAAACTGGAATGTTTACATCCGGGCAGGTGGGATTCCTTCCAACCGGACAGTAGTGAACTGCCTAACCACCTTGTTCAAAAGTTAAACGGCCATTCCAGCTTCGCTGAAGGTAATTCCTTATGTAAAGGACCTCAGGTTTGTATAGTTAGGAAAAATACAAATTAGTTTAAAAATCTGTCACTTTCAAATATTAAGATTACATAAATCATACAGGTATCCACCAGTGATGAATGTTGACTGAATATGATGATGATGAATTAGCTGTGCAGTCCGATGAAGATGATGATATGACTGCACAGCAAAGCAGAGGAGTTACATCTCCTCTGGAGGAGCCTCTTCCTCTTCTTCAGGCTCTTCATCCACCAATTGCATTTCTTCAGGGTCTTTGGGAGGCTTTAGAGTGCTCTGCTGCTTCTTCACGCTTACGAGGTTATTATAGGACCCCAAAATCCCATCAAGGCCATATGAAAAGTCTATGGAACGTTCCATATTAGGATCCCATGTCTCATTCATCTCCTGCAGCTCCCTGGTTGCCCTCATACTTCAAGAGCGACGTTCCAGAGACAGACCCTCATTCTCCTCCCCATCCTCATCCTTTGAACCTACTGCGTCGTCTTCCTCACTGGCAAATTTCGTCAGCTCTTCCAAATCCTGGTCCGTCAGGGGGTCTGAGTGGGCATCAATGAGGGTGTCGACTTCATCTCCAACAAGGATCCTTGCAAATAGCATTCTCCCCTCATCCTCTTCCTTCTTGATGTACCGAACGGTACCCTCATTCACACCATAATCGGTGGCTACTGCGGCGTAACTTTTCCATCCCTCAACATTTTCAGGTCTTACCTTCTCCTGGGGCATCATGACCTTCCTCTGGCACTCAGGCTCTTTGCCAGAAAGATACGCAAAGTACAGTACAGTACATTGATATGCACCGATACAGAACACATGAACAGTAGAGGCTGGGCAGAGATGCTGGGTCATTTGTGCATTGTACACAGTATAGGTATGTACTGCACATAACACTGATATTTTGTGCATCTTGTACTACACATACCATACATTTTCTTGATATTTAGCTGTGTTGTAAGATGATTTTGAAATGATATTAAAGTGTTTTAGGAGGATAGCCATGGCAGAGCACATCTAAAATACGTGGGTAGTTTGTACAACAACGGGACTACCTCCAAATGATATGTTAGGTTTGTTTAGTCTGTGGAATCTGTCCCATCATTCTACAGTATTTTCATTTTACTGTATTTTCATGGGTAAATATATTTTTTGATAAAAAAAATTATTGACTAATTTCTAAATATTAAATATCAATAAATTTTTTTTCTTTTTTGTAATGTTCGCCCCAAAAACCACCCTGGGAATTCCAAAAACAGAGCCCACGAAAGGAAAATGCATCTTGGAAAGCTGAAATACCTAGGCGCAATGCTACTAAACATGCTACTGGCTGGCATCTGCAAAGCAGCCAATCCAGGAGCGCCATTCATTTTCCTTGGCGCTGATTGGCTGTGTAGCCCCAAAACTTTCTCTCGTGGAGATGTATGTACGTACTGCTGAGCCCCAATCCCTGCCACTTCAAAGCATATCCTTCCACTGTTTGAGTGTTTCATTATGTACTGCATCTGTTTACTTTCTGCATCTTTGTTTGCAGTGTAAATCTGTGTGCATCTTCTTGAACCATGTCCTAAGATTCCTCCTAAATGCCCTGCTCCTTTTAAGGCTTCTGGCAAACAGCCTGAGCACCAGAGGAAGGTCATGACGCTCCAGGAGAAAGTATGACTTCTGGATATGCTGAAGAAAGGGAAAAGTTACGCCACAGTAGCCTGGCATTATGGCGCGAATGAGAGTACCATCTGGTACATCAAGATGAAAGAGACGGAGTTAAGGTTGTGTTTCCACTGTGCATGATAAGAGCATCGTGAGGATAGAGTTGGCCTTGGCTTTTTGGATCACGGACTGCCGTAAGAAGAAAATCCTCTTGACACCAACATCATCTGTGAAAACGCAAGATAACTCTACCGCCAGTTTTCGATTGCTACTGAAGGTGGCGACATACAGAAATCAGGCTTCTTAGGCTTCAATGTACCCGCTGAAGAAGAAGAAAAAAGAGGAAGAGGAAGGAGCAGGACCATCATAAGCTCTTCAAGGTTTTCAAAGGTGGTTCCACCTAAAGAGTGTTTCGCTGCACGGGGAAGTGTCATCGGTAGACATGTAAGCGGTCACAAAATATCCTGAGACCTTCAAGAAAATCATCAGGGACAAGGCTACCATCCACACCAGGTGTTCAATATGGATGAGACTGGCTTGTTCTTGAAGAAAATGCCTTCATGAAGGAAAAAGCCAGAGGCCCCGGGTTCAAGGCCCAGATGGGTAGGGTTACCCTCATCATGTGTGGCAATGCTGCTGGCTTCATGCTGAAACCAGGCCTCATTTACAAGGCTGCAAGGATAACTGGTTCATTCAGAGCTGCATCCCTCAAGTTAAGGATTACCTCAACGACTTGTGCTTGGAGTTCAAGATGCTGTTGATTATGGATAGTGCTAGTGGCCACCTTCTGGATCTTTATTATGATGGAGTCCAGCTCGAGTTCCTCCCTGCCAACACCACCTTTCTCCTCCAGCCTAACGACCAGGACGTGATCCAAGCCTTCAAGGTACTCTACACCTGGAACTCCCTCGAGCACCTTGTGAAGGAAATGGACACTGACAGTGAATTTACACCGAAGGAGTATTGGCATAAATTCACAATTGCCACATCTGACTGTCATCGACCGACCACTGAAAGCTATGGAGAAGGAGACCCTTCACGCATGCTGGAAGAAGTTGCTGCTGGAGTATGTTCACAATTATATGGGCTTCTCCCCTGAAGAAATTCAACATTCGGCCATTGATAAGGCAGTCCAATTGGCAAGGATGCTTGGTGGAGAAGGCGTCGATGGCATCATCGAGGTTGAAGTCGGCACCCTCATTGATGCCCACTCTGACCCCCTGACGGACCAGCACGCCAGGTTCAGGGGACAAGGAGGAGGATGAGGGCCTGGCTTTGGAACATCTGTCACGGCTTATGAGGATGGCCAAGGAGCTGCAGGAGTCAGCTTTGGCATGAGATCCTTACGTGGAATGCTCCATACAGTTCACAAATGCCCTTGATATGTGCATAGCGCCATATAATAATGCCCTCGTCAGCATGAAGAAGCAGCAACAGCAGCTGCCTATCACCATGTTTCTTAAGCCCATGGAGAAAGACCCTCCAAAGCCTCCCAAACCCCTGAAGAAGTGCCTGAAGAAGGGGAAGAGGTGTCCCCAGAGGAGATGTAACTCCTCTGCTTTCCTATGCAGTCATATCTTCATCGTCATTCATTGGACTGCACAACTAATTCATCATCATCTTCAATCAACATTCATCACTGCTGAGGAACCGTTTGGTTTACGTAATTTTAAACTTCTCATTACAGTATTTCGTATATCTTTTTTAATGCATATGTAAATACAGTATTTAGGTACAGTCCTTAACTGTTACCTGTAATTAAGAATGTACCAATGTCACCCCTATATACATAACAGAAAACAATAAGGCTTGAATACTACTGCATGAAAGAAAATGTATGTGCCAGAATATCGGGATAACTTGATTAGTTTTTGCCTTGGTAAGAGTACAGTAACAGTTGTAGGAGAGTTCAAGTGTAGCTGTAAGCCATATGTTTTTAAGAGTACAGTAATGCTGCAAGATGGCTTTGAAATGATATTAAAGTGTTTAGGATGTTAGTTTAAGGTATATTTGGTGTCTGAACCACTAAAATAGGCAGTTATAAACAATTTTTGAGGAAAGGTTCCAACTCATCAAGGATTTCAACTTATCGCTAGTGGTTGTGGTCCCTAACCCCAACGAATATCAGGGGTCGGCTGTATTTACTTTTAAATAGCCTTACAAGCACTCAACAGAAGAGAAAAGATTTCTTCCAATTCCAGTTGATGGCATATGCACCTCTGTTGTTACTGGTAAGCTGGCAGCAAACTGAATACAGGAACTTAATGTTGTCTGACTCAGTTCCAAGGACAGGGTGGAATGGAAGATGGCACTCTCTAAAACAATAATGGTTTTGGATTGAAAAAATTTCTTTTACAAGATTATACTTTTCACCACAATCCCATTACTTTTACAAGAACAAAATAGCTATTTACATGGAAAGACCCAATGGCTGGCTGATAAACAGCCCCAGTGAGCCAGACCTACAATCGGTCAGTACTTAATTTTCCTCCAACCAGTAAGTAAGTCTACCAATGTAAAGGCCGATTCGTATGGGAACAAATCACAAATTTTTAATCAATTTGTATATTTCCTAACATACAAACCTGAGGCCTTTACATTAATGGCCCACCTCAGCCACCCCTCATTCAGTTTTCCCTGGACTAGATCAATGGATGTGTCATTAGATTCTTGGGGGCAAGAAAGATGAGACTCCGCCCACTCGTTGGCTCCATTGGATGACGCTACATATTACTCCACCATACCTTGATAATATCACGCAGATTATATTTTTTTATGACCGGTATTCCAGCTGCGCAGGAGAGTTTACCAATGTAAAGGCCTCAGGTTTGTATGTTAGGAAAAATACAAATTTATCAAAAATCTGTAATTTTTGTGTCAGGCACATAGCAATATTATGTGAATACTCTTCTTGGCAGACTATATTTTAAAATCCATACATGAAGGCCACAGCTCAGAAAAGAGGACACACGGATGGCTTTTTCCTCTCTCTGTCTGTCTGGGGTAGAACAGTGGACAGCATTAGGAATGATTTTCTTGCCTGTTGTTGAAACGGTAAGAACCAGTGACTGACAGCAGACCAAAGCCTATGAATGTGAAACTGGTAAATTTTCCCCTCTAACATGAACTGAAGGAACTTCCTCAGGGATGGCTAGATGAGCATATGGAAGTATGCATTCTGCTGATCCAGCGAGGCAAGAAAATTCCCCTTTGATCTCCTAATAACATTACCATTTCTATTTGGAAAAAGGTTAACCAAAGAAATTTGTGGAACTTGCTGAGGGTTATAATCAGCCTGTAGCTTTCTGAAGCCTTTGGGACTTCAAAGAAGTGATGAATAATTCCAGACTATGGATTAACTTCTTTGATTGCTTCCAGGAGCATTGAACTGATCTCCTCATTTAGCATCTACAACCCCTCACTGTCTTGGGCATAGGAGTGGGAGAGCACCAACCAGTTGACAGCAGGTGCTTGTGTCCCAAAAAGGGAGGCAATATCCACCTCACAGGACTTTGGCAACCTAAGATTCTGCTCAAATCTCCTTTCATTAACTTGCTTTTGAGGACAAGCACCACAAGAGGATATATTCTTTGAGGGGAGGGAATGAAAATGCATGTTCTTGCTCTTGGTGGCTTGGATGGTAATTGGTGTCTTCTGCAAGTAGATGACTTGAGAATGTTATGAAGAATAAGGGAATCTAGCCTTGAAGGGGTATTGGACCATGATGTTGGCTTGCATATGACCTCAGTTTTTCCTGTTGACCTCTGTTGTTGGTCATACATAGGCATCAGTGACGAAGCAATGTAAAAGTTACCTGTATTAAAGTTAGCGGATCTGACGTCTGTTGAATTTTATTAGCTCGTGAAGAATGGAGTTTGTGAGATTCATGACCTTCCTTATTTTTAAACTTCCTTGTTTTTCTGATTGGCATTTTCTGAGATACTGGCTTTTATGCCCTGGTGGATGAATAGTATCTACTTTTTGTAATCAAAGTCTCCTGAGCATGACTAGCAACATTACAAACAAGGATCTTGGCCATTATTTTACTCCTCAGAGCTTTTTTGTACCATGTACTGTCATCTTATTCCATTTCATCATCACTCCCTGACCACTGTTGGAGTATAGGAAGAGTTGAAAGCCTCTGACTAAGAGGAGAAAAAGTTTCCCTAGCAGCCAGACATTTGGGCTTTTGCCGTGAAGGGAATAAGATTCCACAATGTGCCAAGAACGGGAGGATTTGTATCTACTGTAAAACCCACAATAGGTTAATTACCTTCATCTATGGAGACAATACAGTAAACACCCCCGTATCCACGGGGGATGCATACCGCACACCCAAGCGAATGGCTAAAATCCGCGAATACTTAAAACTCCTCTAAAAACACTTAGAACTGCTTATTTTGATAGTTTAAACACACAAAAAACTCTAAAAATGCTTATATCTGAGTATTTTAATAGTTTTATCACAAAAAGTGCATTTAGTCATGAAAATGATAAGAAAATACAGTAATTAGTGAATATTTCTCAGTGAAAAAGACTGCGAATGGGCAAATTTTCCATGAATAATGTGTATATACGTTCCAAGGAGAAATCCGCGAATGGGCAAATTTTCCGTGAATAATATGCATATACGTTCCTCAAAGAAATCCACGAATAGGTGAGTCTGTGAATAGTGAGATCATGAATACGGGGGGTTTACTGTACTCTGTTTACAGAGGGTAGAATGGCGTCATTTCTATTTCTGAGATTAGCTTATTGTATGAAAAGTAAAGACGAAGAAAGATGTCCACCTCACCTGTATCTAGAGAGATCTATGCTGAAGACTGTCCTCTTCACTGCTTGCCAGGAGCAAAAAAAAAAAAAAAAAGGGGGCTAAAACTATTCACCACAATCACCATTTCTTCCACACCAACATCTAGACCACGTACAATATGTCCACAAGTAGCATTGGTAAGTTAGACAACTTGTTGGGCAGCCACCACTGGACCTAAGAAAAAAAGTGTCCAAGGACCTATGAGTGATGTCCTTCAGATAAAAAGAGGTAAAGGTGCTCTGATGATTCCACATACCACCCCTCAAAACTCTTTGAACCGATAGATTCTTCTTAAAAGTGATGGAAGGGCAAAGATCCCTGACATCATGACCCCTAGGTCGTAATGGACTGTCAACTACATCAGAAGAAGCATATGAACTTCTGATAACCTCCCATAGCCAGAAGATGGTATTCTTGGACACTTCCTTCTTGTTCCGGCCAGTACTAACAAAAAGCCTTCGACACCCAGGTCTGAGGCACCAAGTTCTTTTTAGATAGTAGCATAGTGCCTGAACTGGACATAAGAGCATTTCACTAGGATCATACCAACAAAATCTGCAAGGGACGATATCGAGAAGGACTCGAATCTGTCATTGGGAACCAATGTATTCTGAGTCTTAGCCACATATTCCGGGACAAATTCGAAAGACACTAAACTCCAGCCCCTTCAGTGTTTTACTTCAGAAGAGAGACCATGAAGCTCCCCCACTCTCTTGGACTTAGAAGAAAAGACCCTACAAAATATCAAACAAAACCCCAAAATATTCTACTTATATGTGAAAAAGATGAATAAAAGAAGAGTAGAAATAGGCCCTCTAAGAAATGAAGGGCAATTAACGAATGAAAAAAAGGAAATATGCATCATATTAGCAGAAAGGTTAAGAGAGAATTTACACCTAGAATTGATAATGAAGATAATGATACAGGAACAAGAGATGAAAATAGGGAATATCTATCGGACATAGTTATTAGTGAAGCTGATATTGTGCAGGCTATCAAAGAAATTAAAAATGGATCAGCAGCCGGACCAGACGGCATACCTGCCATTTTGTTAAAAAAAGAAGCTCATTCTATCGCAAAGCCGCTCGCAATACTATTACGACAAAGTGTAGACAGAGGCAAGATTTGTGATAAACATAAATTAGCATATATCACCCCTATTTTCAAAAGTGGATCAAGACAAAGGACAAGTAATTATAGGCCTGTGAGTCTAACATCACATATTATGAAAGTGTATGAAAGGGTAATGAAGAAAAATATGAAATATTTTATGAAAAATAGCTTGTTTAATATAAGTCAATATGGTTTTGTACCTGGAAAAAGTATACAAACCCAACTGTTAGCCCACTATGAAAACATATACAGTATAACAATGATAAACGAAAAAGGTACAGATGTGGTTTACCTAGACTTTGCAAAAGCTTTGACAAGGTAGACCATAATATGTTAGCGAAAAAAATTAGAAAACATAATATTGTGGAGAAAGTAGGAAGATGGATAAAAGAATTTTTGCAAAACAGAAAACAGATAGTGATTGCAAACGATGAGAAATCAGATGAAGCTAAGGTAATATCCAGTGTGCCACAAGGTACGGTGTTAGCTGCATTGCTGTTTGTCATTATGACTGCAGACATAGATAGTAATGCTAAGGACTCGGTAGTGAGAAGTTTCGCCGATGACGCAGGAATAAGTAGAGAAATTACCTATGATGAAGATAGGAACTCGCTACAAAGAGACCTGAACAAAATATATGAATGGGCAGAGGTAAATAGGATGGTATTTAACTCTGATAAATTTGAATCAATAAATTATGGTAATAAAGAGGGAATGATACATGCATATAGGGGACCTAACAACGAGACAATCACAAATAAGGAAGCAGTTAAAGACCTTGGTGTGATGTTGAATAGGAACATGTTGTGCAGTGATCAAATAGCAATACTACTGGCAAAATGCAAAGCAAAAATGGGAGTACCCACACTACCAACAGCTAGAAAGACTACAATTCTTTAAATTATATAGTCTCGAAAGGAGAAGAGAAAGCTACATGATAATACAGGCATGGAAACAGATAGAAGGAATTACCAAAAACATCATGGAGCTAAAAATATCAGAAAGAGCAAGCAGAGGTAGATTAATAGTGCCCAAAACTATACCAAGAAAATAAGGACAGCACACAAGACATTAATCCACTATGCACCAGCATCAATAATGCAGCAATTATTCAGTGCATTACCAGCTCATCTGAGGAACATATCAGGAGTGAGCGTAGATGTGTTTAAGAGTAAGCTCGACAAATATCTAAGCTGCATACCAGACCATCCAAGATTGGAAGTTGCAAAATATACCGGAAGATGCATTAGCAATTCTCTGGTAGACATCAGAGGTGCCTCACATCGAGGGACCTGGGGCAATCCGAACGAACTGTAAGGTCTGTGTAAGGTCTGGCAGATGCCAAGGCCAGTGAAAATACCTGGAGGTAAGTAAGGCTGCTAAGAACCAGTGTCAAATCCCAGTTAGGAGGTTCGAGTTCCCTTGGGGGGCAAGATTGCTCAAAACTTCGTAAGAGCATAGAGATTTCCCATAAGGTAGAAAGACCCACTCCTTTCAGATGAAGAACCAGTCTTAAAGCAGCCCTATAGCCCTTAATGGCAGTAGGAAAATAAGATAGTCAGCTACTTGCTGAATATAAGTTCCGACTGGAGAGAAATCCTGTTGACGACACCAATCACAGTAGACTTCTCACTTCCCCTGGTGCACGGCTGTTGATGATTTCCTAAGATATCCAGACATCTCTGACACTGTCCTGCAAGAAAAGCCTCTAGTTCGCAGGAGATAATGTAAAGTCTCCAAGCATGAAGAGATAGGGACTTGATGAACTGATGATATCTTTCGACGTGAGGTTGGCAAAGTAGATTGTGCACAGGGGGAATCTCTCTCGGAGCTTCTGTCAGCAGAGTTAGAAGGTCCGGGTACCACTCAGTGTGTGGCCACAAGGGAGCTACCAAAGACATCCTGAGGTTCTGGGAAGACATTACCCTGCTGATCACCTGACAAATTAGGCAAATGTGTGGAAAGGCGTAAACGTCCAGGTTGTCCATGGATGTTGAAGGGCATCTTCCGCCACTGCCCAAGGATCCAGAACCACTGAGAATAACACTTTCAGTTTTCTGTTGAAACGCATTGCAAACAGATCCACCATTAGTGTTCCTCAAAGGAGAAACAGCCTTTCTGCCACTTCCTGGTGCAATGACCATTCTGTCCCCAAGACTTGACTTTGACGACTCAATTTGTCTGCCACTACGTTCCTTTTGCCTGGAATGTACCTGGCTGACAGAATATAGCCCATTGATGCAACTGGACTGTCAATTCATGAAGATAGTGACATTACAACTACAGAATGACCTGCTATCTGATCCTGAAACTCCTGAAGGGCTAAAAAGGCCACTTTCAGCTTCAGGATGTTGATGTGAAGATGTCTTCTTCAGGGTTCCAACTCCCAGAAGTCAAAAGATCCAAGAAGAGAAGGATCTCTGGAAGAGGAGCATGAAGGGGCATTTCTATGATCAGGTTTTCGTCATCCAGCCACCATGCCAAGTTCTGTCTCACCTCCTGTGACAGAGGGATGCAGAAGAATGGACAATTCCTCACCGGGGACCAAAACTCTTTCAATCTCCACTGTAAAGAGCAGAGATGAAGTCGGCAGTGAGGAATGAGTTTTTCCAAATAAGACAGGTGACCTAGAACAACTTGCCACTGACATGCAGGCTGTTTCTGTTTTGATAACAATGACCTCATGACCATCTTGAACTTCTCTATTCTTGGATCTGAAGGAAAGACCCTCGACATGACTGTGTCTATCAACATAACCAGGTAAAGGGTCCTTTGGCTGGGAACAAGATGTGATGTCTCCATATTTATCACAACCCCAAGGTTGAGACAAAACTGAAGAAGACAGTCTCTGTCCTGGATCAACTTCACCCAAAAACTTGCTAGTACCAGCCAGTCATCAAGGTATCTGAGAATGCATGCGAATCCCTTGAGAACAAACCCAAGTCGAAACCAAAGTGAACACCCTTTTGAACACCTGAGGGGCGGTCAAGAGGCCGAAGCATAGAACCTTGAACTGATAAACTGTGTCTCCCAGAACAAAATGAAGGAACTTGAGAGATGACTGGTGAATTTGGATCTGGAAGTAGGCATCCCTCAGGTCTACTGTCTACATGAAGTCATTCTGTCTGATGGCAGCTAGAATTTTACGGAGGGTTTCCATTTTGAAATGAGTCTTCCTACTGAACAGATTCAGAGCTGACAGGTCTATAACTGGTCTCCAGGCACCTGATGCCTTCTTTACCAGGAAAACTCGACTGTAGAAACCCATGGAAGGATCCTTCACTGCTTCCACAGTGCCCTTCTCCATCATCTTCACTTCGTTCCAGAGGGCCATATCCTTTGGCAAGCCTGGAAGGTATATCCTCTGACAGAGAGGATGATCTGTGAGAGGAGGATGAAAGTCGAAGGGAGTAGATATCCTACCCGAAGAATGTCTACTACCCAATCTTCCACTCCTAGCTGCTGCCAAGTTGCCCAGTGGCTTGCCAGGCACTCCCTGACCAAAGGCAGCAGATGGGAGGAGCACCCTCTCTAGCACTTCCCTCCTCTAGCTCTACCTCTGCCTCCCTGCGTGCCTCTAGATGGTCACGGCTGAAAGGGACATTGCTGAGAGGTCTTATTGGACTTAGGAGACGACTGTTGCTCCCTACGAGGACCCATCAAAGTCTCAGGTTTCCTCTGCGAAGTGGGCTGTCTTGCTCTAGCTATGTTGGGATGAGCAGGACCTGACGATTTAGAGACTGCTTGCAGAACCAGACAGTCGTTGTCAGCTCTTCACCTATCAATTGCAGCCTGAACCAGGTCCTTTGGGAGCAAGGAAGAAGATTCCAATAAGGTTCCATTCCTTGATGCTAGCATGGACTCAGGGCTGATATATCTAGACACCCTAGATATACTGTAGTCAGTTAGCCCACATATTTGCCGAAAAGTGGGTCAGAAAAGAAATGGTCTTGCGCCCAGACTGAAGAAGACGAAAGATGGATGCACACTCCTTAGAATCCTTCGAGAAGGCTGTCGTAGAAATCTTGCCTACTGCCGCAGACTGCAAGTCTAGCCAAGTCATCACTTGTAAGACTATAGAAGCTGAAGCCTCCAAAGATGCTGCCTCCTGGAAGGTAAAAGAAGTGCTGTCCCCATTAAATTGATCTAAAGAAAGACTCAGTCCCAACCTAATGAAGTCCAAATCCAATTGTCTGGGCTGTAAGGTGACTCTTGGTATGACATAAAAATGCATGCCTATGAAGAGGTGGCAGCAACTTGGGAGATCACTCAGAACATAGCAACTTGTCCTTTCCACAGACAAGGGCATCCACCTGTTCTAAGGCAAAATCAGCAAGATTGGCCAAGGGTAATCCTACCAAGGTCTTTGCTTCATTCTTGGGGCCTAAGAACTTCTCAAAGCCCGACGACCGGTCGGAAGGGGCGGTAGCAGTTTCTTCCAAGTTGATGTACTTCCTAATCATCCCCACAACTTCACTGTACATCTTGACCAGCTCGTTAGCGTCAAGATCAAGTGGAAGAGGATCTTCCAATTCCAAACCTCTAGAACTCCTATCAGCTCTATCCAGCGAATCTCCCACTTGAACTTCATCCCTTTGAATGACCGGAGTGTTTATGTGTATGTTCAGGACCTAAAACCCTCAGGAGTGGTGCAGAAGGATGAGAATCCGAAAAATCAAACTCATTCTTAGGACGACATGAAGAGTTTTCTTTAAATCCTTTGAATCCCCAAGAAGTCAAGGGAATTGGAGAGGGAGGCCAAGAAGCAAAAGGATCCTGAGGAGAAGCAGGTCGACAAAGTTTACGTAGATGATCAGGAGAGTAACATCTAGGAGAACACTGATTACTAAGAGAGCGACGAGGAGAGCGATCTCCGCTGTACGAGTGGTGCCGAGGCTGCTGTCACGGCCAAGCAGGGATTCTGTAGTGTGGGGAGTTATTGCAGCCAAGACCGATGTTGCGGCCATATATGAGACGATTCCTGTGGAGAAGAGTCACATCCTCGAGGCCGGTGTGGTGAGATTACTGTTTCAAGGTGAAGCAGGACGTGGAAGGACAGCCTTACGTGCATGAATGTCATGGTCAGGAAAACTAGGCTGAGAAGGAGGCCAAAGCTATACAAGGTTAGATTTCTTGACAGGAGCCGTATCATCTTTTTGCTTCATGGTAAATGGTCCAATAGCCACTTCTGTACAGCTGGAAGAAGGAATAACTATCAACTAAGGCAGGGCCTGATCTGCTGCTTCCGCAGACATGGCCATGATTGAGTGGTCATGATGTTTCTTCTCGGAGATGGCCATGGAGATTGAGCCCGTAGCCACCTTGGACAGAATACGGCCATGCTGAGACAAACCAACACCCCATCCACACTGAAACATGAGAAAGAGCGTGGGAAACCACATGCAGACTGTGAATCTTAGGAGGAGAAAGTGCAAAGTCCCTCTTCCTCCAATCTTCTCGGGACAACACAAACTGAGGAAGATGATGAGTCTTGAGAATCCGGAGATGGCGATCTAAGGCACTTCCTTCTAGGTACTGTAGAAATGGAATGGTCGATCCTTTCAAGAATTGCAACCCTCTCAAGTAAGGCCTGAAGAGTGGAAGCAGTAGATAAGGACCAGACACACGGAGATGGGACGGAGCGGCTGTACCTGCAGGATCATGTGACAAGTGGCCAGACGTAGACATGTGGCCAGAAGCCACGGCCAATACACAGGCAGTTATTACTGAGATAGCTGTGGAAGTCATTTGTGAAGATGACATCGACACAGCCGATGAAACATTCACAGAAGTAGAAGAGGCGAGGTGGGATGACATCAGATAAGAAAATAGTCCCCCCAACCGTGGGGGAGGCCTAAGGTCAACCAATGCTCATGGAGAGTAGCACCACCATGTCCGAACCTGGAAATAAATCACAAACCAAATCTCATCCCCCAACCAAAGGGGGGGGGGCATCCTTAACCCCCCTCAGGAGCAGGGAGAGAAACAACAATAGGACCTCCCAAACCCCCTTCAGAAACATCCACCGAGGGAAAAATAGACGAACATGAAGGGGTAAATTCTTCCAAAGAAGAATTAGCAGGTAAACAGCTTGGGGAAGGAGAAAAGGAACAAGAAGGAATGGCATCATCTGCCGCCTTCAAAGGGCCGAAACCTTCCCATGGCTGAGCATCACCCTTCCTCTTGTAACTCTTCTTTGACTCGAAACATTTCCATTGCTCAGGAGACCAATCACAGCATTCAGAACAAGGGCTACTTACATTGCAAATGTGAAGTCTTCACCTGCTACAAGTCACATGGGGATCAGTTTCAAAAGAAGCTAGGTAGCAGAAGCAAGGGTTGTTAGCAATACCAGGGCACTTCCTTTGCTTCTTAGCACTAGGCTTAGGTAAATCATGGGTTTGCATGATGATGTAGCAAACATATACACAAAAAAAGAGCACCAAATACACCACTCAAACACGAAAAAAAAGAACCAATGCATGCAAAATGGCAGGAAGTGAAAAAACTGGCTTTAATAAAAGTTGAGCAGCACCCAACTGCTCAAGAAGGCAGTTAGGAGAAGACTGGATGCGTCACAAGATTCTTGGGGGCAAGCGAAATGAGACTCTGCCCAATCATTGGCTCCACTGGATGAAGCTATGTATTACTCCGCCATACCTTGTTCATATTACTCATTATTTTTTTTATAACTGTTATTCCAGCTGTGCAGGAGAATTTCCCACTGTAAAAGCCAAAAGTTTGTATTCGTATGGGAACAACTACAGACTTTATCCATCATGGTTGGATTACCTCCACATTGTGAGGCTGCTGAGCCTTGGTTAAAAAGTTTTTACTTGTCCAAACCACCTACTTTAGGACAAGCACCTCTTTGCTACTACAATTGTCTCATACAAGCTGCATTATTGAAGACTATGCTTTATGGGTGAGGCAGTGATTTAAATATAGGTTTTCAATTCTCTTCTCTGGTCCTTTGCATTGCAAAGCCCAGTTCCTGCACAACTTCCCATTACCAGGTCCCTGAATAAGGTTCTCTGACCCGTGTCCTCTCAATTCAATAGTCCTAATGCAATTATAACTAGATCTTCCAAAAGGCAGTCTTCTTGACCACCTTGGATGAATAAACCTATACCCTAACCCAGCATAATTATATAAGTAACTTTAGAACTGCATAGAATAATACATACCCTGTATAGAGGTTCTTGTTTTTCCTATCGTTCATCGTTAAACCCTAAGGGGTATCCTGAATAACAGAAGGTAGGTAATAACTTTTGTGACTTTACCATGGACCATTTTTATGTCTGGGTCATTAGATCACTTCATCATGATGGCCAATTTCTTTTGTATGCTCCTTTGAAGATGCACAGTGATTACACAATAAAAAAAAATTTAGACAAAGGAAAAACCTTTTTCTGGTAGCTACTGTGAGTTGTAAAACCCACCTACTTTCCCTAATGAAAAGGCACGGAACTTATGGTGAGTTATTTCTGGCACTGACATGGCAAGTAATGGGTATCTGGCTAACTTATATGCTGTTGAAGGAAAAACTGGGTAATTGCTGTAGCAAGAGAAAGAGCCCTCTTGCCTTGAGTCCTTTTATACTTAATCAGTATGTCAAATTAAAGGCACTATTCTGGCCAAGACCAACTATGAGAGAATTTTTTAATGCTGGTTGGCCTGTCTTATGGAGCCCCGTGGGACCATATGAGTAACTCCTCTCAGGAGTTACAGCAGCTATCAAAAAGAGGGGTTTCCTTCATCAAAACCTGTTGTATAATTAACATTCATGAAATAACATGACATGTTTTCATGGAGGTCTAGGATTGGTTGTTTCAGCTTTTCTGCTCACATTATGGACACTAAATGTTTGCTGAGAGCCATCAAAGCTGACCACTGAGGGCCCCAAAGTTGTTTACCATAGATGAAGGTGAAAAGGTTAGTTGATTGTGAAATTCTTTGCTATATTTTACTGTCAGTAAAATACTGTAATTAAGTTCCAACTGACTAAAAAACAAAGGATAATTGAAACAGTGCTACACCACTGGTGGTTATTTCCACAACTATCAATATGCAAGGAATGAAGAGATGTAAGCGACAACAAAATTAAGGGGCTGATTTATTGCCAGGATATTTTTGGCATAGAATTTCCTCAATTTAAACCCATGGCACAGAAGGAACTAGGGCAATTTGACAATATCATATTCAAGCTAGATTTTATAGCCTACAATGATGAACAAGAGAATAGAGCAGCTGAACATTTTTCTGGTTCTCCACCAACACAAAACATGTTTTTACTTCAAAATATTATTGTTTACTAGGGGTGCATCTAATGTGCTGTAGTTTCTAATACTCCAACAAATAAGATACGGTAAGTGTAACAGACACTGAAGGAAAATCTTCCTTTACGAGGAAATGCAATGACAAGGAAAGAGTACTAGACACACTGACAGTCAAATAAATGATTAGATGACAGATAGAAGAATAAGCCCCCTTTAAGCAAAACTATGCAAGATGGTCTACTCTTTCACAACTACTATATTTAATGATATAAGCTGTTTCATAACCTCCTGAATAATCCAAATGCCTTCGCAATTATCCTTACGTAAATGTTTCCTTCAAGAAGTGCTTAAAAAACATCCATACAAAGTCCTAAGACTACCTGTATGACAACTATCACAAATGACATGTTTTCTCAAAATACCACCAGTGAGTTTCATTTTCTCATATTTTTTCCCATCTCTTGTATTTCAATCCAAGCTTCTCTTCCATAGCTGTTTCTTATCACCTCTACCTATGGGATCCCTCTTACAAAACTTAATCAGATGATAAATCATAAGACTTTCAGCAATACTGTAATGGACATCTCATCATTTTCCACCTTTATTCACCTGTAGCATTTTATTTACAGTTCAACTCACTCTATGATGATCATCTTCTAGGAGATGCAAAATGAATGACTACAATGTCAAGGTATTTATGACAGAGTGGGCACACTAGGTCAGCGGATGGCAGGGGGCAAAGAATTATGACTTAGTTGAGCTTCAGGATGATTTCATTGCTAGGCACACACTTATGGTATTGGCTGGCCTTTATATTCTTACTGTATATTACAAGGCTGACTTTTTTTTTGAAGTAGGTAATATTTTTTTCTTGGAGCCTTTTCATCCTCAAGGTAGTGGTGATACATATGACTCTTTTAGTGAAGTCTGACAGGATCACTCTGGTAATTTCCAATGCTAGAGGTCTCTTCTGTAAGCCATTTGTTCATGAAGCTTTTGATCTGTCATTCATGCTTAAAAAGTTGTTGCTAAACAACATTTGGTGTCCCTCCATGTGAAGCAGTAACCAAAAGTCCAATGAGAGAATGTATCCTCATCAGACCTTTTTTACCTCCTCAGGCATTGCTGGCACCATTTAGGCAGGGGTCCGGATTCAAAGATTTTCAACAGACCACGATGGCATACCCCATGGCATACTCCATCAGGGTCTGTTAAGCACATACATCAGGGGAAAGGGAGGGATTGGGATGGACAATGCTGGTGTTTACCCATCGTTTCACCAACGAACAAGGTGAAATGTTGGGCAGCACTTTACCTGAGGGCTGTGCAAAGGACTTTCAGGTCATCTTGAAAGTATCATCTATTTACTGGTGGTATTGTGGTTGGGGGAAATCCCTCATCTACACACACAGAAACTGGCAAACAGGGCCCCTAAAGGGGATCCCATTGCCATAAAATTTATCTGGCAATATAAATTTCTTTGTAGGTGATGCAGCGCGCTTTTAGGAATTCTTCATGAATGTAGGTCTGTGTGTCTTCACATGAAAGCACTGTCCATAATGTGCCTGATCATCTCATTGACATCTAAAGAACACAGATCACACAAATACATAACTGCAGCAAACACTGAAGAAAGTTCATTAAAGATAATAGGTAAGTGACAAAAGAGCTACAATAACTACAAAATCAAGCAAGTTATATGACCAAGAGCGCAGCAGTGACGATGCTTTGACTGGCAGGCAGCTGAGTACGCGCAAAATTCCCCACCCACCAACTTGGAGTTTCCACCTGAAGGTATCTTGTTAACAGCTTTAGTGACCAAACCATTTATAAACGATGAAGGTCTGCATATTCTGTAGGAACAAATGATCTACCACTACTGTGAACTACTCAAAAAGCATATCCAAGAAAAATGGGAATTATTGTGTTACAAAATAACAAAAATACCTAAATAATCAACATACCCATTTACTGTTGATGCCATAAGCACATTATAAGAACCCAAAAGTGCCTTAACATATGGTAGAGGTATGGCTGCAGCTTCATCTATCACAAGAAGTTCTGCCTGACTCAATTTTCTTGCATCAGTAGGATCAATGTACTGAAATACCAAAAAATGTACAGAACTGAGCTCAAGAAGATATTCAGATTAGTAAATGCTGATTAAACATAGCTGAACAAAATGTTATGAGAAGTAAAATTACATCAACATACCCTTGTAAAAATAATATAATTTTCAGGAGTATTTTTTTACCTAAACACTAGTGAGTGACATGTTAAGAAATAATGGAAGTTTTTGTGATGATGAAAATATAGTTCATATTGTATCTCTAACCATACATAACCCACTATTTTACTTTACCTTTTCCAGTAATAATAAAATAAATAAGCTATTATAAACAGCTACAGTACCTCACTGGACAGTTCGGAGGTCTGGCCTCCCAATATGTAACAAAATCTGTTAAATAATGAAGAGCATAAAGACCCATGACCCTGTAGAACAAGCTATATAACAATCTAGAGCTGGTGTAGAAATCGTGTAAAATCTAATCCTTTCTTCCCTAACTTATTAGGTAGTATTATTTCACTAGAAGTTTTGAGAGAGTCTTATAAGCTGTTGAATTCAGCGATGAAATCAACAATACTGGTAGGAACAATAAAATATGAAAAGTACCATATGCACTCAATGAATGTGTATATATGATTGCCTGCTGATTTTGTAATGATTACATACTGGAAGCAGCCATTTAGTACTGCATTTCAGTATACTGTATCCACATAAAAATATTGAATAAACACTTCATTTCAACCTTCATGTGTGCAAGGCTTCTGAAAATATAAAAAAAAATATTGTACAACATAAAACTTGACAAAAGCCATAGTGTCCAAAATGTTGTAAGCTACTTGAGTTAAGGCTACAGTATATCATCAGCTGAAACCTTGGATAAATATGTAATGCGCTATACTTACTGATATATACAATTACATCTCAGTAATCATAATTTATTAAGGGAAGTTAACTTTATCAAAACTTGGAGTAAAATCATGATAAATGGATGAAAGAGAGAAGCAACAAATTACATGAAATCAACAGATGAATTGAGACACATTTATATACTGTACAATTATTCTCACAACTGTATAAATGACTGCACATACATGATGTTATTAATACTACTGTATTGTGAAAATCATTAAATTTACATGCAAACAGTACAAGTTCAGTTGTCAGTTATATGCAAACTACACTTCCATATGCAATAATATGAATATGAGTTTGTCAGTTTACTCCCTCTTTCTCTCTTGCATTGTGTAATATTATTCTATTCAGTTTTAATAAAGTTAATATCCCTTACTAAAGAAGGATTAATATATCTGTACATATCACTACAAACAGTACACTGTATACTTAGCAATGTTTCAATCAGTTATATATAGTAGCCTAAGGATTTTAGAACTTTTGGATACCATTACAAATACAGTAAATACCAATACTGTTATAACATACCTTTAACAAACCCTACACAATTATTCACATAAAGATTTGGATGAGATGTTCTTTAGATTCCTAAGATGGTGGGGCCATTCAGTCCATGCCACTTTCTGATCTTGAGGGGGAGGAGGAGGAGGGGGACACCGGGCCTTGCTAGCAACGGGACCAATACCAGTTTTACTGGTACCCATGCTGGCCTGGCTAGCCAGGCTGGTACCAATATGCCAGGGTACCAGGGAGCCCTGGGTAGCAGTTGCATCCTTGCACAAAGCAAAGCATGAAGTGGCGCGGTTGTGGCACTGCTAACATGAGTCCCATCAGTCTTCTCTGCAGAGGAAGATTGATCAATGGAAGTCTTACAAGACTTCCTGTAGGGAGAGCCAGATGTAGCAGCCTTCTTCCTCCATTAAGAAGCTTTGGAAGATGGCAAGGAAGCAGAGGAACCAGACAGTGAAGATGAAGACAAAGATGACAACAACCTGAGGTCAACACTGAAAAAAGTGTGTGGAGGAGAACTGCCCCCAGAGAGGATGAAGACAACTCCAAGGGACATTACTGATTGTGCAAGCTGGGGTGTTGTGTAGCTGGGGAAGTCAAAGCTAGTGGAGACTGAGACTGCTAGAGTCTTAACAGTCCACTGGGAAATAGGGGTCACCCTTCTAGCAGTAAGGTGACCATGAAGAGCACAAAAACTGGGCTCCCCTAAGAGACCCAGGGAAGGTCACAAATCTCTTGGCCACTGAAGCACATGTAAAAAAAAAAAAAAAAGGCTGAGGCACTTCATTCTGCCCTGAGAAGGAGCAATCACCAGAGGAGATCTCTTTCTCAGAGTGGAAAGAGGCCTCGAGAAAGATGCCAGAATGGTTATCCTCCCCCTTCAAAGTCTCTACACCAAACACTCTGGGGGAGTCAGAGGAGGGGATGCTACCCTAGCAACAACAGGTGGGAGTCCAGGAGTTGGAAAAAAGTACTGAAAACCTTCAGTGTCACTGACAGAGTATAACCTTCCAATGACAACAGGGAGAATTTTCTCTCTTCTTCCTCAAAGCAAACTTCACCCACTGTTCAGGTGGTCACTCACAGTACTCTGAACAAGGACTATCTTGGTTGCATACATGCTTCCTGCATGACACAAGTGTATGCAAATCAATTTCAATAGAGGACATAAACCTGTTGCGGGGCTTGTCTCTACCAGGACAGCATTAAACAATGAGGGTTTTCCTGGGTACAGAGGAAGATGGCTTGGACAAGTCATGGATTTCAAACATTTTCAAAATTAAAAGAAAAAGCTAAGACTACCAAAAGGCATGAAATACTCAAGCAAAAACGCTTATTGGCAAGAAAGAAATGGAAAAGGTCAGGACAGAGTCAGGAAAAGATTGCTGCACATCACAGTAGCTCGAAAGGTGGGCAGGGCTTCCGCCTACCTGTAGACATTTAACTACCTTGTCAGTAAATCCTACACAGAGAACTTCAGGTTTGTGTGTGTAGGAACAAAACAGACTTGTAATGCTCTGGTTTTCAACAAAGAGCTAACCTAGTAAATATGATTTAAAATATCACCTATATACACTTATACTGGGTGGCACAACATTTAAAATGGGTGCTAAGTTTTTTAACAAGAGCATGGCCATGCTTGTCAGTTCAATTTGAGTTTCGGGAATAATGTACTGTATTCCTGACAATTGTAGACTAGTGTATTTTTACCATGACCACTAGCCTAACAAAACTACATTAAAACATCATATAAGTAAGCTATATTGACTGGTGCTGTGTTTTTAGTTATTACTGATTATGCAGGTAATACTCAATTAAATGTGTTTCCAAGCAACTGAAACTTAGTTAACATATCAACATTAAAGAACTACCCATATCATATCTGATGGTACTATACCCCAACTTTCCATTTACTACTGCAATGAACTGAGTGTTACGACCCCTGTTATTACATTGGTAACTAAATGCATCACTGAAACTATTAGTTTTATAACAATAACCAGTACTGGAGAGTATTTGCCATATCTCACTCAGAGGAGCCAAATCTTATTTCTTATTGAAAAAGAAGTTGTGACATCACTATACAGCAGAGTAATACTAAGTATAGATCTGCTTAAGAAAAGAGAGAGAGAGAGAGAGAGAGAGAGAGAGAGAGAGAGAGAGAGAGAGAGAGAGAGAGAGAGAGAGAGAGAGTGTGTGTGTGTGTGTGTGTGTGTGTGTGTGTGTGTGTTCAGGTACACAACTGAACAAAAATGTTTCAGGTATGCAACTGAGCAAAAGCCTTTCATCTCATTTAGACATTTTAAGATTGTATTTGATGCACCTGACATTTGTGCAGCCCTTCCAACCTAGGCTGCTAGCAGCACAAGCAAGGATTCTCCTTTTTCTGAAAAGTTATGTGTTTCTTCAGTTGCACTTAGATCCTGCATACTGATACAAGACAATCAGGCAGATCAACACCAGCCATGTTTTTAGCACAATTGTACCATGTTTGGCTATGGGATCTCAACTTTTTTCATAGTTTTGTCTAATGGCATGCAGTAGGAACTGGTTGACTCTCAGCATACGCGGAGTACTAGGTCACACCATTATCAAACCATCTGACACCTGTCAGCTGACTAGCATCTCTATTCCTCAAAAGTGCCTCTATCTTACTTCTTCATTTAGCCCTGGAGGTCAACATGGCCTGATAGTCCCAAAGTACCTATTCCAGCTACTGAAGATGTTTTTCTAGTGGAATAAAAGTGAACCAGTTGCCAAAATATACAAGGTGACTTTTATTACTTTAAATTGTTTCAGCCACCAAGTGAAAAATGACTGAAGATTCCCCCACAGTGTGGGGTGCCTTCTTTATTTCATAGGTTGAATGGGCCCATGGAAGGAATAAATTCAAGCATAAGATCTATGGTCAATAAAAATAAAAATCTTGGAACCCACTTTTTGGGCTTCGTGGGTAAGCACTCTCTCATGCCATGCCTTTCTTTCAAAGGCACCAGCTCATCAATGCAATGTTTTGTTACAATGGAAGTTCATGAGACTTCCTTCTCAAACGAACCATCATCATTATTATCCCTGATGTATAAGTTCAATTTTAGTGTCTTCCATCTATTTCTGCTTGTGACCATAGCAGTGTAATCTCTGTATCCAAACAATTCCCAAACCAATGCAGGCATGCTGGAGGAGCTCTAATTATGGAGAAATGAGGGAGTAATCCTAATCAGTGTTCACGTTCCTCCCTAACATGGTTTTGTGGCTTGTTTATATTTTTTGTGAAGGAAAGAAATCTAACTAATGGACTATTTCACCTGAAAATACTGAAGCAAAATCTTCTTGTAACACATTACTTGGAATAAAAGTTAGTATTGGTGAAGGTAATGTGAAAGTTTTTCTTGTCCACTGAACTCGTCTAGAGGGTTGAGATGCTCAGGTTGTAGTAGTATTTGAGAACACTGATGTTAGTGCAGAAGGATCTTGAATAAGCTCTAAATTATCAGGAAAAAGTTCAATAGCGACACTGTTTTCTTCAGTAATGCTTTCATTAGTGACCTGTCCTCTACTACGACTTCATGAGTATGAGTATGTTCGAGGTATACAGAATATATAATTGAAAAACTAAATCATGTAATCAGTGAATGGGATGTATTCAACTGCACTCTGTCAACATATGACGACATGATTTTCAAAAAATTGGATTCATAAATGTGATTAAAAAAGTACCCAGCACAATTGGTTCAACATAACTTATTTCTCCATTATCAATTATATTCATCCTATCAAGAGGAGGGGGTACAATATGTTTCTAAAACAAACACTATTCTTCTTACCAAATCATGATAATACTACTATAATTTCTCACACATAATTGATATCACAATATCAGAGTGCTGGTGAAGTACAAGTATTAAACACAACTGGGGTCATGTCAGAAATTGTGACAGACATAGCAAAAATTTTACCTATACTATATACATATGATCATAGATCATATATTTAAAGAAAAACTCTTGAACACTACAAATTTTCATGATCTACATGTACTCTTTTGTAAAAGAAAAATATGAGACATGTGACATGCCTGATCATTCATCCATAATCTACAAAATGAAACGAAACAATGTTAGACACATGTTTCTGTTGACATTTAACTGACCTTAGCATACCTGATTCTCAACCAATCAGTTAGCAGTGGCTTTTTCTCATACAGAAAGAACCTAACTTGACATAAAGAGGGGTGGACATAGTCTATCCAACTGGGAGTCAATGGAAATCTGGATGATAATAGTGTCATGTTGGGCCATATAGGTTTAGTACTTTATTAAGGAAGCCTAATCATCAGACTTGACTAGAATCTCCACAAGACCAACAGTGAATGTTGGTAGTAAACCAAATCAACACAGGCTTCAAGAAGTATGTACAGGCTTCTTATTAACAGCAACCAGAGATGCAATACATTACAGAGAAGGAGAATGTGCTCATTTACAAATAACTGATTGATGTAAGTTATCTGGACATAACTTTCAGGGGACCCTGAAGCCAAACAATTTGTTACCTTTTTAAGGACTAATTAGAATGCATCACATATCTACATTAATAATTTGATTATCTGCAATAACAGAGCCAAGGCCTGCCAGATAGTCAAAAGTCTACGGATGTAAAATGGTAACTCCGTACATACCGCACAATCGTAAACACTAAATATGCTTATTAACAATAACCTTCACTCTTTAAACTAAAAACTTGAAGCAAAAGGCAATCAACGTACAAGCAGTCCCTGCTTACCTGTGGCATCAGTTAACGACGTTTTGGTGCTACAGTGCTTGGCTAGCAACGTTTTAACTGGATTTTCAGGGCAGGTAAGTGATTTTTGGTGCCAGTAAGTGGTTTATCGGCGCCGATAACCGGTTAACGTAGCCGTTACGCGATTTTTTCAGTGTTATTATCACCGATTTTCAGTTATTGGCAATTTCCAGTTAGCGGTGCTTGGCTGGGAACAGAACCCCCACCATAAATCAGGGACTGCCTCTATGTACAGTACATTATTGAACAACACGGATTTCATCGTTTCAATTATTTTGCCTAAACACATGAAAAAATACTGTATAACATTCAAAAAGAGCAAGTTTTTTTTGCCTTGTGCACAAATTTTTTTTCTTTTGCTATGTACACAACACACAATAAGGTAGGTATGTAGGTATACAGGGGCTGCCCCACAGCCTACCATGTTTTATCACCATTTCTTTTCCCTTGTTACCAGACTGTATTATATTTCATTCATTTTACTTTCAATTTGATAAATCTGCCTTTTTTATTCACTGATGTATTTCCAGACCCTGAATTACACAAAGTATTGCATTATTCATATTGTGCCATTGACAGGGTTCTTTAAGCATGATATTTTTAGGAATACTATAAAAATTTTTCATTAATCTTTTGTTTATTATGGTCACTGATCTCTCATTTTGCCTTATCAAGGAAAATGTGTGCGAGTGAGTGTGTGTGTGTGTAAAACTTACAGTGTTTTACATCTTTAGTATGTACGGCATTTCTCAATGGTGATGTGTCCAAGGCAAATTCATTTTAAGAATACTATTAAAAAGTAATTAATCCCCTTCTGTTTTATTGTAATTAACTGATTATTATTTCACCTCATAACATCATGGGAGATTTACCTATATGCAAGTGATAATGTGTGTGTATTTATCCTACATACAGCATTTCATCAATGATGATGTAACCATTTAACTTTTTTCTTTAGTTGACTCTTAACCCTTAAACGCCAAGTCTCTATTTACAAAAGTGTCTGTTGTATGCCGGCGGCGTTCGGGAGTTAGCGCCGTTGCGGAAAAAAAGTTTTTTCAAAAAATCACAGCACGCTTAGTTTTTAAGATTAAGAGTTCATTTTTGGCTCATTTTTTTGTCACTGCCTGAAGTTTAGTATGAACCATCAGAAATGAAAAAAAATATCGTTATCATATATAAATATTGAAATATGTGACAGCGCGAAAAAAAAATTTCATATATAATTGTATACAAATCGCACTGTGAGCAAAATGGTTAAAGCTAACGAGTTATTTTTTTCTTTGTATTGTACACTAAATTGCAATGATTTTGGTATATAACAAATTGTAAAATGATCAAAGCAACACAGAGAAAATATTATCACAAAATGATGCATGAATTGGTAACACGCGGACGTAAAAAAGGTTTTTTTCAAAAATTCACCATAAATCGAAATATTGTGCTAGAGATTTCCAGTTTGTTGCAAAATGGAGGTAATTGATTGAATATTACTAGACTGTAAGTGTTTTAGCTTACAATTGCAGTTTTCGACCATTTTGGTCGAATTAAAGTTGACTGAAAGTAGAATTTTTTCTATTTATTGTGATTTATATGAAAATATTTCAAAACTGATAAAAGCTACAACCATGAGTTATTTTTTGTTGTATTCTACATGAAATTGCACACATTTCCATTTATCAAAACTTTATGTAACGACTAAAATAAAACGGTGCAAACATTACGACAAAGTGACGAAAGAATTTCTGAGATGTTCGGCTGAGTTACTGTGCGGACGTAAGGAAAAAGTTTTTTCAAAAATTCACCATAAATCGAAATATTGTGCTAGAGACTTCCAGTTTGTTGCAAAATGAAGGTAAATGATTGAATATTACTAGAATGTAAGAGTTTTAGCTTACAATTGCGTTTTTCGACCATTTCGGTCGAGTCAAAGTTGACCGAAGGTTGAAATTTTGGCACCTATCATGATTTATATGAAAATATTTCAAAACTGATAAAAGATACAACCATGAGTTATTTTTTGTTGTATTCTACATGAAATTGCACTCATTTTCATACATAAAACTTTATGTAACAGCTAATAGAAAACGGTGCAAAAATTACGACAAAGTGACAAAAGAATTTCTGAGATTTTCAGCAGAGTTAGCACATGCGGACGTAAGGAAAATTTTGTTTCAAAAATTCACCATAAATCGGAATACTGTGCTAGAGACTTCTCGTTTGTTGCAAAATGAAGGTAAATGATTGAGTATTACTAGAATGTAAGAGTTTTAACCTACAATTGCATTTTTCGACCATTTCCGTCGAGTCAAAATTGACCAAAGGTTGAAATTTTGGCACTTATTAAGATATATATGAAAATATTTCAGAACTGATAAAAGCTACAACCATGAGTTATTTTTTGTTGTACTGTACATGAAATTGCACATATTTTCATATATAAAACTTTATGTAACGGCCAATAGAGAACGGTGGAAAAATTACGACAGTGACTAAAGAATTTCTGAGATGTTCGGCAGTTAGCGCTCGCGGATGCAAGGAAAAAGTTTTTTAAAAAATTCACCATAAATCAAAATATTGTGCTAGAGACTTCTCGTTTGTTGCAAAACAAAAGTAAATGATTGAATATTACTAGAATGTATGAGGTTTAGCTTACAATTCCATTTTTCTACCATTTCGGTCGAGTCAAAGTTGACTGAGGGTTGAAATGTTGGCACTTATCGTGATTTATATGAAAATATTTCAATACTGATAAAAGCTACAACCATGAGTTATTTTTTGTTGTATTCTACATAAAATTGTGCACATTTTCATATATAAAACTTTATATAAAGGCTAATAGAAAATGGTGCAAAAATTATGACAAAGTGACTAAAGAATTTCTGAGATTTCAGCAGAGTTAGCTGATGCTTTCTAGTGGGAGAAGAAAGAAATTTTCGCATGCGCAGCTGGGTCACGCATGTAAACAAAACAACAGCGTGATCCGTGAACTCTCAGCATCCCTCAAGGCGCGTGACTTAAAATTTTTTGCAAACTAGGCCTATAAGTATTTTTCCGCGAATATTTAAAAAAACTTTTTATAGTCGACGTATCTTACGTCCACTCGGCACCCAACTGACAATTTTTGTCGATGTAAAATATTTCCAGTCGGCGCTAAAGGGTTAATAATAAGGCTTTTATCTTACTTTACAGGTACTATTTGATTATATAAATATACTTTATAGCAAAAATGAAAACGGAGGAACTTCAATACTGTGAGAAAAACGACTACTCTAATTAGTTGTCACACTTCAGTAAGACATTTAATTTGTATTAAAGATTTATTTAATTGTATTAAATATCTTATCAATATTTTGCTCTGTTTACATTAATATTGATATTTCAAAATTAGTAAATCATTGTTACTGTATAAGTATTTTAGGGGTGTACGTATTTAAGAGCAACAGTTTTAGGAGGGTAATATAAGATGACTTTGGGTGTTTAAGGACGATGGTTTGGGGTGTATTTTTGTTTGAACTATCAAATTAGGCAGTGAACTGTAAAAATAAGCAGTTATAAGCATTTTACAGTAGTTTAAGGGGTACAGGGTATAAATATACCTGTACTTTATAGCAAAAATATGCATTCACATATATATACAACGATATATCGGAGTTTCTTTTCTAGCAGCATAGGCTCGGACACTTTAATCCAATATCTCGGTGAGCTACTGTAGTTTTGTATATTTTGGATAAAAAATATTTTGTATAGTTTGGTTAAAAAATATAAGAGAAAATATTAAAAAATATCTGATATTGTAAGAGCCCGATGCTGTCTCTTCCAAACACGTGTGTACGTGTGTTCGTCAATCGTCATCCATCGGAGTGGACAGGACAAAGCAAGCGTCTCGATTTCTTTCTCTACAGGAACGCGATTTCAACCATACAATGTTTCCGTCTGTTTCTCCCTACGCATTGTTGTCTTGATGTATGTACAATCACCACTACTTGCATTCCCATGCAAGCATTCTAATCACATACGTACTCATAATGTTCCAGCAAATCTTCTGTATCAAACTGTATGTGTGTTTCTGTTTGTGAAGACGCCAAACGTCTCTCCATTTCACATATATTATGCTACTGCATTGTATCCATTAATCTGTCTTGAATCTCATGCAATTGGCCATGTGTAGAATTTCATGGCTTTTCCATTGATTATATTTCATCACTGAATGTTAATTATGTCTCTTGATATCGCCATCTGTTTGTCTACCGACAAACACAGATGCCCGAGCCTGTACCTCTGTTTTTACCTGTCTGTGTGTAGACGCTACCTTACCGCTCGCACGCGTCAATAACATCTTCCAAGATTCTGTAAATTTATCTCAGTAAGGAACAACCAATAAACCAGTTAACACCCAGCCAGTATGTCACTCAATCCCCAGTCCTTACACTGGTGACCCCGGAGTGACCCGAAGAACCCAGCCGACCCAAGATGACGACCCACGCGCCGACAGACCATTCGCGGCCTCGCTGCTTCCCGCCGTTCCTGAGTTCTCAATATAAGTCCAACCCTCCGAGATGGCTCACCCCACCACCGGAGCCCTGGGTGCCTCCTCCAGGAAACCTGAAGCCGCCCCTGCACTCGTACTGGACGAGCTGACCAACGATGGACCAGCCACGTCATCCTTCAGCCGCTGCCGCCCCTCGCGAGCTGGCTACCAAGGATCAACCGCCGTCATCCTTCAGCGATCCAGCCGGCCACTGAAGGATCATCCGACGTCACCCTTCAACCAGCTCCCGTCCTCCTCGAGCTCCTGCTGGCCGGCGCCGCCCTTCAGCCTCCTACCCACCCCTAGCCCAAGCCCTTCGAGCCAACTACAATTGTCGGCAAGACAATTTCCGCATCGATGCCTCGCTTGGGGAGGGGAACATTGTAAGAGCCCATCGCCCCGACCCCGTCTCTTCCAAACAATCAGACATTACCCACGTCTTGGGGGAGAGTATTTGTAAGAGCCCGACGCTGTCTCTTCCAAACATGTGTGTATTCATGTGTTCGTCAATCGTCATCCATCGGAGTGGACAGGACAAAGCAAGCGTCTTGTTTTCTTTCTCTACAGGAACGCGATTTCAATCTTACAATATTTCCGTCTGTTTCTCCCTACGCATTGTTGTCTTGATGTATGTACAATCACCACTACTTGCATTGCCATGCAAGCATTCTAATCATGTACTCATAATGTTCCAGCGAATCTTCTGTATCAAACTGTATGTGTTTTTGTTTGTGAAGACGCCAAACGTCTCTCCATTTCACATATATTATGCTACTGCATTGTATCCATTAATCTGTCTTGAATCTCATGCAATTGGCCATGTGTAGAATTTCATGGCTTTTCCATTGATTATATTTCATCACTGAATGTTAATTAAGTCTCTTGATATCGCCATCTGTTTGTCTACTGACAAACACAGATGCCCGAGCCTGTACCTCTGTTTTTACCTGTCTGTGTGTAGACGCTACCTTATCGCTCGCACGCGTCAATAACATCTTCCAAGATTCTGTAAATTTATCTCAGTAAGGAACTACCAATAAACCAGTTAACACCCAGCCAGTATGTCACTCAATCCCCAGTCCTCACACTGGTGACCCCGGAGTGACCCGAAGGACCCAGCGACCCAAGATGACGACCCACGCGCCGACAGACCATTCGCGGCCTCGCTGCTTCTCGCCGTTCCTGAGTTCTCAGTAGAAGTCCAACCCTCCGAGATGGCCCACCCCACCACCAGAGCCCTGGGTGCCTCCTCCAGGAAACCTGAAGCCGCCTCTGCACTCGTACTGGACGAGCTGACCAACGATGGACCAGCCACATCATCCTTCAGCCGCTGCCGCCCCTCTCAAGCTGGCTACCAAGGATCAGCCCCCGTCATCCTTCAGCCCTCGAGCCGGCCACCGAAGGATCATCCGATGTCACCCTTCAACCCGCTCCCATCCTCCTCGAGCTCCTGCTGGCCGGCGCCACCCTTCAGCCTCCTACCCGCCCCTAGCCCAAGCCCTTCGAGCCAACTACAATTGTCGGCAAGACAATTTCCGCATCGATGCCTCGCTTGGGGAGGGGAACATTGTAAGAGCCCATCGCCCTGACCCCGTCTCTTCCAAACAATCAGACATTACCCACGTCTTGGGGGAGAGTATTTGTAAGAGCGCGACGCTGTCTCTTCCAAACACGTGTGTATTCGTGTGTTCGTCAATCGTCATCCATCGGAGTGGACAGGACAAAGCAAGCGTCTTGTTTTCTTTCTCTACAGGAACGCAATTTCAACCATACAATATTTCCGTCTGTTTCTCCCTACGCATTGTTGTCTTGATGTATGTACAATCACCACTACTTGCATTGCCATGCAAGCATTCTAATCATGTACTCATAATGTTCCAGCGAATCTTCTGTATCAAACTGTATGTGTGTTTTTGTTTGTGAAGACGCCAAACGTCTCTCCATTTCACATATATTATGCTACTGCATTGTATCCATTAATCTGTCTTGAATCTCATGCAATTGGCCATGTGTAGAATTTCATGGCTTTTCCATTGATTATATTTCATCACTGAATGTTAATTACGTCTCTTGATATCGCCATCTGTATGCCCGAGCCTGTACCTCTGTTTTTACCTGTCTGTGTGTAGACGCTACCTTACCGCTCGCACGCGTCAATAACATCTTCCAAGATTCTGTACATTTATCTCAGTAAGGAACTACCAATAAACCAGTTAACACCCAGCCAGTATGTCACTCAATCCCCAGTCCTTACAGTATAATTCTGGGTGTGACAGATGGGTCTCAGTGACAAGTAAGGAAAGTGAGTGTGTGTGTGTGCGCGCACGCATGTGTGCGTATGTGTGTTTGCGCATACATGTGTGTGTTTATACCTGTGTGTTTAGGTGTAACATCATCATTCTATTCTTTAACATTTATATATACACTTATATAGATCTTTCATAGAAACAATTAGAAATACAAAAATATAAATAAAAGGCATATTGATAAAACAGCATCAATACCCCTTGCAACTTTGTCCTTAGGCATGGCCACAATACCACCTTTTGGCATCTTGAATACACTAAAGCCAAAGTAGATGCTCCAGAAATCTACATTAAGGTTTTCAGCAAAAAACACCTTCAAATAACAGTTATGATGAGAGAAACGTGACAATAGGCAAGGGTAACTGTTTATGATATCACATGCAACTATGCAATGAGCAAGCCACCATCCTGAAAGGCGTTGAACCTATCTAATATCCATCTCATCCCTAGTCTACCAGTCACCAAGAGCCACCTAAAGCTTTTTATCATACTGTGCATGATCCTATCTCACCTAATCCCTGCAATTCTCCATTTGCAGGGGGCTGTTTTGGAAGCTGTTCTCTGTCAGACTGTTCCAACATTGTGCAAGTGATTTAAACCCTCTGAAAGGGGCCTATGAAATATTTCTCAACCTATATAACTGTAACTTTTGCCCCTGATTGTTTTGATTGGTGTTAGTGTAAATAAATTAAGTTAATTGTTCCCCAAGTCTATTTTACACCTCAGTAAAATACTCAATCCCACCCTTTACCTGTGTTTCATTTAAGAATATTGATGGGGTGCCACAAGGTCCCTTACTGCTTAATTTCAGATAAAGTAAACTATTATAGCCATCAATAATCATAACAGTGGAGATCTTGCCAGGACTTTCCTTCATTAGCAGAAGTGTGACTGTATTTGGGATTGAACGTAAAGTAAAATTCCCCACTTCCTTCGGTGTTGGAAAACTGAACCTTTTAAAGTAATTTCATTATGGCAGAAGTTAATGTTAGGCGACCTTTTGTTTATAACAGCTTTGGAACAGTGTACAAGACAGCAGTATTTTTTTTTTTTTAAACTTCTGTCTGTGCGCTCGTATTTCTCGCTATTACTATCGTAGGCTGACTACTTCACATTGATCAGTCAGCTAGGATTGCATGTTATTTTACCCTATGTAGGGTGATTCCCTAACATGTTCTGAGGGTTGCATGTTTTTTAGCAATTGATAGGTAAGGCTGTAGGCTAGCTGGTCTCTGTGCTACAATCAGCACAAAGAAAAACTGAAGGATAAGTGAGCGTAGTCTTTCCGTTACCTTAGCACAAGAAATATATTTCCAGCAAGCCACATTTCAGCAGGTTAAAAGCCAGTTAGGTATAAATGTGACGAGTGTTTCTATATAACTTTTATCTTTTGAAGTAAAGTTTACTGTAATTTGAGAACCATGTGTAGTTCTTTGTTTATGCAAGTGTTGGTATTCCTAACAAAACCTTTTCAAAATTAGCACTAATAACGGTCTCTTAAACCATATGCTCAATTAAGAAAGAATTTTGGATTTCTTTGAGAAGCTGGTCTTAGCTTCGCTTAGCTATTTATTAGCACCCCACAGTGCTTCATGGAGAGGGTATTTTATAAATAAACAGACCCATGTGGAACCATTGTCAGGTTCTTTTAATCGGTGCTTGGCAATTCGCCCCAAATTCTAGCTGACAGGGGTAGGTGAAGGGAAGATCAGAGCAAGCATTAAACCAAAGAGAGGGTTGGTGCTAAGTCCCACCCACAACATATCGAGTGTACCATTCACCTGTCTCAAGCTCCACCTCCCAACGGAGACACCCCCAATCACACTCTCGCTTGCTACCCAGCTCGCTCGACTCTCGTCAACCAAAACCCAAGTAATTTTTTAGAACACTGCACAGTTAAATTCGCAGCCTTTCTCTCAGTTATTATTCAATGATTTACAAAGCGTAATTAATTCCTAAATCTGTCCGTGCATCCATTCACACAGAAGAATAATTGTGCATCTCATTTAGCTCGCTCATAAAGAGGTGAGTTTTGCTAATTCATTCACCCAATGGGAATGAGTTTGTCCGTGTGTGTGTGTGTTGGTTAGCTGTTGACACTGCACTACTGTCCAGCCATCCCACAACCTTCTTCTTACGTTCTAAATTTTAGCATGTGATTGCAATTGCCGAGTTGAGTTGTTCTTTATTCTTCATATCACTTGTAAATTTAAAGCCATTTAATCATTTTAATTGTCACGGGAATCTTTAATTTTTAAGCCCTTTAAATATTTTTATTTCGAGAGGAACATCTTTCACTGTTATTTTTTCTATAGTCTTTACGTGAGACGTAACTGTCTGCTTTCTACCAGTCATGAGTAAGAAGTCTATTATATTGATTTAACCACACACCAGTGGGTCACTGCAAACCACTGTCCCACCAGCTACACTTTGGCCAAATGAATCTAACTGCTGCTTCAATTAAGCAAACCTATTAATACCAGGTCCTATATATTAAGCTCTGCATTATTGCAAACCTATTAAGCACCTGGTAGTTCTTAACAAATTGCACACGTGCTACATAATTACCGTGTTCTTAAACACTGCTTGTACCTACGTGATAAAGTTGTAGTGTTCCGTACTACATGTACAGTACTTCTTAACAAAGCTGCACTTATGTGTACCTAATTAGTTTACTCTGTTCTTTATGAGCCCAACCTCTGACCCACATGTTACCGCTGTGTCCACGGGCATGTTGTGCCTAAGTGTGCTCTGGGAATAAACCTGAACCTCTGCACTATAGCCAATCCCATCTGTCTGCATGTTAACGACCGTTCTTTGAACAACAAACCATTCTTTGGAACAAACCAACCATTCTTTGGAAGCCATTCTTCGCAACAAACCTACCGTTCTTTTGAACAATCAACTCGTTCTTCAGAATCCACCTGCACATACATGCTAACCAATTAGTGTATTCTTCCCCACAACCCGCAACACGTTACCTCTTGTGTCTGTGGGTGTTCCCATTTATTGCTTTCAAGAACTGCAACCTGTGTCACCTTTTTATAGAAACCCCTTTCACAGTATTTGTTTGCGCCTGCCCAAATTACTGCCTTAAGTCAGTTGCCTAATGATGCTTCAACACTTTGTGCCTACATTGCACAGGCCAGAGGAGCCATTTTCTATTCCATGTAATTACTTACAAGGCCTACGCACCCTTATGAGTGCCTAAGTGTAGCCCAGCCTCTATACCAAGAGCATACCAACTTGTCTGCCGAGGAGCACCACATTTTTACAGAGATGGGGAAGGAACTGGGCTTACAGGGAGTAGAACTGAGAGATTATGTAGCCAAAGCGAAGAAGGAAGCCAGGGATTTGAGGGTGGAGCAGAGAGAGAGAGAAAAACAGCAGTGAGAGCATGCGCTAGCATATGGAAAAGCTGAGACAGGAGGAGAAAGAAAAGGAGCGTGAGGAGAAAGAAAAAGGGCATCAGTATGCATCAGACTTGGCTCAGCATCGAGCCAACACCACTCCTCCTCCATCCCTGCTAGCACACAATATCATCTCCATCATCCACTCACTCATCCCAAAATGGGACAACTTGGATCCTACACAATGGATGGATGAAGTGGAGACCATCTTTGACCATTACCAGCCAACCTCCCCCTCAAGAAGGCCCTGATCGTATCTAAGCACATGCTGGGAAAATGAAAGGACGCCTTCAAAACTCTGGAAAAAGATAAGGGAGACCTCACTAAAAGTCAGGAGAGCCTGTGCTGTAACTTACAAGCTCAACCCCAAAAACTGGCATCAGCGTTGGCACTGTCTTTCAAAAGCTGCTGGTCAAATCTGGTCCAACTGGTTCTTCAAGAAGGACCGAGCCTGTACCAACTGGCTAGAGTCTATGGGGTGTACGGAGTTTGAAGACCAGAGAAACTGAATCATGACTGAGGACTTTTGAAATTACACCCATGACCCACTAGCTCTTTACATTAGTAAAAAGAAGCCTACCATTTTCCAGGAGTGCTGCCAGCTAGCTGACGATTTTGAGTTCCAGCATTCTTATTCCATCTCCAGACATATAAACCCCTCAAGGCCTTTCTCTACATCAGTCAGGTCAAAGCAGAATTCCTCTCCACCTGTAAGCACTTATCGCAATAAACTAGGGCACCTGGAAGCCCAGTGCAAAGCCAAAGGGGGAGCTGTTCCAAGGCCTCCCTCCAAACTGAGCCCACCACCCACTACTGTACTATGGTCACGGCTCCACAAAGAGATTTCAGCAAGGTGTTTTGCCAGGCATGCAACACGTATGGGCACACCTCGAACTATAGGAACTGACCCAAACGGACCTCCGCTGCCATTGTTGTCTATCTTTGTTGCACCTCCCAGAGGTCATTATTATGCTCAATAAGTCACCGCTTTCGAAGGCACTGGTACCCAATCCTCCCTCCCAAGGCAAGACAAGGTACCCAAAAGGGCAATCATTGAACATAAGTCCATAACTATTGAGGGCATAAACAAATACTGGCTGGCACTCCCTTCTTTCTGACTGAGGGTCGCCACATGCCTCAAAAGTAGGATTAGCACCTCAGGAGTAGCCAAGCTCATTCCTGGAGGCTAAGATCTCCTCCCAGGACAGGACCCCTAATCCTGGCCCCTCTTTGTGCCTTACCTGGGTCCTGTCCCCTCTACTTCCCCATCAGGCACTGTTGTCAAGCCTGGCCTCCTGGCCCTCAGCCTTCCAAGATGGACACCTGCGGCTTCTCTCCAGCCTTAGTGCCAGAACCTATGCCTGCCTCGGTGCCAGAGCGCTCCTTCAATCTCTCTTCAGGAGACTCTAATCTGGCTCCCCTCTTGACCACTGGCCTGGCCCTGCAACCAGTGACTGGCAGAGAGCCAGCTCGTGCAGTCTCTTCCGGATTCCCCCATCAGTAGCAGAAGCTCGTCCCCGGCATGGCCTCGCAACCCGTGCCTGGGCCAGACTTAGTTATAGTAAACCTGCGAGCCTCTCACATTGGCAGACGTGTCTTCTTCTCAATCCAAGTCCCCAGAAGACAAGACTGGTGGATGACTCCCTATGGGAAGTGCTTTCCAATCTTGTAGCAGATGTGAAGGCCATGCAACAGAAACTGGCAGAAGTTGTTGGCACCGCCGCTGCCCTGGTTGTTGCAGCAGCTGAGGCAATTGCTAGCCTAGTGTCTGCTCTTCCAGCCGAAGTAGCAACCACAACCCTTCCAGGGCTGGAGCTTGAGGGAGACTCTGTTGAGGGATAGGGTCGGACTTCACCCAAGGGACCTCTCAGCCTCCTCTGGAGTCGCCTAACCGGGTCCATCTCAGGGGCCTAAATGCAAAGCTCGGAAGAAACCAAAGAGGAATAGGCATAAAGGGTGGAGGAAATGCAGGTAATTAACATAGTAGACATTATTTTTATAAAGTGTGAATAATAACCCAATGTAGAAATATTTGAATTAAACCTCACGGTAAAAGATGAAAAATGAAGAATAAAACATGATAAAAATGATAGAATTCAGCTGCATACGTGGAAGCCTAGGCCGAGAAATGAATGCATAATTGTTAAGTAAAAAGAAGTGGTCTCTAAAATGAAAAGTAAGATAATGAAATTTACTTCTTTTAACTAGAAGATGGGATAAAGAGATGGATAAAGTTGTCTATTATAATTTGGTCTCTCTCACTGCCTGATTATGCTGCAGCCTGCTCCTGCGCAAAATTTTAAAATATTTTATAAATGATATTGTCTATCAGTATTAATTGCTTACCCCACTGCAAAATCGAATTATTGTAAGGTGAATTATCGTAACTTGAGCATTACCTGAGTATTTTAATAGTGCATTTAGTCATGAAAATAAGATGAAAATATAGTAATTAGTGAATATTTCTCAGTGAAAAATACTGCGAATAGGCGAATTTTCCGCAAATAATGGGTAGACACGTTCCACAGAAAAATCCATGAGTCCGTTAATCGTGAGACCGCGAATACGGGGGATTTACTGTACTTTGCATTACTATCACAGTTACAGTATTAGAGAATATAAACATTGCCATCATATGCCATTTGCATTTGGTATTGTTTACATTCTCAAAAGCTCAGCTGATTGAAAACTACCAAGACCAACGGTGGTCTTGGTGCTACTGACAGCTTCATCGTCATTAGTTGCCAGAAGAAACGTACTTCAGAGATACTTTTTCTTGTAAATTAACATAGTAGGGTTTAAAGTGTGTGCATCACTTTATTGTAAAATCAGTAATTGTGATTTTCCCAGTTCTGGACATCACCTCTGCCTATTCCAAAACGCTTTACAGCCTGCCCTTTATTTGTTTTATTAAAAAAAAAAAAAGGATATCTTAGTTTAACCAGACCACTGAGCTGATTAACAGATCTCCTAGGGCTGGCCCGAAGGATTAGATTTACTTTTGCGTGGCTAAGAACCAATTGGTTACCTAGCAATGGGACCTACAGCTTATTGTGGAATCCGAACCACATTATAGCGAGAAATGAATTTCTATCACCAGAAACAAATTCCTCTTGTTCTTCACTGGCCGGTCGGAGATTCGAACTCGCGACCAACAGAGTGGTAGCTGAGAATGGAACCCGCTCACCCAGCAAAGAACTGTTTGTTTTATTCAGCCTCTGCTATAACCTGCAGCTATAATTTATGAAGGATGAATAAAAATGTATATAATTTTTACTTATGGAAGTCACCATTGTGAATCGGCAAGTTTTAACAACTTGTCTACTTGATAGCTACGGTAAATGACATTGCAATCAGCTGTTTCTCGATTCGGATGTTCATGTCGGTACAGGTTGAAAATCCTTCATCTGGAATTCTAAAATCCTGAATTTTTTTTAGTGGAGGATGGAGCTTGAGAGAGAGAGAGAGAGAGAGAGAGAGAGAGAGAGAGAGAGAGAGAGAGACTATTACCCCAATTAGGTTGTTACACCATCATATCACTTTGCAAATGTTGAATAGTTGTATTGAGAATAATGATAATTTTAATAAAACTGTTGTTTTACTGTATCTAATTGTACTGTATTGTATGTATTATTTTCATATTATTGTATAACAAAATATGAACACTGCAATTATGTGCCATTTGCGTTCTGGTTTTGTTTATATTCTTAAAATCATCAGATGATTGCATTTTACCGACATTACCACTGTCTTGAGCTGCCAAACGAAACTTAACTCGGGGAGATGTTTCTTTCGCAAATTTTCAAATCTGGGTTTAAAAACTGCAACAACTTTATTTATAAATGCAGTAAATTAAATGAAGTTCATGTGATATTTTGCCTTTGCCTCCAAATTGGTTTGGAGTCTGCTCATTATTCGTTTCTTTAGCCACAGCTATAGTACCTGCTGCTTCAAGTTAGTGGCATAGTATCTCAACACCTTCTTCTCTATTGTGTGACAGATGAGTAAAAATGTATTTGATTTTAATTTAAGGTATTACAGTACATTGAAAAATAAAGTTTTTAACTAAACAGCTGTAATGCAACTCTCAGGAAACGATGTTAGTTAATTAATATAAACGAATGTTAGTTTATTAATATAAACCACAGGACAGTAAAAGCTTTAGCATAATTTTCAAGAGTTGAAAGCAATGTAAATTGATAATGAAACAGAAACAATAACTCAAGGGATGCTGGTAAGCGAGTAGCGTACCCACTAAGAGCGCCTGATTTGAAAACCAGTTCAGCACTCAATCCAGAGGCAAAAATCCTCAAATCAATATTTCCATTTCACATCGATATGTCCATAAGTACAATATACGGTCTGTTATCTTAGTACGCTAATATATATATATATATATATATATATATATATATATATATATATATATATATATATATATATATATATATATATGTATATATAGGTATATATATGTATATATATATATATATATATATATATATATATATATATATATATATATATATATATATATATGTATATATGTATGTATATATATATATATATATATATATATATGTATGTATATATATATATATATATATATATATATATATATATATATATATATATATATATATATATATATATATATATATATATATATATATATATATAATGTATATATATATATATATATATATATATGTATATATATATATATATATATATATATATATATATATGTATATATATATATATATATATATATATATATGTATGTATATATATATATATATATATATATATATATATATATATATATATATATATATATATGTATATATATATATATATATATATATATATATATATATATATATATATATATATATATATATATATATATATATATATATATATATATATATATATATATATATATATGTATATATATACTGTATATATATATATATATATATATATATATATATATATATATATATATATATATATATATATATATATATATATATATATATATATATATATATATATATATATATATATATATATGTATATATATATATATATATATATATATATATATATATATATATATATATATATATATATATATATATATATATGTATATATATGTATATATGTATATATGTATATATATATATATATATATATATATATATATATATATATATATATATATATATATATATATATGTATATATATATATTGTCACTTTGTTGTGTTATTTTATAATTAGTCATTTTATTCTAGTTTTTGTAAAGCATATGAACTGTATTATTATCCATTTAGTTTGTTTTCCTCCTCCCCGGTGGTTTGTCTGTTTAGTAATTGTCACTAATGACCATTCTGTCTTTTCATATATTTGTGAGCGAGTGGTGTTGTCACCATGGCGGTGTCGGAGATTCTTTCGACTGAAGGAGTCAGTTGATCTCTGAGCCTTATTACTCCTGGTGACTGCTGATTTTGCTACGTAACGCCTGCTTGGATGTACTATTACTTAAAGGATTACACTTCATCCAGCCTCACCCTCGGCTCAGTAAATGTCGAGGGGCTCTCGCTTAGCCAAGGTATAAGTGAATGATATTTTTTGGATTAGTCAGGCGATCTTTGATTGGTCTCATTTGGACGTCCCGAGTTTCCTGGAGGATCATCCTTGTGGACGTAGGATCGCTGTTGGATGGGTCCTATCGAGTACCCTAATTATATTCATTTGCCTTCACCACTTCACCCCCTCACTTTTGTCTCTGGACACAGAGACATATAAGTATCTAAAAAGATCACGGCTATAACTCCAGTGTTACGGTGGACAGCAATATATGATTAAGGAGATCGGCCACTGCTCCAGTGTTTCGGAGGAGGGAAATTATCACTAGATTAATTAGTTTGTAATTGATAGGTTGTTCTTACTTTCGAATACCTTCTCCTATCTGAACCCCTTCTCTTTGTGGATGCATCTTTGCTTTTTTCTGTCTTAATTGGGTAAGTGTGTTGGTTTATAAATCTTTCAGGTTGATTGGTGTTCATTAATAATTGTATACCGAGGTTCAGGAATAACTTCTGTCTGCATATTTTTGTATTAAATTTAAGTGTTTTTGTGGTGTTTCGTTTTCCCCCATGAATTGATTTTTGCACTATTAATATTATTTGAGAGCTATTCCACTGACTGTGGACTTAGCTTGTGGTTGTGAACAGAGTTTGATAAGAGTTATTTAATTTTTAGTAACGGAAGAAAAAGGACCGTTACAAATTGGCGACCTTGCCAGGATCTTACGTTCCTGTCTGTTCACTCAGTGCAAAATTAATTCTGGGGGCTTAGTTTTCTTTGAACAACATTTTTACACCTCCTCGGGTTGAGTTTGTTGCTTGTTGATATTTAGTTTGTCACAATGTCGACAGTTAATGTGTTAGATCTGTCTGGAGAGGGTGGCAAGCAAGGCTTTATGGAGCTTGATAGAAGTGAATTGGAGCAAGTAGCTCAAAATTTGGAGTTGGAGTATGATGTGTCTATTAGGAAAGGCCTATTGTTAATCCAGGTTTATGATTATGTCAGTATGGTTAAAAAGGGTGAGGTAATAACACCGAAGACTGAGGTGTCGGTGGAGGTATTGACTAAACAGATAGAACTGAAAACTTTAGAATTTAATTTAGAGAAATTTAGGGCTGAGGAGAGAGAGAGAGAGAAAGAATGTTTGAGAGAGAAATGCGAAATGCAGCTCCCTCTTCTCCTCCTGCCTCCCCGGGTAGTTTGGTAACGCCTGCCATTAATTTGGGGCAGGCCCTTAAGTTTGTGCCATGTTTCCAAGAGAACAATGTTTGGAATTTTTCGTCTCATTTGAGAGAATTGCGGCCAAATTGCAGTGGCCCCAGGAATACTGGACCACTCTCATACAGAGTAAACTTGTAGGAAGGGCTCAAAAGGTTTATGTAACTTTGGATGAAACTTTGTCCTCAGATTACGAAAATGTTAAGGCTATTGTGTTGAAAGCTTACGAGTTGGTTCCGAAGCCTACAGGCAAAGGTTCAGAAATCTGCAAAAGTGTAGTGACCAAACCTTTGTAGAGTTCGCTAGGGGAAAAAGACAATTTGCGGAAGATTGGTTTAAATCGAAAAGAGGTGGATGACATGGAAAAATTAAAAGAATTGTTATATGTAGAAGAATTCAAGAGGTGTGTTTCAGATAAGTTAAAAGTTCACCTCGAAGAACTGAAAATCGACAATTTACAGGAAGCCGCTATTGCTAGCGATGAATATTATTTGTCACACAAGAGTGAGTTAGGAGCATCAGGGACAAGTGTAGAACCGAAATGGGATAGGACAGGTCGAGGTGGTTATAATAAGAGTAAGACGTTTATGCGGCCTAATCATAATAATAATAATTTTACGGTACAGGAATCTGTTAATAATGTTAAACGTTTTTCTGTTAATAATGATAAAAGAGGTTATGGTTCCCATGATCCAGAGTGGAAAAAAGAAGGTTACGTGTTTTTATTGTAATAAGAAAGGGCATTTGAAGAGTTCTTGCTTTGCTTTTAAAAATCCTTGCAGGCTAGAGGAAGACCGGTGATGGGAGTCGGCAGAAAAGACAGCGATCCTGTTCCGACCAAACCCAGTGACCAATGACTAACAGGCTGTTTTGAGAGGTATTTGTCTACTGGGAAAGTGTCGTCGGTCAATTCGCCCATTGAAAAGGAAGTAAGGATTTTACGGGATACTGGGGCGGCCCAGTCTTTGATCTTACGGGACGAGTTACCTAAAGATTTTGACTTTGATTATAAAGAGTTTGTTTTGCTGTCTGGTTTTCCTGATTCAGTCGAGTCTTACCCCATCGGAAATTTTCATTTGAAATGTCCTTCTTTTTCAGGAGTTTTGAAGTTGGCAGTAGTAAATAAGTTTCCGGTCAAAGGGGTTGATATTGTTTTGGGAATGACGTGGCTTTTAAGAATAAGACTTGTCCAATTTTGATCAATCCAGAAGTAGCAGTAGTTACGCGTTCTAGTGCTAGAGTTGTTGACGTTGCAACTGATGTAGACTTGAGTAGTTTGGAAAATAGTAGTAGTATTGTAGGAGATATTAATATTTTGAGAGATCATCCGAATTGGACTGTGGAAAAAACTTGTTAAAGCCCAGAAAAAGGAATTTCGTGACCTACCCATTGAGTCGGGCGAAGAATCGGACTTGACTGTACCTAAATTTAGAATTATTAAGAATATTTTGCACAGGGTGAGTAGGCCGATGGAGGCTGGTAACTCGGAACATGAAATATTAAGACAAATAATGGTTCCTTATATTTACAGAAATGGTTTGATGTCGTTGGCTCATGAAAGTGGTTTGGCTGGACATTTTGGTGTTTATAAGACGACTAGCAAACTCTTCGCGAACTATTTCTGGCCCAAGTTGAAAGCAGACGTTAAGAAGTTTGTTAATAGTTGCGATGTGTGTCAGAAAGTCGGTAAGCCGAATCAACCTGTTCCTAAAGCTCCTTTGTGCCCCATCCCTGTGGTTTCGAGCCTTTCAAAGAGGTCATTATCGATGCAGTTGGTCCGTTACCGAGGACTCAGAGTGGGAATGAATATATTTTCACTATAATGGATAAAATGTCTCGCTATCCTGAAGCTATTCCCCTCCGTACCATTAAGAGTGAAAAAATTGTAGAAGTACTAACCAACTTTTTACTAGGTTTGGGATGCCCAAGGTCGTCCAGTCAGACTGTGGGACTAATTTTGTTAGTAAATATTTCAAAGGTAAGATGAATGAATTGGGCATTAGACATGTGACTTCTTCCCCATATCATCCAGAAAGTCAGGGTGCTCTGGAGAGGTTCCATCAGACCCTGAAGTCAATGATAAAGAAATATTGTTTAACTCATGGATCCGATTGGGACAAGGAATTGCCTTATTTATTATTTGCCTTTCGGTCAGCTCCAAGTCAGTCCTTAGGTTTGTCACCTTTTGATTTGGTCTTTGGACATTGTGTGCGTGGTCCTCTTGATGTGGTAAGGGAATCGTGGGAAGGTGATATCCCCGACATCAGCTTGTTAGATTATGTGACAAACTTGGGTGACAAATTGTCGAAGGCTTGGAAATTTGCCAGAGAAAATTTATTGTCTAGTCAAAGAAGGATGAAATACTTTTTTGATAGAAAGGCTAAAGTCGTAATTTCGCAGTAGGCGATAGGGTTTTGGTACTTTTGCCGTTGCGGGTAATTCTTTGAAAGCTTCTTTCTCTGGACCATGGAAAATTTTGAAAAAGTTAGTGAGGTAAATTATTTGGTTGAAACTCCGGAAAGAAGGAAGCCTTTCCAATTGTGTCATGTTAACATGTTAAAAGCATATAAGGAAAGAGAGAAAGTTATTCCGATAGCAGCTATTACGGATGATGTTTCACATAATAATAATCTTTATTCCTTTTCAGAGGGTTTTAATAATGATAATTATGATAATGAAATTTGCTTGTCTAGTAATAAGAATTATTTGGAGAACTTTGATGGTTTAGTCTCCCATCTCAGTAGCGAGAAACGAAGGCCTTTAAGAAAACTGGTTATGGGTTATAAAGAATTGTTTTCAGAGGTACCAGGTCGTACATCTATTTTGGAACATGACGTGGAGGTCGGGAATGCCACCCCATAAAACAGTCCCCTTATAGGTTAAACCCCTTTAAAGCTAAGGTAGTAGCCAAAGAAATTGACTATATGTTAAAGCATGGTTTAATAGAGCCCAGTAAAGCCCATGGTCCTCTCGGTACTGTTGGTGAAAAAGCCTGAAGGTGATTTTCGTTTGTGCTTCGATTATAGGAAAGTTAACGAAGTCACGCAGACAGATTGTTATCCCTTGCCTCGGATTGAGGATTGTATCGATCGCATGGGAAAATCAAAGTTTATCAGTAAATTTGACTTGCT